>NW_027478164.1:4679924-4982954 GCF_051020975.1 Osmia lignaria lignaria
CTTAGCTGTGCAGAAGAAGAACAACAAGAAGAAGAAATATCTCGAAATATGTCCGTCAGACCCCTTCCCTTGAGATGAATCTGCAAATATCTCGGAAACGAAGCGAGCTATGGCAAAATGTTAAGAGACCTTTTTTGTAGAAAATAATGTTTCCTACAATTTACGTTCTATGATATTTTTTGACCAGAAGCGTAGTTTTCGAGATATATCGAGATATTTAAAAGTTCCGAAGCCGCACCAACATAATAGAGATACAGAAACACCGTGGCCCCTTTCTTTGAGATAACTCTGCACTATTGCGAGCTGGAAATGCCACTTCCAGTTTAGCTGTGCAGAAGAAGAACAACAAGAAGAAGAAATATCTCGAAATATGTCCGTCAGGCCCCTTCCCTTGAGATATATCTGCAAATATCTCGGAAACGAAGCGAGCTATGGCAAAATGTTAAGAGACCTTTTTTGTAGAGAATTAAGTTTCCTACTTTTTATGTTCGATGATATTTTTTGATCAGATGCGTAGTTCTCGAGATATATCAAGATATTTAAAAGTTCCGAAGCTGCACCAACATAATAGAGGTACAGAAACACCGTGGCCTCTTTCTTTGAGATAACTCTGCACTATTGCGAGCTGCAAATGCCACTTCGAGCTTAGCTGTGCAGAGGAAGAACAACAAGAAGAAGAAATATCTCGAAATATGTCCGTCAGACCCCTTCCCTTGAGATGAATCTGCAAATATCTCGGAAACGAAGCGAGCTATGGCAAAATGTTAAGAGACCTTTTTTGTAGAGAATTAAGTTTCCTACTTTTTATGTTCTATGATATTTTTTGATCAGATGCGTAGTTCTCGAGATATATGAAGATATTTAAAAGTTCCGAAGCCGCACCAACATAATAGAGATACAGAAACACCGTGGCCCCTTTCTTTGAGATAACTCTGCACTAGTGCGAGCCGCAAATGCCACTTCCAGCTTAGCTGTGCAGAAGAAGAACAACAAGAAGAAGAAATATCTCGAAATATGTCCGTCAGGCCCCTTCCCTTGAGATAAATATGCAAATATCTCGGAAACGAAGCGAGCTATGGCAAAATGTTATGAGACCTTTTTTGTAGAGAATAAAGTTTCCTACTTTTTATGTTCTGTAATATTTTTTGATGAGATGCGTAGTTCTCGAGATATATCAAGATATTTAAAAGTTCCGAAGCCGCACCAACATAATAGAGATACAGAAACACCGTGGCCCCTTTCTTTGAGATAACTCTGCACTATTGCGAGCTGCAAATGCCACTTCCAGCTTAGCTGTGCAGAGGAAGAACAACAAGAAGAAGAAATATCTCGAAATATGTCCGTCAGGCCAGTTCCTTTGAGCTGAATCTGCAAATATCTCGGAAACGAAGCGAGCTATGGCAAAATGTTAAGAGACCTTTTTTGTAGAGAATTATGTTTCCTACAATTTATGTTCTATGATATTTTTTGATCAGATGCGTAGTTCTCGAGATATATCAAGATATTTAAAAGTTCCGAAACCGCACCAACATAATAGAGATACAGAAACACCGTGGCCCCTTTCTTTGAGATAACTCTGCACTATTGCGAGCTGCAAATGCCACTTCCAGCTTAGCTGTGCAGAGGAAGAACAACAAGAAGAAGAAATATCTCGAAATATGTCCGTCAGGCCCCTTCCCTTGAGATAAATCTGCAAATATCTCGGAAACGAAGCGAGCTATGGCAAAATGTTTAGAGACCTTTCTTGTAGAGAATTAAGTTTCCTACTTTTTATGTAGTATGATATTTTTTGATCAGATGCGTAGTTCTCGAGATATATCAAGATATTTAAAAGTTCCGAAGCCGCACCAACATAATAGAGATACAGAAACACCGTGGCCCCTTTCTTTGGGATAACTCTGCACTATTGCGAGCTGCAAATGCCACTTCCAGCTTAGCTGTGCAGAACAAGAACAACAAGAAGAAGAAATATCTCGAAATATGTCCGTCAGGCCACTTCCCTTGAGATAAATCTGCAAATATCTCGGAAACGAAGCGAGCTATGGCAAAATGTTAAGAGACCTTTTTTGTAGAGAATTAAGTTTCCTACTTTTTTTGTTCGATGATATTTTTTGATCAGATGCGTAGTTCCCGAGATATATCAAGATATTTAAAAGTTCCGAAGCTGCACCAACATAATAGAGGTACAGAAACACCGTGGCCTCTTTCTTTGAGATAACTCTGCACTATTGCGAGCTGCAAATGCCGCTTCGAGCTTAGCTGTGCAGAAGAAGAACAACAAGAAGAAGAAATATCTCGAAATATGTCCGTCAGACCCCTTCCCTTGAGATGAATCTGCAAATATCTCGGAAACGAAGCGAGCTATGGCAAAATGTTAAGAGACCTTTTTTGTAGAAAATAATGTTTCCTACAATTTACGTTCTATGATATTTTTTGACCAGAAGCGTAGTTTTCGAGATATATCGAGATATTTAAAAGTTCCGAAGCCGCACCAACATAATAGAGATACAGAAACACCGTGGCCCCTTTCTTTGAGATAACTCTGCACTATTGCGAGCTGGAAATGCCACTTCCAGTTTAGCTGTGCAGAAGAAGAACAACAAGAAGAAGAAATATCTCGAAATATGTCCGTCAGGCCCCTTCCCTTGAGATAAATCAGCAAATATCTCGGAAACGAAGCGAGCTATGGCAAAATGTTAAGAGACCTTTTTTGTAGAGAATTAAGTTTCCTACTTTTTATGTTCTATGATATTTTTTGATCAGAAGCGTAGTTTTCGAGATATATCGAGATATTTAAAAGTTCCGAAGCCGCACCAACATAATAGAGATACAGAAACACCGTGGCCCCTTTCTTTGGGATAACTCTGCACTATTGCGAGCTGCAAATGCCACTTCCAGCTTAGCTGTGCAGAAGAAGAACAACAAGAAGAAGAAATATCTCGAAATATGTCCGTCAGGCCACTTCCCTTGAGATAAATCTGCAAATATCTCGGAAACGAAGCGAGCTATGGCAAAATGTTAAGAGACCTTTTTTGTAGAGAATTAAGTTTCCTACTTTTTATGTTCGATGATATTTTTTGATCAGATGCGTAGTTCCCGAGATATATCAAGATATTTAAAAGTTCCGAAGCTGCACCAACATAATAGAGGTACAGAAACACCGTGGCCTCTTTCTTTGAGATAACTCTGCACTATTGCGAGCTGCAAATGCCGCTTCGAGCTTAGCTGTGCAGAAGAAGAACAACAAGAAGAAGAAATATCTCGAAATATGTCCGTCAGACCCCTTCCCTTGAGATGAATCTGCAAATATCTCGGAAACGAAGCGAGCTATGGCAAAATGTTAAGAGACCTTTTTTGTAGAAAATAATGTTTCCTACAATTTACGTTCTATGATATTTTTTGACCAGAAGCGTAGTTTTCGAGATATATCGAGATATTTAAAAGTTCCGAAGCCGCACCAACATAATAGAGATACAGAAACACCGTGGCCCCTTTCTTTGAGATAACTCTGCACTATTGCGAGCTGGAAATGCCACTTCCAGTTTAGCTGTGCAGAAGAAGAACAACAAGAAGAAGAAATATCTCGAAATATGTCCGTCAGGCCCCTTCCCTTGAGATAAATCAGCAAATATCTCGGAAACGAAGCGAGCTATGGCAAAATGTTAAGAGACCTTTTTTGTAGAGAATTAAGTTTCCTACTTTTTATGTTCTATGATATTTTTTGATCAGAAGCGTAGTTTTCGAGATATATCGAGATATTTAAAAGTTCCGAAGCCGCACCAACATAATAGAGATACAGAAACACCGTGGCCCCTTTCTTTGGGATAACTCTGCACTATTGCGAGCTGCAAATGCCACTTCCAGCTTAGCTGTGCAGAAGAAGAACAACAAGAAGAAGAAATATCTCGAAATATGTCCGTCAGGCCACTTCCCTTGAGATAAATCTGCAAATATCTCGGAAACGAAGCGAGCTATGGCAAAATGTTAAGAGACCTTTTTTGTAGAGAATTAAGTTTCCTACTTTTTATGTTCGATGATATTTTTTGATCAGATGCGTAGTTCCCGAAATATATCAAGATATTTAAAAGTTCCGAAGCTGCACCAACATAATAGAGGTACAGAAACACCGTGGCCTCTTTCTTTGAGATAACTCTGCACTATTGCGAGCTGCAAATGCCGTTTCGAGCTTAGCTGTGCAGAAGAAGAACAACAAGAAGAAGAAATATCTCGAAATATGTCCGTCAGACCCCTTCCCTTGAGATGAATCTGCAAATATCTCGGAAACGAAGCGAGCTATGGCAAAATGTTAAGAGACCTTTTTTGTAGAAAATAATGTTTCCTACAATTTACGTTCTATGATATTTTTTGACCAGAAGCGTAGTTTTCGAGATATATCGAGATATTTAAAAGTTCCGAAGCCGCACCAACATAATAGAGATACAGAAACACCGTGGCCCCTTTCTTTGAGATAACTCTGCACTATTGCGAGCTGGAAATGCCACTTCCAGTTTAGCTGTGCAGAAGAAGAACAACAAGAAGAAGAAATATCTCGAAATATGTCCGTCAGGCCCCTTCCCTTGAGATATATCTGCAAATATCTCGGAAACGAAGCGAGCTATGGCAAAATGTTAAGAGACCTTTTTTGTAGAGAATTAAGTTTCCTACTTTTTATGTTCGATGATATTTTTTGATCAGATGCGTAGTTCTCGAGATATATCAAGATATTTAAAAGTTCCGAAGCTGCACCAACATAATAGAGGTACAGAAACACCGTGGCCTCTTTCTTTGAGATAACTCTGCACTATTGCGAGCTGCAAATGCCACTTCGAGCTTAGCTGTGCAGAGGAAGAACAACAAGAAGAAGAAATATCTCGAAATATGTCCGTCAGACCCCTTCCCTTGAGATGAATCTGCAAATATCTCGGAAACGAAGCGAGCTATGGCAAAATGTTAAGAGACCTTTTTTGTAGAGAATTAAGTTTCCTACTTTTTATGTTCTATGATATTTTTTGATCAGATGCGTAGTTCTCGAGATATATCAAGATATTTAAAAGTTCCGAAGCCGCACCAACATAATAGAGATACAGAAACACCGTGGCCCCTTTCTTTGAGATAACTCTGCACTAGTGCGAGCCGCAAATGCCACTTCCAGCTTAGCTGTGCAGAAGAAGAACAACAAGAAGAAGAAATATCTCGAAATATGTCCGTCAGGCCCCTTCCCTTGAGATAAATATGCAAATATCTCGGAAACGAAGCGAGCTATGGCAAAATGTTATGAGACCTTTTTTGTAGAGAATGAAGTTTCCTACTTTTTATGTTCTGTAATATTTTTTGATGAGATGCGTAGTTCTCGAGATATATCAAGATATTTAAAAGTTCCGAAGCCGCACCAACATAATAGAGATACAGAAACACCGTGGCCCCTTTCTTTGAGATAACTCTGCACTATTGCGAGCTGCAAATGCCACTTCCAGCTTAGCTGTGCAGAGGAAGAACAACAAGAAGAAGAAATATCTCGAAATATGTCCGTCAGGCCAGTTCCTTTGAGCTGAATCTGCAAATATCTCGGAAACGAAGCGAGCTATGGCAAAATGTTAAGAGACCTTTTTTGTAGAGAATTATGTTTCCTACAATTTATGTTCTATGATATTTTTTGATTAGAAGCGTAGTTTTCGAGATATATCGAGATATTTAAAAGTTCCGAAGACGCACCAACATAATAGAGATACAGAAACACCGTGGCCCCTTTCTTTGAGATAACTGTGCACCAGTGCGAGCCGCAAATGCCACTTCCAGCTTAGCTGTGCAGAAGAAGAACAACAAGAAGAAGAAATATCTCGAAATATGTCCGTCAGGCCCCTTCCCTTGAGATAAATCTGCAAATATCTCGGAAACGAAGAGAGCTATGGCAAAATGTTAAGAGACCTTTTTTGTAGAGAATTAAGTTTCCTACTTTTCATGTTCTATGGTATTTTTTGATCAGATGCGTAGTTCTCGAGATATATCAAGATATTTAAAAGTTCCGAAGCCGCACCAACATAATAGAGATACAGAAACACCGTGGCCCCTTTCTTTGAGATAACTCTGCACTATTGCGAGCTGTAAATGCCACTTCCAGCTTAGCTGTGCAGAAGAAGAACAACAAGAAGAAGAAATATCTCGAAATATGTCCGTCAGGCCCCTTCCCTTGAGATATATCTGCAAATATCTCGGAAACGAAGCGAGCTATGGCAAAATGTTAAGAGACCTTTTTTGTAGAGAATTATGTTTCCTACAATTTATGTTCTATGATATTTTTTGAGCAGAAGCGTAGTTTTCGAGATATATCGAGATATTTAAAAGTTCCGAAGCCGCACCAACATAATAGAGATACAGAAACACCGTGGCCCCTTTGTTTGAGATAACTCTGCACTAGTGCGAGCCGCAAATGCCACTTCCAGCTTAGCTGTGCAGAAGAAGAACAACAAGAAGAAGAAATATCTCGAAATATGTCCGTCAGGCCCCTTCCCTTGAGATAAATCTGCAAATATCTCGGAAACGAAGCGAGCTATGGCAAAATGTTAAGAGACCTTTTTTGTAGAGAATTAAGTTTCCTACTTTTTATGTTCTATGATATTTTTTGATCAGATGCGTAGTTCTCGAGATATATCAAGATATTTAAAAGTTCCGAAGCCGCACCAACATAATAGGGATACAGAAACACCGTGGCCCCTTTCTTTGAGATAACTCTGCACTAGTGCGAGCCGCAAATGCCACTTCCAGCTTAGCTGTGCAGAAGAAGAACAACAAGAAGAAGAAATATCTCGAAATATGTCCGTCAGGCCCCTTCCCTTGAGATAAATCTGCAAATATCTCGGAAACGAAGCGAGATATGGCAAAATGTTAAGAGACCTTTTTTGTAGAGAATTATGTTTCCTACAATTTATGTTCTGTGATATTTTTTGGTCAGAAGCGTAGTTTTCGAGATATATCGAGATATTTAAAAGTTCCGAAGCCGCACCAACATAATAGAGATACAGAAACACCGTGGCCCATTTCGGTGAGATAACTCTGCACTAGTGCGAGCTGCAAATGCCACTTCCAGCTTAGCTGTGCAGAAGAAGAACAACAAGAAGAAGAAATATCTCGAAATATGTCCGTCAGGCCCCTTCCCTTGAGATAAATCTGCAAATATCTCGGAAACGAAGCGAGCTATGGCAAAATGTTAAGAGACCTTTTTTGTAGAGAATTAAGTTTCCTACTTTTTATATTCTATGATATTTTTTGATCAGATGCGTAGTTCTCGAGATATATCAAGATATTTATAAGTTCCGAAGCCGCACCAACATAATAGAGATACAGAAACACCGTGGCCCCTTTCTTTGAGATAACTCTGCACTATTGCGAGCTGCAAATGCCACTTCCAGCTTAGCTGTGCAGAAGAAGAACAACAAGAAGAAGAAATATCTCGAAATATGTCCGTCAGGCCACTTCCCTTGAGATAAATCTGCAAATATCTCGGAAACGAAGCGAGCTATGGCAAAATGTTAAGAGACCTTTTTTGTAGAGAATTAAGTTTCCTACTTTTTATGTTCGATGATATTTTTTGATCAGATGCGTAGTTCTCGAGATATATCAAGATATTTAAAAGTTCCGAAGCTGCACCAACATAATAGAGGTACAGAAACACCGTGGCCTCTTTCTTTGAGATAACTCTGCACTATTGCGAGCTGCAAATGCCACTTCGAGCTTAGCTGTGCAGAGGAAGAACAACAAGAAGAAGAAATATCTCGAAATATGTCCGTCAGACCCCTTCCCTTGAGATGAATCTGCAAATATCTCGGAAACGAAGCGAGCTATGGCAAAATGTTAAGAGACCTTTTTTGTAGAGAATTAAGTTTCCTACTTTTTATGTTCTATGATATTTTTTGATCAGATGCGTAGTTCTCGAGATATATCAAGATATTTAAAAGTTCCGAAGCCGCACCAACATAATAGAGATACAGAAACACCGTGGCCCCTTTCTTTGAGATAACTCTGCACTAGTGCGAGCCGCAAATGCCACTTCCAGCTTAGTTGTGCAGAAGAAGAACAACAAGAAGAAGAAATATCTCGAAATATGTCCGTCAGGCCCCTTCCCTTGAGATAAATATGCAAATATCTCGGAAACGAAGCGAGCTATGGCAAAATGTTAAGAGACCTTTTTTGTAGAGAATGAAGTTTCCTACTTTTTATGTTCTATAATATTTTTTGATGAGATGCGTAGTTCTCGAGATATATCAAGATATTTAAAAGTTCCGAAGCCGCACCAACATAATAGAGATACAGAAACACCGTGGCCCCTTTCTTTGAGATAACTCTGCACTATTGCGAGCTGCAAATGCCACTTCCAGCTTAGCTGTGCAGAGGAAGAACAACAAGAAGAAGAAATATCTCGAAATATGTCCGTCAGGCCAGTTCCTTTGAGATGAATCTGCAAATATCTCGGAAACGAAGCGAGCTACGGCAAAATGTTAAGAGACGTTTTTTGTAGAGAATTATGTTTCCTACAATTTATGTTCTATGATATTTTTTGATCAGAAGCGTAGTTTTCGAGATATATCGAGATATTTAAAAGTTCCGAAGACGCACCAACATAATAGAGATACAGAAACACCGTGGCCCCTTTCTTTGAGATAACTGTGCACCAGTGCGAGCCGCAAATGCCACTTCCAGCTTAGCTGTGCAGAAGAAGAACAACAAGAAGAAGAAATATCTCGAAATATGTCCGACAGGCCCCTTCCCTTGAGATAAATCTGCAAATATCTCGGAAACGAAGAGAGCTATGGCAAAATGTTAAGAGACCTTTTTTGTAGAGAATTAAGTTTCCTACTTTTCATGTTCTATGGTATTTTTTGATCAGATGCGTAGTTCTCGAGATATATCAAGATATTTAAAAGTTCCGAAGCCGCACCAACATAATAGAGATACAGAAACACCGTGGCCCCTTTCTTTGAGATAACTCTGCACTATTGCGAGCTGCAAATGCCACTTGCAGCTTAGCTGTGCAGAGGAAGAACAACAAGAAGAAGAAATATCTCGAAATATGTCCGTCAGGCCAGTTCCTTTGAGCTGAATCTGCAAATATCTCGGAAACGAAGCGAGCTATGGCAAAATGTTAAGAGACGTTTTTTGTAGAGAATTAAGTTTCCTACTTTTTATGTTCTATGATATTTTTTGATCAGATGCGTAGTTCTCGAGATATATCAAGATATTTAAAAGTTCCGAAACCGCACCAACATAATAGAGATACAGAAACACCGTGGCCCCTTTCTTTGAGATAACTCTGCACTATTGCGAGCTGGAAATGCCACTTCCAGTTTAGCTGTGCAGAAGAAGAACAACAAGAAGAAGAAATATCTCGAAATATGTCCGTTAGGCCCCTTCCCTTGAGATAAATCTGCAAATATCTCGGAAACGAAGCGAGCTATGGCAAAATGTTAAGAGACCTTTTTTGTAGAGAATTAAGTTTCCTACTTTTTACGTTCTATGATATTTTTTGATCAGAAGCGTAGTTTTCGAGATATATCGAGATATTTAAAAGTTCCGAAGCCGCACCAACATAATAGAGATACAGAAACACCGTGGCCCCTTTGTTTGAGATAACTCTGCACTAGTGCGAGCCGCAAATGCCACTTCCAGCTTAGCTGTGCAGAAGAAGAACAACAAGAAGAAGAAATATCTCGAAATATGTCCGTCAGGCCCCTTCCCTTGAGATAAATCTGCAAATATCTCGGAAACGAAGCGAGCTATGGCAAAATGTTAAGAGACCTTTTTTGTAGAGAATTAAGTTTCCTACTTTTTATGTTCTATAATATTTTTTGATCAGATGCGTAGTTCTCGAGATATATCAAGATATTTATAAGTTCCGAAGCCGCACCAACATAATAGAGATACAGAAACACCGTGGCCCCTTTCTTTGAGATAACTCTGCACTATTGCGAGCTGCAAATGCCACTTCCAGCTTAGCTGTGCAGAGGAAGAACAACAAGAAGAAGAAATATCTCGAAAGATGTCCGTCAGGCCAGTTCCTTTGAGCTGAATCTGCAAATATCTCGGAAACGAAGCGAGCTATGGCAAAATGTTAAGAGACGTTTTTTGTAGAGAATTATGTTTCCTACAATTTATGTTCTATGATATTTTTTGATCAGAAGCGTAGTTTTCGAGATATATCGAGATATTTAAAAGTTCCGAAGACGCACCAACATAATAGAGATACAGAAACACCGTGGCCCCTCTCTTTGAGATAACTCTGCACTATTGCGAGCTGCAAATGCCACTTCCAGCTTAGCTGTGCAGAAGAAGAACAACAAGAAGAAGAAATATCTCGAAATATGTCCGTCAGGCCCCTTCCCTTGAGATAAATCTGCAAATATCTCGGAAACGAAGCGAGCTATGGCAAAATGTTTAGAGACCTTTCTTGTAGAGAATTAAGTTTCCTACTTTTTATGTAGTATGATATTTTTTGATCAGATGCGTAGTTCTCGAGATATATCAAGATATTTAAAAGTTCCGAAGCCGCACCAACATAATAGAGATACAGAAACACCGTGGCCCCTTTCTTTGGGATAACTCTGCACTATTGCGAGCTGCAAATGCCACTTCCAGCTTAGCTGTGCAGAACAAGAACAACAAGAAGAAGAAATATCTCGAAATATGTCCGTCAGGCCACTTCCCTTGAGATAAATCTGCAAATATCTCGGAAACGAAGCGAGCTATGGCAAAATGTTAAGAGACCTTTTTTGTAGAGAATTAAGTTTCCTACTTTTTATGTTCGATGATATTTTTTGATCAGATGCGTAGTTCTCGAGATATATCAAGATATTTAAAAGTTCCGAAGCTGCACCAACATAATAGAGGTACAGAAACACCGTGGCCTCTTTATTTGAGATAACTCTGCACTATTGCGAGCTGCAAATGCCGCTTCGAGCTTAGCTGTGCAGAAGAAGAACAACAAGAAGAAGAAATATCTCGAAATATGTCCGTCAGACCCCTTCCCTTGAGATGAATCTGCAAATATCTCGGAAACGAAGCGAGCTATGGCAAAATGTTGAGAGACCTTTTTTGTAGAGAATAATGTTTCCTACAATTTACGTTCTATGATATTTTCTGATCAGAAGCGTAGTTTTCGAGATATATCGAGATATTTAAAAGTTCCGAAGCCGCACCAACATAATAGAGATACAGAAACACCGTGGCCCCTTTCTTTGAGATAACTCTGCACTATTGCGAGCTGCAAATGCCACTTGCAGCTTAGCTGTGCAGAGGAAGAACAACAAGAAGAAGAAATATCTCGAAATATGTCCGTCAGGCCAGTTCCTTTGAGCTGAATCTGCAAATATCTCGGAAACGAAGCGAGCTATGGCAAAATGTTAAGAGACGTTTTTTGTAGAGAATTAAGTTTCCTACTTTTTATGTTCTATGATATTTTTTGATCAGATGCGTAGTTCTCGAGATATATCAAGATATTTAAAAGTTCCGAAACCGCACCAACATAATAGAGATACAGAAACACCGTGGCCCCTTTCTTTGAGATAACTCTGCACTATTGCGAGCTGGAAATGCCACTTCCAGTTTAGCTGTGCAGAAGAAGAACAACAAGAAGAAGAAATATCTCGAAATATGTCCGTCAGGCCCCTTCCCTTGAGATATATCTGCAAATATCTCGGAAACGAAGCGAGCTATGGCGAAATCTTAAGAGACCTTTTTTGTAGAGAATTAAGTTTCCTACTTTTTATCTTCTATGATATTTTTTGATGAGATGCGTAGTTCTCGAGATATATCGAGATATTTAAAAGTTCCGAAGCCGCACCAACATAATAGAGATACAGAAACACCGTGGCCCCTCTCTTTGAGATAACTCTGCACTATTGCGAGCTGCAAATGCCACTTCCAGCTTAGCTGTGCAGAAGAAGAACAACAAGAAGAAGAAATATCTCGAAATATGTCCGTCAGGCCCCTTCCCTTGAGATAAATCTGCAAATATCTCGGAAACGAAGCGAGCTATGGCAAAATGTTTAGAGACCTTTCTTGTAGAGAATTAAGTTTCCTACTTTTTATGTAGTATGATATTTTTTGATCAGATGCGTAGTTCTCGAGATATATCAAGATATTTAAAAGTTCCGAAGCCGCACCAACATAATAGAGATACAGAAACACCGTGGCCCCTTTCTTTGGGATAACTCTGCACTATTGCGAGCTGCAAATGCCACTTCCAGCTTAGCTGTGCAGAACAAGAACAACAAGAAGAAGAAATATCTCGAAATATGTCCGTCAGGCCACTTCCCTTGAGATAAATCTGCAAATATCTCGGAAACGAAGCGAGCTATGGCAAAATGTTAAGAGACCTTTTTTGTAGAGAATTAAGTTTCCTACTTTTTATGTTCGATGATATTTTTTGATCAGATGCGTAGTTCTCGAGATATATCAAGATATTTAAAAGTTCCGAAGCTGCACCAACATAATAGAGGTACAGAAACACCGTGGCCTCTTTATTTGAGATAACTCTGCACTATTGCGAGCTGCAAATGCCGCTTCGAGCTTAGCTGTGCAGAAGAAGAACAACAAGAAGAAGAAATATCTCGAAATATGTCCGTCAGACCCCTTCCCTTGAGATGAATCTGCAAATATCTCGGAAACGAAGCGAGCTATGGCAAAATGTTGAGAGACCTTTTTTGTAGAGAATAATGTTTCCTACAATTTACGTTCTATGATATTTTCTGATCAGAAGCGTAGTTTTCGAGATATATCGAGATATTTAAAAGTTCCGAAGCCGCACCAACATAATAGAGATACAGAAACACCGTGGCCCCTTTCTTTGAGATAACTCTGCACTATTGCGAGCTGCAAATGCCACTTGCAGCTTAGCTGTGCAGAGGAAGAACAACAAGAAGAAGAAATATCTCGAAATATGTCCGTCAGGCCAGTTCCTTTGAGCTGAATCTGCAAATATCTCGGAAACGAAGCGAGCTATGGCAAAATGTTAAGAGACGTTTTTTGTAGAGAATTAAGTTTCCTACTTTTTATGTTCTATGATATTTTTTGATCAGATGCGTAGTTCTCGAGATATATCAAGATATTTAAAAGTTCCGAAACCGCACCAACATAATAGAGATACAGAAACACCGTGGCCCCTTTCTTTGAGATAACTCTGCACTATTGCGAGCTGGAAATGCCACTTCCAGTTTAGCTGTGCAGAAGAAGAACAACAAGAAGAAGAAATATCTCGAAATATGTCCGTCAGGCCCCTTCCCTTGAGATATATCTGCAAATATCTCGGAAACGAAGCGAGCTATGGCGAAATCTTAAGAGACCTTTTTTGTAGAGAATTAAGTTTCCTACTTTTTATCTTCTATGATATTTTTTGATGAGATGCGTAGTTCTCGAGATATATCGAGATATTTAAAAGTTCCGAAGCCGCACCAACATAATAGAGATACAGAAACACCGTGGCCCCTCTCTTTGAGATAACTCTGCACTATTGCGAGCTGCAAATGCCACTTCCAGCTTAGCTGTGCAGAAGAAGAACAACAAGAAGAAGAAATATCTCGAAATATGTCCGTCAGGCCCCTTCCCTTGAGATAAATCTGCAAATATCTCGGAAACGAAGCGAGCTATGGCAAAATGTTTAGAGACCTTTCTTGTAGAGAATTAAGTTTCCTACTTTTTATGTAGTATGATATTTTTTGATCAGATGCGTAGTTCTCGAGATATATCAAGATATTTAAAAGTTCCGAAGCCGCACCAACATAATAGAGATACAGAAACACCGTGGCCCCTTTCTTTGAGATAACTCTGCACTAGTGCGAGCCGCAAATGCCAGTTCCAGCTTAGCTGTGCAGAGGAAGAACAACAAGAAGAAGAAATATCTCGAAATATGTCCGTCAGGCCAGTTCCTTTGAGCTGAATCTGCAAATATCTCGGAAACGAAGCAATCTATGGCAAAATGTTAAGAGACGTTTTTTGTAGAGAATTATGTTTCCTACAATTTATGTTCTATGATATTTTTTGATCAGATGCGTAGTTCTCGAGATATATCAAGATATTTAAAAGTTCCGAAGCCACACCAACATAATAGAGATACAGAAACACCGTGGCCCCTTTCTTTGAGATAACTCTGCACTATTGCGAGCTGTAAATGCCACTTCCAGCTTAGCTGTGCAGAAGAAGAACAACAAGAAGAAGAAATATCTCGAAATATGTCCGTCAGGCCAGTTCCTTTGAGCTGAATCTGCAAATATCTCGGAAATGAAGCGAGCTATGGCAAAATGTTAAGAGACCTTTTTTGTAGAGAATTAAGTTTCCTACTTTTTATGTTCTATGATATTTTTTGATCAGAAGCGTAGTTTTCGAGATATATCGAGATATTTAAAAGTTCCGAAGCCGCACCAACATAATAGAGATACAGAAACACCGTGGCCCCTTTCTTTGAGATAACTGTGCACTAGTGCGAGCCGCAAATGCAACTTCCAGCTTAGCTGTGCAGAAGAAGAACAACAAGAAGAAGAAATATCTCGAAATATGTCCGTCAGGCCCCTTCTCTTGAGATAAATCTGCAAATGTCTCGGAAACGAAGCGAGCTATGGCAAAATGTTAAGAGACCTTTTTTGTAGAGAATTAAGTTTCCTACTTTTTATGTTCTATGATATTTTTTGATCAGATGCGTAGTTCTCGAGATATATCAAGATATTTAAAAGTTCCGAAGCCGCACCAACATAATAGAGATACAGAAACACCGTGGCCCCTTTCTTTGAGATAACTCTGCACTATTGCGAGCTGCAAATGCCACTTCCAGCTTAGCTGTGCAGAGGAAGAACAACAAGAAGAAGAAATATCTCGAAATATGTCCGTCAGGCCCCTTCCCTTGAGATAAATCTGCAAATATCTCGGAAACGAAACGAGCTATGGCAAAATGTTAAGAGACCTTTTTTGTAGAGAATTAAGTTTCCTACTTTTTATGTTCTATGATATTTTTTGATCAGAAGCGTAGTTTTCGAGATATATCGAGATATTTAAAAGTTCCGAAGCCGCACCAACATAATAGAGATACAGAAACACCGTGGCCCCTTTCTTTGAGATAACTCTGCACTAGTGCGAGCTGCAAATGCCACTTCCAGCTTAGCTGTGCAGAAGAAGAACAACAAGAAGAAGAAATATCTCGAAATATGTCCGTCAGGCCCCTTCCCTTGAGATAAATCTGCAAATATCTCGGAAACGAAGCGAGCTATAGCAAAATGTTAAGAGACCTTTTTTGTAGAGAATTAAGTTTCCTACTTTTTATGTTCTATGATATTTTTTGATCAGATGCGTAGTTCTCGAGATATATCAAGATATTTAAAAGTTCCGAAGCCGCACCAATATAATAGAGATACAGAAACACCGTGGCCCCTTTCTTTGAGATAACTCTGCACTATTGCGAGCTGTAAATGCCACTTCCAGCTTAGCTGTGCAGAAGAAGAACAACAAGAAGAAGAAATATCTCGAAATATGTCCGTCAGGCCCCTTCCCTTGAGATATATCTGCAAATATCTCGGAAACGAAGCGAGCTATGGCAAAATGTTAAGAGACCTTTTTTGTAGAGAATTAAGTTTCCTACTTTTTATGTTCTATGATATTTTTTGATCAGATGCGTAGTTCTCAAGATATATCAAGATATTTAAAAGTTCCGAAGCCGCACCAACATAGTAGAGATACAGAAACACCGTGGCCCCTTTCTTTGAGATAACTCTGCACTATTGCGAGCTGCAAATGCCACTTCCAGCTTAGCTGTGCAGAGGAAGAACAACAAGAAGAAGAAATATCTCGAAATATGTCCGTCAGGCCCCTTCCCTTGAGATAAATCTGCAAATATCTCGGAGACGAAGCGAGCTATGGCAAAATGTTAAGAGACCTTTTTTGTAGAGAATTAAGTTTCCTACTTTTTATGTTCTATGATATTTTTTGATCAGATGCGTAGTTCTCAAGATATATCAAGATATTTAAAAGTTCCGAAGCCGCACCAACATAGTAGAGATACAGAAACACCGTGGCCCCTTTCTTTGAGATAACTCTGCACTATTGCGAGCTGCAAATGCCACTTCCAGCTTAGCTGTGCAGAGGAAGAACAACAAGAAGAAGAAATATCTCGAAATATGTCCGTCAGGCCAGTTCCTTTGAGCTGAATCTGCAAATATCTCGGAAACGAAGCGATCTATGGCAAAATGTTAAGAGACGTTTTTTGTAGAGAATTATGTTTCCTACAATTTATGTTCTATGATATTTTTTGATCAGAGGCGTAGTTCTCGAGATATATCAAGATATTTAAAAGTTCCGAAGCCGCACCAACATAATAGAGATACAGAAACACCGTGGCCCCTTTCTTTGAGATAACTGTGCACTAGTGCGAGCCGCAAATGCAACTTCCAGCTTAGCTGTGCAGAAGAAGAACAACAAGAAGAAGAAATATCTCGAAATATGTCCGTCAGGCCCCTTCCCTTGAGATAAATCTGCAAATATCTCGGAGACGAAGCGAGCTATGGCAAAATGTTAAGAGACCTTTTTTGTAGAGAATTAAGTTTCCTACTTTTTATGTTCTATGATATTTTTTGATCAGATGCGTAGTTCTCGAGATATATCAAGATATTTAAAAGTTCCGAAGCCGCACCAACATAATAGAGATACAGAAACACCGTGGCCCCTTTCTTTGAGATAACTCTGCACTATTGCGAGCTGTAAATGCCACTTCCAGCTTAGCTGTGCAGAAGAAGAACAACAAGAAGAAGAAATATCTCGAAATATGTCCGTCAGGCCCCTTCCCTTGAGATATATCTGCAAATATCTCGGAAACGAAGCGAGCTCTGGCAAAATGTTAAGAGACCTTTTTTGTAGAGAATTATGTTTCCTACAATTTATGTTCAATGATATTTTTTGATCAGAAGCGTAGTTTTCGAGATATATCGAGATATTTAAAAGTTCCGAAGCCGCACCAACATAATAGAGATACAGAAACACCGTGGCCCCTTTCTTTGAGATAACTCTGCACTAGTGCGAGCTGCAAATGCCACTTCCAGCTTAGCTGTGCAGAAGAAGAACAACAAGAAGAAGAAATATCTCGAAATATGTCCGTCAGGCCCCTTCCCTTGAGATAAATCTGCAAATATCTCGGAAACGAAGCGAGCTATGGCAAAATGTTAAGAGACCTTTTTTGTAGAGAATTAAGTTTCCTACTTTTTATGTTCTATGATATTTTTTGATCAGATGCGTAGTTCTCGAGATATATCAAGATATTTAAAAGTTCCGAAGCCGCACCAACATAATAGAGATACAGAAACACCGTGGCCCCTTTCTTTGAGATAACTCTGCACTATTGCGAGCTGTAAATGCCACATCCAGCTTAGCTGTGCAGAAGAAGAACAACAAGAAGAAGAAATATCTCGAAATATGTCCGTCAGGCCCCTTCCCTTGAGATATATCTGCAAATATCTCGGAAACGAAGCGAGCTATGGCAAAATGTTAAGAGACCTTTTTTGTAGAGAATTATGTTTCCTACAATTTATGTTCAATGATATTTTTTGATCAGAAGCGCAGTTTTCGAGATATATCGAGATATTTAAAAGTTCCGAAGCCGCACCAACATAATAGAGATACAGAAACACCGTGGCCCCTTTCTTTGAGATAACTCTGCACTAGTGAGAGCCGCAAATGCCACTTCCAGCTTAGCTGTGCAGAAGAAGAACAACAAGAAGAAGAAATATCTCGAAATATGTCCGTCAGGCCCCTTCCCTTGACATAAATATGCAAATATCTCGCAAACGAAGCGAGCTATGGCAAAATGTTAAGAGACCTTTTTTGTAGAGAATTAAGTTTCCTACTTTTTATGTTCTCTGATATTTTTTAATCAGATGCGTAGTTTTCGAGATATATCGAGATATTTAAAAGTTCCGAAGCCGCACCAACATAATAGAGATACAGAAACACCGTGGCCCCTTTCTTTGAGATAACTGTGCACTACTGCGAGCCGCAAATGCAACTTCCAGCTTAGCTGTGCAGAAGAAGAACAACAAGAAGAAGAAATATCTCGAAATATGTCCGTCAGGCCCCTTCCCTTGAGATATATCTGCAAATATCTCGGAAACGAAGCGAGCTATGGCAAAATGTTAAGAGACCTTTTTTGTAGAGAATTATGTTTCCTACAATTTATGTTCAATGATATTTTTTGATCAGAAGCGCAGTTTTCGAGATATATCGAGATATTTAAAAGTTCCGAAGCCGCACCAACATAATAGAGATACAGAAACACCGTGGCCCCTTTCTTTGAGATAACTCTGCACTAGTGCGAGCTGCAAATGCCACTTCCAGCTTAGCTGTGCAGAAGAAGAACAACAAGAAGAAGAAATATCTCTAAATATGTCCGTCAGGCCCCTTCCCTTGAGATAAATCTGCAAATATCTCGGAAACGAAGCGAGCTATGGCAAAATGTTAAGAGACCTTTTTTGTAGAGAATTAAGTTTCCTACTTTTTATGTTCTATGATATTTTTTCATCAGATGCGTAGTTCTCGAGATATATCAAGATATTTAAAAGTTCCGAAGCCGCACCAATATAATAGAGATACAGAAACACCGTGACCCCTTTCTTTGAGATAACTCTGCACTATTGCGAGCTGTAAATGCCACTTCCAGCTTAGCTGTGCAGAAGAAGAACAACAAGAAGAAGAAATATCTCGAAATATGTCCGTCAGGCCCCTTCCCTTGAGATATATCTGCAAATATCTCGGAAACGAAGCGAGCTATGGCAAAATGTTCGAGACCTTTTTTGTAGAGAATTATGTTTCCTACAATTTATGTTCAATGATATTTTTTGATCAGAAGCGTAGTTTTCGAGATATATCGAGATATTTAAAAGTTCCGAAGCCGCACCAACATAATAGAGATACAGAAACACCGTGGCCCCTTTCTTTGAGATAACTCTGCACTAGTGAGAGCCGCAAATGCCACTTCCAGCTTAGCTGTGCAGAAGAAGAACAACAAGAAGAAGAAATATCTCGAAATATGTCCGTCAGGCCCCTTCCCTTGACATAAATATGCAAATATCTCGGAAACGAAGCGAGCTATGGCAAAATGTTAAGAGACCTTTTTTGTAGAGAATTAAGTTTCCTACTTTTTATGTTCTATGATATTTTTTGATCAGAAGCGTAGTTTTCGAGATATATCGAGATATTTAAAAGTTCCGAAGCCGCACCAACATAATAGAGATACAGAAACACCGTGGCCCCTTTCTTTGAGATAACTGTGCACTAGTGCGAGCCGCAAATGCAACTTCCAGCTTAGCTGTGCAGAAGAAGGACAACAAGAAGAAGAAATATCTCGAAATATGTCCGTCAGGCCCCTTCCCTTGAGATAAATCTGCAAATGTCTCGGAAACGAAGCGAGCTATGGCAAAATGTTAAGAGACCTTTTTTGTAGAGAATTAAGTTTCCTACTTTTTATGTTCTATGATATTTTTTGATCAGATGCGTAGTTCTCGAGATATATCAAGATATTTAAAAGTTCCGAAGCCGCACCAACATAATAGAGATACAGAAACACCGTGGCCCCTTTCTTTGAGATAACTCTGCACTATTGCGAGCTGCAAATGCCACTTCCAGCTTAGCTGTGCAGAGGAAGAACAACAAGAAGAAGAAATATCTCGAAATATGTCCGTCAGGCCAGTTCCTTTGAGCTGAATCTGCAAATATCTCGGAAACGAAGCGATCTATGGCAAAATGTTAAGAGACGTTTTTTGTAGAGAATTATGTTTCCTACAATTTATGTTCTATGATATTTTTTGATCAGAAGCGTAGTTCTCGAGATATATCAAGATATTTAAAAGTTCCGAAGCCACACCAACATAATAGAGATGCAGAAACACCGTGGCCCCTTTCTTTGAGATAACTCTGCACTATTGCGAGCTGTAAATGCCACTTCCAGCTTAGCTGTGCAGAAGAAGAACAACAAGAAGAAGAAATATCTCGAAATATGTCCGTCAGGCCCCTTCCCTTGAGATAAATCTGCAAATGTCTCGGAAACGAAGCGAGCTATGGCAAAATGTTAAGAGACCTTTTTTGTAGAGAATTAAGTTTCCTACTTTTTATGTTCTATGATATTTTTTGATCAGATGCGTAGTTCTCGAGATATATCAAGATATTTAAAAGTTCCGAAGCCGCACCAACATAATAGAGATACAGAAACACCGTGGCCCCTTTCTTTGAGATAACTCTGCACTATTGCGAGCTGTAAATGCCACTTCCAGCTTAGCTGTGCAGAAGAAGAACAACAAGAAGAAGAAATATCTCGAAATATGTCCGTCAGGCCCCTTCCCTTGAGATATATCTGCAAATATCTCGGAAACGAAGCGAGCTATGGCAAAATGTTAAGAGACCTTTTTTGTAGAGAATTATGTTTCCTACAATTTATGTTCAATGATATTTTTTGATCAGAAGCGTAGTTTTCGAGATATATCGAGATATTTAAAAGTTCCGAAGCCGCACCAACATAATAGAGATACAGAAACACCGTGGCCCCTTTCTTTGAGATAACTCTGCACTAGCGAGAGCCGCAAATGCCACTTCCAGCTTAGCTGTGCAGAAGAAGAACAACAAGAGGAAGAAATATCTCGAAATATGTCCGTCAGGCCCCTTCCCTTGACATAAATATGCAAATATCTCGGAAACGAAGCGAGCTATGGCAAAATGTTAAGAGACCTTTTTTGTAGAGAATTAAGTTTCCTACTTTTTATGTTCTCTGATATTTTTTGATCAGATGCGTAGTTTTCGAGATATATCGAGATATTTAAAAGTTCCGAAGCCGCACCAACATAATAGAGATACAGAAACACCGTGGCCCCTTTCTTTGAGATAACTGTGCACTAGTGCGAGCCGCAAATGCAACTTCCAGCTTAGCTGTGCAGAAGAAGAACAACAAGAAGAAGAAATATCTCGAAATATGTCCGTCAGGCCCCTTCCCTTGAGATAAATCCGCAAATATCTCGGAAACGAAGCGAGCTATGGCAAAATCTTAAGAGACCTTTTTTGTAGAGAATTATGTTTCCTACAATTTATGTTCTATGATATTTTTTGATCAGATGCGTAGTTCTCGAGATATATCAAGATATTTAAAAGTTCCGAAGCCACACCAACATAATAGAGATACAGAAACACCGTGGACCCTTTCTTTGAGATAACTCTGCACTATTGCGAGCTGTAAATGCCACTTCCAGCTTAGCTGTGCAGAAGAAGAACAACAAGAAGAAGAAATATCTCGAAATATGTCCGTCAGGCCCCTTCCCTTGAGATAAATCAGCAAATATCTCGGAAACGAACCGAGCTATGGCAAAATGTTAAGAGACCTTTTTTGTAGAGAATTAAGTTTCCTACTTTTTATGTTCTATGATATTTTTTGATCAGAAGCGTAGTTTTCGAGATATATCGAGATATTTAAAAGTTCCGAAGCCGCACCAACATAATAGAGATACAGAAACACCGTGGCCCCTTTCTTTGAGATAACTCTGCACTAGTGCGAGCTGCAAATGCCACTTCCAGCTTAGCTGTGCAGAAGAAGAACAACAAGAAGAAGAAATATCTCGAAATATGTCCGTCAGGCCCCTTCCCTTGAGATAAATCTGCAAATATCTCGGAAACGAAGCGAGCTATGGCAAAATGTTAAGAGACCTTTTTTGTAGAGAATTACGTTTCCTACTTTTTATGTTCTATGATATTTTTTGATCAGATGCGTAGTTCTCGAGATATATCAAGATATTTAAAAGTTCCGAAGCCGCACCAACATAATAGAGATACAGAAACACCGTGGCCCCTTTCTTTGAGATAACTCTGCACTATTGCGAGCTGTAAATGCCACTTCCAGCTTAGCTGTGCAGAAGAAGAACAACAAGAAGAAGAAATATCTCGAAATATGTCCGTCAGGCCCCTTCCCTTGAGATATATCTGCAAATATCTCGGAAAGGAAGCGAGCAATGGCACAATGTTAAGAGACCTTTTTTGTAGAGAATTATGTTTCCTACAATTTATGTTCAATGATATTTTTTGATCAGAAGCGTAGTTTTCGAGATATATCGAGATATTTAAAAGTTCCGAAGCCGCACCAACATAATAGAGATACAGAAACACCGTGGCCCCTTTCTTTGAGATAACTCTGCACTAGTGAGAGCCGCAAATGCCACTTCCAGCTTAGCTGTGCAGAAGAAGAACAACAAGAAGAAGAAATATCTCGAAATATGTCCGTCAGGCCCCTTCCCTTGACATAAATATGCAAATATCTCGGAAACGAAGCGAGCTATGGCAAAATGTTAAGAGACCTTTTTTGTAGAGAATTAAGTTTCCTACTTTTTATGTTCTATGATATTTTTTGATCAGAAGCGTAGTTTTCGAGATATATCGAGATATTTAAAAGTTCCGAAGCCGCACCAACATAATAGAGATACAGAAACACCGTGGCCCCTTTCTTTGAGATAACTGTGCACTAGTGCGAGCCGCAAATGCAACTTCCAGCTTCGCTGTGCAGAAGAAGAACAACAAGAAGAAGAAATATCTCGAAATATGTCCGTCAGGCCCCTTCCCTTGAGATAAATCTGCAAATGTCTCGGAAACGAAGCGAGCTATGGCAAAATGTTAAGAGACCTTTTTTGTAGAGAATTAAGTTTCCTACTTTTTATGTTCTATGATATTTTTTGATCAGATGCGTAGTTCTCGAGATATATCAAGATATTTAAAAGTTCCGAAGCCGCACCAACATAATCGAGATACAGAAACACCGTGGCCCCTTTCTTTGGGATAACTCTGCACTATTGCGAGCTGCAAATGCCACTTCCAGCTTAGCTGTGCAGAGGAAGAACAACAAGAAGAAGAAATATCTCGAAATATGTCCGTCAGGCCAGTTCCTTTGAGCTGAATCTGCAAATATCTCGGAAACGAAGCGATCTATGGCAAAATGTTAAGAGACGTTTTTTGTAGAGAATTATGTTTCCTACAATTTATGTTCTATGATATTTTTTGATCAGAAGCGTAGTTTTCGAGATATATCGAGATATTTAAAAGTTCCGAAGCCGCACCAACATAATAGGGATACAGAAACACCGTGGCCCCTTTCTCTGAGATAACTCTGCACTAGTGCGAGCCGCAAATGCCACTTCCAGCTTAGCTGTGCAGAAGAAGAACAACAAGAAGAAGAAATATCTCGAAATATGTCCGTCAGGCCCCTTCCCTTGAGATAAATCTGCAAATATCTCGGAAACGAAGCGAGCTATGGCAAAATGTTAAGAGACCTTTTTTGTAGAGAATTATGTTTCCTACAATTTATGTTCTATGATATTTTTTGATCAGATGCGTAGTTCTCGAGATATATCAAGATATTTAAAAGTTCCGAAGCCGCACCAACATAATAGAGATACAGAAACACCGTGGCCCCTTTCTTTGAGATAACTCTGCACTATTGCGAGCTGTAAATGCCACTTCCAGCTTAGCTGTGCAGAAGAAGAACAACAAGAAGAAGAAATATCTCGAAATATGTCCGTCAGGCCCCTTCCCTTGAGATATATCTGCAAATATCTCGGAAAGGAAGCGAGCAATGGCACAATGTTAAGAGACCTTTTTTGTAGAGAATTATGTTTCCTACAATTTATGTTCAATGATATTTTTTGATCAGAAGCGTAGTTTTCGAGATATATCGAGATATTTAAAAGTTCCGAAGCCGCACCAACATAATAGAGATACAGAAACACCGTGGCCCCTTTCTTTGAGATAACTCTGCACTAGTGAGAGCCGCAAATGCCACTTCCAGCTTAGCTGTGCAGAAGAAGAACAACAAGAAGAAGAAATATCTCGAAATATGTCCGTCAGGCCCCTTCCCTTGACATAAATATGCAAATATCTCGGAAACGAAGCGAGCTATGGCAAAATGTTAAGAGACCTTTTTTGTAGAGAATTAAGTTTCCTACTTTTTATGTTCTATGATATTTTTTGATCAGAAGCGTAGTTTTCGAGATATATCGAGATATTTAAAAGTTCCGAAGCCGCACCAACATAATAGAGATACAGAAACACCGTGGCCCCTTTCTTTGAGATAACTGTGCACTAGTGCGAGCCGCAAATGCAACTTCCAGCTTCGCTGTGCAGAAGAAGAACAACAAGAAGAAGAAATATCTCGAAATATGTCCGTCAGGCCCCTTCCCTTGAGATAAATCTGCAAATGTCTCGGAAACGAAGCGAGCTATGGCAAAATGTTAAGAGACCTTTTTTGTAGAGAATTAAGTTTCCTACTTTTTATGTTCTATGATATTTTTTGATCAGATGCGTAGTTCTCGAGATATATCAAGATATTTAAAAGTTCCGAAGCCGCACCAACATAATCGAGATACAGAAACACCGTGGCCCCTTTCTTTGGGATAACTCTGCACTATTGCGAGCTGCAAATGCCACTTCCAGCTTAGCTGTGCAGAGGAAGAACAACAAGAAGAAGAAATATCTCGAAATATGTCCGTCAGGCCAGTTCCTTTGAGCTGAATCTGCAAATATCTCGGAAACGAAGCGATCTATGGCAAAATGTTAAGAGACGTTTTTTGTAGAGAATTATGTTTCCTACAATTTATGTTCTATGATATTTTTTGATCAGAAGCGTAGTTTTCGAGATATATCGAGATATTTAAAAGTTCCGAAGCCGCACCAACATAATAGGGATACAGAAACACCGTGGCCCCTTTCTCTGAGATAACTCTGCACTAGTGCGAGCCGCAAATGCCACTTCCAGCTTAGCTGTGCAGAAGAAGAACAACAAGAAGAAGAAATATCTCGAAATATGTCCGTCAGGCCCCTTCCCTTGAGATAAATCTGCAAATATCTCGGAAACGAAGCGAGCTATGGCAAAATGTTAAGAGACCTTTTTTGTAGAGAATTATGTTTCCTACAATTTATGTTCTATGATATTTTTTGATCAGATGCGTAGTTCTCGAGATATATCAAGATATTTAAAAGTTCCGAAGCCACACCAACATAATAGAGATACAGAAACACCGTGGCCCCTTTCTTTGAGATAACTCTGCACTATTGCGAGCTGTAAATGCCACTTCCAGCTTAGCTGTGCAGAAGAAGAACAACAAGAAGAAGAAATATCTCGAAATATGTCCGTCAGGCCCCTTCCCTTGAGATAAATCTGCAAATATCTCGGAAACGAAACGAGCTATGGCAAAATGTTAAGAGACCTTTTTTGTAGAGAATTAAGTTTCCTACTTTTTATGTTCTATGATATTTTTTGATCAGAAGCGTAGTTTTCGAGATATATCGAGATATTTAAAAGTTCCGAAGCCGCACCAACATAATAGAGATACAGAAACACCGTGGCCCCTTTCTTTGAGATAACTCTGCACTAGTGCGAGCTGCAAATGCCACTTCCAGCTTAGCTGTGCAGAAGAAGAACAACAAGGAGAAGAAATATCTCGAAATATGTCCGTCAGGCCCCTTCCCTTGAGATATATCTGCAAATATCTCGGAAACGAAGCGAGCTATGGCAAAATGTTAAGAGACCTTTTTTGCAGAGAATTATGTTTCCTACAATTTATGTTCAATGATATTTTTTGATCAGAAGCGTAGTTTTCGAGATATATCGAGATATTTAAAAGTTCCGAAGCCGCACCAACATAATAGAGATACAGAAACACCGTGGCCCCTTTCTTTGAGATAACTCTGCACTAGTGCGAGCTGCAAATGCCACTTCCAGCTTAGCTGTGCAGAAGAAGAACAACAAGAAGAAGAAATATCTCGAAATATGTCCGTCAGGCCCCTTCCCTTGAGATAAATCTGCAAATATCTCGGAAACGAAGCGAGCTATGGCAAAATGTTAAGAGACCTTTTTTGTAGAGAATTAAGTTTCCTACTTTTTATGTTCTATGATATTTTTTGATCAGATGCGTAGTTCTCGAGATATATCAAGATATTTAAAAGTTCCGAAGCCGCACCAACATAATAGAGATACAGAAACACCGTGGCCCCTTTCTTTGAGATAACCCTGCACTATTGCGAGCTGTAAATGCCACTTCCAGCTTAGCTGTGCAGAAGAAGAACAACAAGAAGAAGAAATATCTCGAAATATGTCCGTCAGGCCCCTTCCCTTGAGATATATCTGCAAATATCTCGGAAACGAAGCGAGCTATGGCAAAATGTTAAGAGACCTTTTTTGTAGAGAATTAAGTTTCCTACTTTTTATGTTCTCTGATATTTTTTAATCAGATGCGTAGTTTTCGAGATATATCGAGATATTTAAAAGTTCCGAAGCCGCACCAACATAATAGAGATACAGAAACACCGTGGCCCCTTTCTTTGAGATAACTGTGCACTAGTGCGAGCCGCAAATGCAACTTCCAGCTTAGCTGTGCAGAAGAAGAACAACAAGAAGAAGAAATATCTCGAAATATGTCCGTCAGGCCCCTTCCCTTGAGATAAATCTGCAAATGTCTCGGAAACGAAGCGAGCTATGGCAAAATGTTAAGAGACCTTTTTTGTAGAGAATTAAGTTTCCTACTTTTTATGTTCTATGATATTTTTTGATCAGATGCGTAGTTCTCGAGATATATCAAGATATTTAAAAGTTCCGAAGCCGCACCAACATAATAGAGATACAGAAACACCGTGGCCCCTTTCTTTGAGATAACTCTGCACTATTGCGAGCTGTAAATGCCACTTCCAGCTTAGCTGTGCAGAAGAAGAACAACAAGAAGAAGAAATATCTCGAAATATGTCCGTCAGGCCCCTTCCCTTGAGATATATCTGCAAATATCTCGGAAACGAAGCGAGCTATGGCAAAATGTTAAGAGACCTTTTTTGTAGAGAATTATGTTTCCTACAATTTATGTTCAATGATATTTTTTGATCAGAAGCGTAGTTTTCGAGATATATCGAGATATTTAAAAGTTCCGAAGCCGCACCAACATAATAGAGATACAGAAACACCGTGGCCCCTTTCTTTGAGATAACTCTGCACTAGTGAGAGCCGCAAATGCCACTTCCAGCTTAGCTGTGCAGAAGAAGAACAACAAGAAGAAGAAATATCTCGAAATATGTCCGTCAGGCCCCTTCCCTTGACATAAATATGCAAATATCTCGGAAACGAAGCGAGCTATGGCAAAATGTTAAGAGACCTTTTTTGTAGAGAATTAAGTTTCCTACTTTTTATGTTCTCTGATATTTTTTAATCAGATGCGTAGTTTTCGAGATATATCGAGATATTTAAAAGTTCCGAAGCCGCACCAACATAATAGAGATACAGAAACACCGTGGCCCCTTTCTTTGAGATAACTGTGCACTAGTGCGAGCCGCAAATGCAACTTCCAGCTTAGCTGTGCAGAAGAAGAACAACAAGAAGAAGAAATATCTCGAAATATGTCCGTCAGGCCCCTTCCCTTGAGATAAATCTGCAAATATCTCGGAAACGAAACGAGCTATGGCAAAATGTTAAGAGACCTTTTTTGTAGAGAATTAAGTTTCCTACTTTTTATGTTCTATGATATTTTTTGATCAGAAGCGTAGTTTTCGAGATATATCGAGATATTTAAAAGTTCCGAAGCCGCACCAACATAATAGAGATACAGAAACACCGTGGCCCCTTTCTTTGAGATAACTCTGCACTAGTGCGAGCTGCAAATGCCACTTCCAGCTTAGCTGTGCAGAAGAAGAACAACAAGAAGAAGAAATATCTCGAAATATGTCCGTCAGGCCCCTTCCCTTGAGATAAATCTGCAAATATCTCGGAAACGAAGCGAGCTATGGCAAAATGTTAAGAGACCTTTTTTGTAGAGAATTATGTTTCCTACAATTTATGTTCAATGATATTTTTTGATCAGAAGCGTAGTTTTCGAGATATATCGAGATATTTAAAAGTTCCGAAGCCGCACCAACATAATAGAGATACAGAAACACCGTGGCCCCTTTCTTTGAGATAACTCTGCACTAGTGAGAGCCGCAAATGCCACTTCCAGCTTAGCTGTGCAGAAGAAGAACAACAAGAAGAAGAAATATCTCGAAATATGTCCGTCAGGCCCCTTCCCTTGACATAAATATGCAAATATCTCGGAAACGAAGCGAGCTATGGCAAAATGTTAAGAGACCTTTTTTGTAGAGAATTAAGTTTCCTACTTTTTATGTTCTCTGATATTTTTTGATCAGATGCGTAGTTTTCGAGATATATCGAGATATTTAAAAGTTCCGAAGCCGCACCAACATAATAGAGATACAGAAACACCGTGGCCCCTTTCTTTGAGATAACTGTGCACTAGTGCGAGCCGCAAATGCAACTTCCAGCTTAGCTGTGCAGAAGAAGAACAACAAGAAGAAGAAATATCTCGAAATATGTCCGTCAGGCCCCTACCCTTGAGATAAATCTGCAAATATCTCGGAAACGAAGCGAGCTATGGCAAAATGTTAAGAGACCTTTTTTGTAGAGAATTAAGTTTCCTAGTTTTTATGTTCTATGATATTTTTTGATCAGATGCGTAGTTCTCGAGATATATCAAGATATTTAAAAGTTCCGAAACCGCACCAACATAATAGAGATACAGAAACACCGTGGCCCGTTTCTTTGAGATAACTCTGCACTATTGCGAGCTGGAAATGCCACTTCCAGTTTAGCTGTGCAGAAGAAGAACAACAAGAAGAAGAAATATCTCGAAATATGTCCGTCAGGCCCCTTCCCTTGAGATAAATCTGCAAATATCTCGGAAACGAAGCGAGCTATGGCAAAATGTTAAGAGACCTTTTTTGTAGAGAATTAAGTTTCCTACTTTTTATGTTCTATGATATTTTTTGATCAGATGCGTAGTTCTCGAGATATATCAAGATATTTAAAAGTTCCGAAGCCGCACCAACATAATAGAGATACAGAAACACCGTGGCCCCTTTCTTTGAGATAACTCTGCACTATTGCGAGCTGCAAATGCCACTTCCAGCTTAGCTGTGCAGAGGAAGAACAACAAGAAGAAGAAGTATCTCGAAATATGTCCGTCAGGCCCGTTCCTTTGAGCTGAATCCGCAAATATCTCGGAAACGAAGCGAGCTATGGCAAAATGTTAAGATACGTTTTTTGTAGAGAATTATGTTTCCTACAATTTATGTTCTACGATATTTTTTGATCAGAAGCGTAGTTTTCGAGATATATCGAGATATTTAAAAGTTCCGAAGCCGCACCAACATAATAGAGATACAGAAACACCGTGGCCCCTTTCTTTGAGATAACTCTGCACTAGTGCGAGCCGCAAATGCCACTTCCAGCTTAGCTGTGCAGAAGAAGAACAACAAGAAGAAGAAATATCTCGAAATATGTCCGTCAGGCCCCTTCCCTTGAGATAAATCTGCAAATATCTCGGAAACGAAGCGAGCTATGGCAAAATGTTAAGAGACCTTTTTTGTAGAGAATTAAGTTTCCTACTTTTTATGTTCTATGATATTTTTTGATCAGATGCGTAGTTCTCGAGATATATCAAGATATTTAAAAGTTCCGAAGCCGCACCAACATAAT
The DNA here is from genome assembly GCF_051020975.1 of Osmia lignaria lignaria. Lineage (NCBI taxonomy): Eukaryota > Metazoa > Arthropoda > Insecta > Hymenoptera > Megachilidae > Osmia > Osmia lignaria. Next base: position 4,709,473 of record NW_027478164.1, read on the forward strand.
AGAGATACAGAAACACCGTGGCCCCTTTCTTTGAGATAACTCTGCACTATTGCGAGCTGCAAATGCCACTTCCAGTTTAGCTGTGCAGAAGAAGAACAACAAGAAGAAGAAATATCTCGAAATATGTCCGTTAGGCCCCTTCCCTTCAGATAAATCTGCAAATATCTCGGAAACGAAGCGAGCTATGGCAAAATGTTAAGAGACCTTTTTTGTAGAGAATTAAGTTTGCTACTTTTCATGTTCTATGATATTTTTTGATCAGATGCGTAGTTCTCGAGATATATCAAGATATTTAAAAGTTCCGAAGCCGCACCAACATAATAGAGATACAGAAACACCGTGGCCCCTTTCTTTGAGATAACTCTGCAATATTGCGAGCTGTAAATGCCACTTCCAGCTTAGCTGTGCAGAAGAAGAACAACAAGAAGAAGAAATATCTCGAAATATGTCCGTTAGGCCCCTTCCCTTGAGATAAATATGCAAATATCTCGGAAACGAAGCGAGCTATGGCAAAATGTTAAGAGACCTTTTTTGTAGAGAATTAAGTTTCCTACTTTTTATCTTCTATGATATTTTTTGATCAGATGCGTAGTTCTCGAGATATATCAAGATATTTAAAAGTTCCGAAGCCGCACCAACATAATAGAGATACAGAAACACCGTGGCCCCTCTCTTTGAGATAACTCTGCACTATTGCGAGCTGCAAATGCCACTTCCAGCTTAGCTGTGCAGAAGAAGAACAACAAGAAGAAGAAATATCTCGAAATATGTCCGTCAGGCCCCTTCCCTTGAGATAAATCTGCAAATATCTCGGAAACGAAGCGAGCTATGGCAAAATGTTTAGAGACCTTTCTTGTAGAGAATTAAGTTTCCTACTTTTTATGTAGTATGATATTTTTTGATCAGATGCGTAGTTCTCGAGATATATCAAGATATTTAAAAGTTCCGAAGCCGCACCAACATAATAGAGATACAGAAACACCGTGGCCCCTTTCTTTGGGATAACTCTGCACTAGTGAGAGCCGCAAATGCCACTTCCAGCTTAGCTGTGCAGAAGAAGAACAACAAGAAGAAGAAATATCTCGAAATATGTCCGTCAGGCCCCTTCCCTTGAGATAAATCTGCAAATATCTCGGAAACGAAGCGAGCTATGGCAAAATGTTAAGAGACCTTTTTTGTAGAGAATTAAGTTTCCTACTTTTTATGTTCTATGATATTTTTTGACCAGATGCGTAGTTCTCGAGATATATCAAGATATTTAAAAGTTCCGAAGCCGCACCAACATAATAGAGATACAGAAACACCGTGGCCCCTTTCTTTGAGATAACTCTGCACTATTGCGAGCTGGAAATGCCACTTCCAGTTTAGCTGTGCAGAAGAAGAACAACAAGAAGAAGAAATATCTCGAAATATGTCCGTTAGGCCCCTTCCCTTCAGATAAATCTGCAAATATCTCGGAAACGAAGCGAGCTATGGCAAAATGTTAAGAGACCTTTTTTGTAGAGAATTAAGTTTCCTACTTTTCATGTTCTATGATATTTTTTGATCAGATGCGTAGTTCTCGAGATATATCAAGATATTTAAAAGTTCCGAAGCCGCACCAACATAATAGAGATACAGAAACACCGTGGCCCCTTTCTTTGAGATAACTCTGCACTATTGCGAGCTGTAAATGCCACTTCCAGCTTAGCTGTGCAGAAGAAGAACAACAAGAAGAAGAAATATCTCGAAATATGTCCGTCAGGCCCCTTCCCTTGAGATATATCTGCACATATCTCGGAAACGAAGCGAGCTATGGCAAAATGTTAAGAGACCTTTTTTGTAGAGAATTATGTTTCCTACAATTTATGTTCTATGATATTTTTTGATCAGAAGCGTAGTTTTCGAGATATATCGAGATATTTAAAAGTTCCGAAGCCGCACCAACATAATAGAGATACAGAAACACCGTGGCCCCTTTCTTTGAGATAACTCTGCACTAGTGAGAGCCGCCAATGCCACTTCCAGCTTAGCTGTGCAGAAGAAGAACAACAAGAAGAAGAAATATCTCGAAATATGTCCGTCAGGCCCCTTCCCTTGAGATAAATCTGCAAATATCTCGGAAACGAAGCGAGCTATGGCAAAATGTTAAGAGACCTTTTTTGTAGAGGATTAAGTTTCCTACTTTTTACGTTCTATGATATTTTTTGATCAGAAGCGTAGTTTTCGAGATATATCGAGATATTTAAAAGTTCCGAAGCCGCACCAACATAATAGAGATACAGAAACACCGTGGCCCCTTTCTTTGAGATAACTCTGCACTAGTGCGAGCTGCAAATGCCACTTCCAGCTTAGCTGTGCAGAAGAAGAACAACAAGAAGAAGAAATATCTCGAAATATGTCCGTCAGGCCCCTTCCCTTGAGATAAATCTGCAAATATCTCGGAAACGAAGCGAGCTATGGCAAAATGTTAAGAGACCTTTTTTGTAGAGAATTAAGTTTCCTACTTTTTATGTTCTATGATATTTTTTGATCAGATGCGTAGTTCTCGAGATATATCAAGATATTTAAAAGTTCCGAAGCCGCACCAACATAATAGAGATACAGAAACACCGTGGCCCCTTTCTTTGAGATAACTCTGCACTATTGCGAGCTGCAAATGCCACTTCCAGCTTAGCTGTGCAGAGGAAGAACAACAAGAAGAAGAAGTATCTCGAAATATGTCCGTCAGGCCCGTTCCTTTGAGCTGAATCTGCAAATATCTCGGAAACGAAGCGAGCTATGGCAAAATGTTAAGAGACCTTTTTTGTAGAGAATTATGTTTCCTACAATTTATGTTCTATGATATTTTTTGATCAGAAGCGTAGTTTTCGAGATATATCGAGATATTTAAAAGTTCCGAAGCCGCACCAACATAATAGAGATACAGAAACACCGTGGCCCCTTTCTTTGAGATAACTCTGCACTATTGCGACCTACAAATGCCACTTCCAGCTCAGCTGTGCAGAAGAAGAACAACAAGAAGAAGAAATATCTCGAAATATGTCCGTCAGGCCCCTTCCCTTGAGATATATCTGCAAATATCTCGGAAACGAAGCGAGCTATGGCAAAATGTTAAGAGACCTTTTTTGTAGAGAATTAAGTTTCCTACTTTTTATGTTCTATGATATTTTTTGATCAGATGCGTAGTTCTCGAGATATATCAAGATATTTAAAAGTTCCGAAGCCGCACCAACATAATAGAGATACAGAAACACCGTGGCCCCTTTCTTTGAGATAACTCTGCACTATTGCGAGCTGCAAATGCCACTTCCAGCTTAGCTGTGCAGAAGAAGAACAACAAGAAGAAGAAATATCTCGAAATATGTCCGTCAGGCCCCTTCCCTTGAGATAAATCTGCAAATATCTCGGAAACGAAGCGAGGTATGGCAAAATGTTAAGAGACCTTTTTTGTAGAGAATTATGTTTCCTACAATTTATGTTCTATGATATTTTTTGATCAGAAGCGTAGTTTTCGAGATATATCGAGATATTTAAAAGTTCCGAAGCCGCACCAACATAATAGAGATACAGAAACACCGTGGCCCCTTTCTTTGAAATAACTCTGCACTATTGCGACCTGCAAATGCCACTTCCAGCTCAGCTGTGCAGAAGAAGAACAACAAGAAGAAGAAATATCTCGAAATATGTCCGTCAGGCCCCTTCCCTTGAGATAAATCTGCAAATATCTCGGAAACGAAGCGAGCTATGGCAAAATGTTAAGAGACCTTTTTTGTAGAGAATTAAGTTTCCTACTTTTCATGTTCTATGATATTTTTTGATCAGATGCGTAGTTCTCGAGATATATCAAGATATTTAAAAGTTCCGAAGCCGCACCAACATAATAGAGATACAGAAACACCGTGGCCCCTTTCTTTGAGATAACTCTGCACTATTGCGAGCTGGAAATGCCACTTCCAGTTTAGCTGTGCAGAAGAAGAACAACAAGAAGAAGAAATATCTCGAAATATGTCCGTTAGGCCCCTTCCCTTCAGATAAATCTGCAAATATCTCGGAAACGAAGCGAGCTATGGCAAAATGTTAAGAGACCTTTTTTGTAGAGAAATAAGTTTCCTACTTTTCATGTTCTATGATATTTTTTGATCAGATGCGTAGTTCTCGAGATATATCAAGATATTTAAAAGTTCCGAAGCCGCACCAACATAATAGAGATACAGAAACACCGTGGCCCCTTTCTTTGAGATAACTCTGCACTATTGCGAGCTGTAAATGCCACTTCCAGCTTAGCTGTGCAGAAGAAGAACAACAAGAAGAAGAAATATCTCGAAATATGTCCGTCAGGCCCCTTCCCTTGAGATATATCTGCAAATATCTCGGAAACGAAGCGAGCTATGGCAAAATGTTAAGAGACCTTTTTTGTAGAGAATTATGTTTCCTACAATTTATGTTCTATGATATTTTTTGATCAGAAGCGTAGTTTTCGAGATATATCGAGATATTTAAAAGTTCCGAAGCCGCACCAACATAATAGAGATACAGAAACACCGTGGCCCCTTTCTTTGAGATAACTCTGCACTAGTGAGAGCCGCAAATGCCACTTCCAGCTTAGCTGTGCAGAAGAAGAACAACAAGAAGAAGAAATATCTCGAAATATGTCCGTCAGGCCCCTTCCCTTGAGATAAATCTGCAAATATCTCGGAAACGAAGCGAGCTATGGCAAAATGTTAAGAGACCTTTTTTGTAGAGAATTAAGTTTCCTACTTTTTATGTTCTATGATATTTTTTGATCAGAAGCGTAGTTTTCGAGATATATCGAGATATTTAAAAGTTCCGAAGCCGCACCAACATAATAGAGATACAGAAACACCGTGGCCCCTTTCTTTGAGATAACTCTGCACTAGTGCGAGCTGCAAATGCCACTTCCAGCTTAGCTGTGCAGAAGAAGAACAACAAGAAGAAGAAATATCTCGAAATATGTCCGTCAGGCCCCTTCCCTTGAGATAAATCTGCAAATATCTCGGAAACGAAGCGAGCTATGGCAAAATGTTAAGAGACCTTTTTTGTAGAGAATTATGTTTCCTACAATTTATGTTCAATGATATTTTTTGATCAGAAGCGTAGTTTTCGAGATATATCGAGATATTTAAAAGTTCCGAAGCCGCACCAACATAATAGAGATACAGAAACACCGTGGCCCCTTTCTTTGAGATAACTCTGCACTAGTGAGAGCCGCAAATGCCACTTCCAGCTTAGCTGTGCAGAAGAAGAACAACAAGAAGAAGAAATATCTCGAAATATGTCCGTCAGGCCCCTTCCCTTGACATAAATATGCAAATATCTCGGAAACGAAGCGAGCTATGGCAAAATGTTAAGAGACCTTTTTTGTAGAGAATTAAGTTTCCTACTTTTTATGTTCTCTGATATTTTTTGATCAGATGCGTAGTTTTCGAGATATATCAAGATATTTAAAAGTTCCGAAGCCGCACCAACATAATAGAGATACAGAAACACCGTGGCCCCTTTCTTTGAGATAACCCTGCACTATTGCGAGCTGTAAATGCCACTTCCAGCTTAGCTGTGCAGAAGAAGAACAACAAGAAGAAGAAATATCTCGAAATATGTCCGTCAGGCCCCTTCCCTTGAGATATATCTGCAAATATCTCGGAAACGAAGCGAGCTATGGCAAAATGTTAAGAGACCTTTTTTGTAGAGAATTATGTTTCCTACAATTTATGTTCAATGATATTTTTTGATCAGAAGCGTAGTTTTCGAGATATATCGAGATATTTAAAAGTTCCGAAGCCGCACCAACATAATAGAGATACAGAAACACCGTGGCCCCTTTCTTTGAGATAACTCTGCACTAGTGAGAGCCGCAAATGCCACTTCCAGCTTAGCTGTGCAGAAGAAGAACAACAAGAAGAAGAAATATCTCGAAATATGTCCGTCAGGCCCCTTCCCTTGACATAAATATGCAAATATCTCGGAAACGAAGCGAGCTATGGCAAAATGTTAAGAGACCTTTTTTGTAGAGAATTAAGTTTCCTACTTTTTATGTTCTATGATATTTTTTGATCAGATGCGTAGTTTTCGAGATATATCGAGATATTTAAAAGTTCCGAAGCCGCACCAACATAATAGAGATACAGAAACACCGTGGCCCCTTTCTTTGAGATAACTCTGCACTAGTGCGAGCCGCAAATGCCACTTCCAGCTTAGCTGTGCAGAAGAAGAACAACAAGAAGAAGAAATATCTCGAAATATGTCCGTCAGGCCCCTTCCCTTGAGATAAATATGCAAATATCTCGGAAACGAAGCGAGCTATGGCAAAATGTTAAGAGACCTTTTTTGTAGAGAATTAAGTTTCCTACTTTTTATCTTCTATGATATTTTTTGATCAGAAGCGTAGTTTTCGAGATATATCGAGATATTTAAAAGTTCCGAAGCCGCACCAACATAATAGAGATACAGAAACACCGTGGCCCCTTTCTTTGAGATAACTGTGCACTAGTGCGAGCCGCAAATGCAACTTCCAGCTTAGCTGTGCAGAAGAAGAACAACAAGAAGAAGAAATATCTCGAAATATGTCCGTCAGGCCCCTACCCTTGAGATAAATCTGCAAATATCTCGGAAACGAAGCGAGCTATGGCAAAATGTTAAGAGACCTTTTTTGTAGAGAATTAAGTTTCCTAGTTTTTATGTTCTATGATATTTTTTGATCAGATGCGTAGTTCTCGAGATATATCAAGATATTTAAAAGTTCCGAAACCGCACCAACATAATAGAGATACAGAAACACCGTGGCCCGTTTCTTTGAGATAACTCTGCACTATTGCGAGCTGGAAATGCCACTTCCAGTTTAGCTGTGCAGAAGAAGAACAACAAGAAGAAGAAATATCTCGAAATATGTCCGTCAGGCCCCTTCCCTTGAGATAAATCTGCAAATATCTCGGAAACGAAGCGAGCTATGGCAAAATGTTAAGAGACCTTTTTTGTAGAGAATTAAGTTTCCTACTTTTTATGTTCTATGATATTTTTTGATCAGATGCGTAGTTCTCGAGATATATCAAGATATTTAAAAGTTCCGAAGCCGCACCAACATAATAGAGATACAGAAACACCGTGGCCCCTTTCTTTGAGATAACTCTGCACTATTGCGAGCTGCAAATGCCACTTCCAGCTTAGCTGTGCAGAGGAAGAACAACAAGAAGAAGAAGTATCTCGAAATATGTCCGTCAGGCCCGTTCCTTTGAGCTGAATCCGCAAATATCTCGGAAACGAAGCGAGCTATGGCAAAATGTTAAGATACGTTTTTTGTAGAGAATTATGTTTCCTACAATTTATGTTCTACGATATTTTTTGATCAGAAGCGTAGTTTTCGAGATATATCGAGATATTTAAAAGTTCCGAAGCCGCACCAACATAATAGAGATACAGAAACACCGTGGCCCCTTTCTTTGAGATAACTCTGCACTAGTGCGAGCCGCAAATGCCACTTCCAGCTTAGCTGTGCAGAAGAAGAACAACAAGAAGAAGAAATATCTCGAAATATGTCCGTCAGGCCCCTTCCCTTGAGATAAATCTGCAAATATCTCGGAAACGAAGCGAGCTATGGCAAAATGTTAAGAGACCTTTTTTGTAGAGAATTAAGTTTCCTACTTTTTATGTTCTATGATATTTTTTGATCAGATGCGTAGTTCTCGAGATATATCAAGATATTTAAAAGTTCCGAAGCCGCACCAACATAATAGAGATACAGAAACACCGTGGCCCCTTTCTTTGAGATAACTCTGCACTATTGCGAGCTGCAAATGCCACTTCCAGTTTAGCTGTGCAGAAGAAGAACAACAAGAAGAAGAAATATCTCGAAATATGTCCGTTAGGCCCCTTCCCTTCAGATAAATCTGCAAATATCTCGGAAACGAAGCGAGCTATGGCAAAATGTTAAGAGACCTTTTTTGTAGAGAATTAAGTTTGCTACTTTTCATGTTCTATGATATTTTTTGATCAGATGCGTAGTTCTCGAGATATATCAAGATATTTAAAAGTTCCGAAGCCGCACCAACATAATAGAGATACAGAAACACCGTGGCCCCTTTCTTTGAGATAACTCTGCAATATTGCGAGCTGTAAATGCCACTTCCAGCTTAGCTGTGCAGAAGAAGAACAACAAGAAGAAGAAATATCTCGAAATATGTCCGTTAGGCCCCTTCCCTTGAGATAAATATGCAAATATCTCGGAAACGAAGCGAGCTATGGCAAAATGTTAAGAGACCTTTTTTGTAGAGAATTAAGTTTCCTACTTTTTATCTTCTATGATATTTTTTGATCAGATGCGTAGTTCTCGAGATATATCAAGATATTTAAAAGTTCCGAAGCCGCACCAACATAATAGAGATACAGAAACACCGTGGCCCCTCTCTTTGAGATAACTCTGCACTATTGCGAGCTGCAAATGCCACTTCCAGCTTAGCTGTGCAGAAGAAGAACAACAAGAAGAAGAAATATCTCGAAATATGTCCGTCAGGCCCCTTCCCTTGAGATAAATCTGCAAATATCTCGGAAACGAAGCGAGCTATGGCAAAATGTTTAGAGACCTTTCTTGTAGAGAATTAAGTTTCCTACTTTTTATGTAGTATGATATTTTTTGATCAGATGCGTAGTTCTCGAGATATATCAAGATATTTAAAAGTTCCGAAGCCGCACCAACATAATAGAGATACAGAAACACCGTGGCCCCTTTCTTTGGGATAACTCTGCACTAGTGAGAGCCGCAAATGCCACTTCCAGCTTAGCTGTGCAGAAGAAGAACAACAAGAAGAAGAAATATCTCGAAATATGTCCGTCAGGCCCCTTCCCTTGAGATAAATCTGCAAATATCTCGGAAACGAAGCGAGCTATGGCAAAATGTTAAGAGACCTTTTTTGTAGAGAATTAAGTTTCCTACTTTTTATGTTCTATGATATTTTTTGACCAGATGCGTAGTTCTCGAGATATATCAAGATATTTAAAAGTTCCGAAGCCGCACCAACATAATAGAGATACAGAAACACCGTGGCCCCTTTCTTTGAGATAACTCTGCACTATTGCGAGCTGGAAATGCCACTTCCAGTTTAGCTGTGCAGAAGAAGAACAACAAGAAGAAGAAATATCTCGAAATATGTCCGTTAGGCCCCTTCCCTTCAGATAAATCTGCAAATATCTCGGAAACGAAGCGAGCTATGGCAAAATGTTAAGAGACCTTTTTTGTAGAGAATTAAGTTTCCTACTTTTCATGTTCTATGATATTTTTTGATCAGATGCGTAGTTCTCGAGATATATCAAGATATTTAAAAGTTCCGAAGCCGCACCAACATAATAGAGATACAGAAACACCGTGGCCCCTTTCTTTGAGATAACTCTGCACTATTGCGAGCTGTAAATGCCACTTCCAGCTTAGCTGTGCAGAAGAAGAACAACAAGAAGAAGAAATATCTCGAAATATGTCCGTCAGGCCCCTTCCCTTGAGATATATCTGCACATATCTCGGAAACGAAGCGAGCTATGGCAAAATGTTAAGAGACCTTTTTTGTAGAGAATTATGTTTCCTACAATTTATGTTCTATGATATTTTTTGATCAGAAGCGTAGTTTTCGAGATATATCGAGATATTTAAAAGTTCCGAAGCCGCACCAACATAATAGAGATACAGAAACACCGTGGCCCCTTTCTTTGAGATAACTCTGCACTAGTGAGAGCCGCCAATGCCACTTCCAGCTTAGCTGTGCAGAAGAAGAACAACAAGAAGAAGAAATATCTCGAAATATGTCCGTCAGGCCCCTTCCCTTGAGATAAATCTGCAAATATCTCGGAAACGAAGCGAGCTATGGCAAAATGTTAAGAGACCTTTTTTGTAGAGGATTAAGTTTCCTACTTTTTACGTTCTATGATATTTTTTGATCAGAAGCGTAGTTTTCGAGATATATCGAGATATTTAAAAGTTCCGAAGCCGCACCAACATAATAGAGATACAGAAACACCGTGGCCCCTTTCTTTGAGATAACTCTGCACTAGTGCGAGCTGCAAATGCCACTTCCAGCTTAGCTGTGCAGAAGAAGAACAACAAGAAGAAGAAATATCTCGAAATATGTCCGTCAGGCCCCTTCCCTTGAGATAAATCTGCAAATATCTCGGAAACGAAGCGAGCTATGGCAAAATGTTAAGAGACCTTTTTTGTAGAGAATTAAGTTTCCTACTTTTTATGTTCTATGATATTTTTTGATCAGATGCGTAGTTCTCGAGATATATCAAGATATTTAAAAGTTCCGAAGCCGCACCAACATAATAGAGATACAGAAACACCGTGGCCCCTTTCTTTGAGATAACTCTGCACTATTGCGAGCTGCAAATGCCACTTCCAGCTTAGCTGTGCAGAGGAAGAACAACAAGAAGAAGAAGTATCTCGAAATATGTCCGTCAGGCCCGTTCCTTTGAGCTGAATCTGCAAATATCTCGGAAACGAAGCGAGCTATGGCAAAATGTTAAGAGACCTTTTTTGTAGAGAATTATGTTTCCTACAATTTATGTTCTATGATATTTTTTGATCAGAAGCGTAGTTTTCGAGATATATCGAGATATTTAAAAGTTCCGAAGCCGCACCAACATAATAGAGATACAGAAACACCGTGGCCCCTTTCTTTGAAATAACTCTGCACTATTGCGACCTGCAAATGCCACTTCCAGCTCAGCTGTGCAGAAGAAGAACAACAAGAAGAAGAAATATCTCGAAATATGTCCGTCAGGCCCCTTCCCTTGAGATAAATCTGCAAATATCTCGGAAACGAAGCGAGCTATGGCAAAATGTTAAGAGACCTTTTTTGTAGAGAATTAAGTTTCCTACTTTTCATGTTCTATGATATTTTTTGATCAGATGCGTAGTTCTCGAGATATATCAAGATATTTAAAAGTTCCGAAGCCGCACCAACATAATAGAGATACAGAAACACCGTGGCCCCTTTCTTTGAGATAACTCTGCACTATTGCGAGCTGGAAATGCCACTTCCAGTTTAGCTGTGCAGAAGAAGAACAACAAGAAGAAGAAATATCTCGAAATATGTCCGTTAGGCCCCTTCCCTTCAGATAAATCTGCAAATATCTCGGAAACGAAGCGAGCTATGGCAAAATGTTAAGAGACCTTTTTTGTAGAGAAATAAGTTTCCTACTTTTCATGTTCTATGATATTTTTTGATCAGATGCGTAGTTCTCGAGATATATCAAGATATTTAAAAGTTCCGAAGCCGCACCAACATAATAGAGATACAGAAACACCGTGGCCCCTTTCTTTGAGATAACTCTGCACTATTGCGAGCTGTAAATGCCACTTCCAGCTTAGCTGTGCAGAAGAAGAACAACAAGAAGAAGAAATATCTCGAAATATGTCCGTCAGGCCCCTTCCCTTGAGATATATCTGCAAATATCTCGGAAACGAAGCGAGCTATGGCAAAATGTTAAGAGACCTTTTTTGTAGAGAATTATGTTTCCTACAATTTATGTTCTATGATATTTTTTGATCAGAAGCGTAGTTTTCGAGATATATCGAGATATTTAAAAGTTCCGAAGCCGCACCAACATAATAGAGATACAGAAACACCGTGGCCCCTTTCTTTGAGATAACTCTGCACTAGTGAGAGCCGCAAATGCCACTTCCAGCTTAGCTGTGCAGAAGAAGAACAACAAGAAGAAGAAATATCTCGAAATATGTCCGTCAGGCCCCTTCCCTTGAGATAAATCTGCAAATATCTCGGAAACGAAGCGAGCTATGGCAAAATGTTAAGAGACCTTTTTTGTAGAGAATTAAGTTTCCTACTTTTTATGTTCTATGATATTTTTTGATCAGAAGCGTAGTTTTCGAGATATATCGAGATATTTAAAAGTTCCGAAGCCGCACCAACATAATAGAGATACAGAAACACCGTGGCCCCTTTCTTTGAGATAACTCTGCACTAGTGCGAGCTGCAAATGCCACTTCCAGCTTAGCTGTGCAGAAGAAGAACAACAAGAAGAAGAAATATCTCGAAATATGTCCGTCAGGCCCCTTCCCTTGAGATAAATCTGCAAATATCTCGGAAACGAAGCGAGCTATGGCAAAATGTTAAGAGACCTTTTTTGTAGAGAATTATGTTTCCTACAATTTATGTTCAATGATATTTTTTGATCAGAAGCGTAGTTTTCGAGATATATCGAGATATTTAAAAGTTCCGAAGCCGCACCAACATAATAGAGATACAGAAACACCGTGGCCCCTTTCTTTGAGATAACTCTGCACTAGTGAGAGCCGCAAATGCCACTTCCAGCTTAGCTGTGCAGAAGAAGAACAACAAGAAGAAGAAATATCTCGAAATATGTCCGTCAGGCCCCTTCCCTTGACATAAATATGCAAATATCTCGGAAACGAAGCGAGCTATGGCAAAATGTTAAGAGACCTTTTTTGTAGAGAATTAAGTTTCCTACTTTTTATGTTCTCTGATATTTTTTGATCAGATGCGTAGTTTTCGAGATATATCAAGATATTTAAAAGTTCCGAAGCCGCACCAACATAATAGAGATACAGAAACACCGTGGCCCCTTTCTTTGAGATAACCCTGCACTATTGCGAGCTGTAAATGCCACTTCCAGCTTAGCTGTGCAGAAGAAGAACAACAAGAAGAAGAAATATCTCGAAATATGTCCGTCAGGCCCCTTCCCTTGAGATATATCTGCAAATATCTCGGAAACGAAGCGAGCTATGGCAAAATGTTAAGAGACCTTTTTTGTAGAGAATTATGTTTCCTACAATTTATGTTCAATGATATTTTTTGATCAGAAGCGTAGTTTTCGAGATATATCGAGATATTTAAAAGTTCCGAAGCCGCACCAACATAATAGAGATACAGAAACACCGTGGCCCCTTTCTTTGAGATAACTCTGCACTAGTGAGAGCCGCAAATGCCACTTCCAGCTTAGCTGTGCAGAAGAAGAACAACAAGAAGAAGAAATATCTCGAAATATGTCCGTCAGGCCCCTTCCCTTGACATAAATATGCAAATATCTCGGAAACGAAGCGAGCTATGGCAAAATGTTAAGAGACCTTTTTTGTAGAGAATTAAGTTTCCTACTTTTTATGTTCTATGATATTTTTTGATCAGATGCGTAGTTTTCGAGATATATCGAGATATTTAAAAGTTCCGAAGCCGCACCAACATAATAGAGATACAGAAACACCGTGGCCCCTTTCTTTGAGATAACTCTGCACTAGTGCGAGCCGCAAATGCCACTTCCAGCTTAGCTGTGCAGAAGAAGAACAACAAGAAGAAGAAATATCTCGAAATATGTCCGTCAGGCCCCTTCCCTTGAGATAAATATGCAAATATCTCGGAAACGAAGCGAGCTATGGCAAAATGTTAAGAGACCTTTTTTGTAGAGAATTAAGTTTCCTACTTTTTATCTTCTATGATATTTTTTGATCAGAAGCGTAGTTTTCGAGATATATCGAGATATTTAAAAGTTCCGAAGCCGCACCAACATAATAGAGATACAGAAACACCGTGGCCCCTTTCTTTGAGATAACTCTGCACTATTGCGACCTGCAAATGCCACTTCCAGCTCAGCTGTGCAGAAGAAGAGCAACAAGAAGAAGAAATATCTCGAAATATGTCCGTCAGGCCCCTTCCCTTGAGATAAATCTGCAAATATCTCGGAAACGAAGCGAGCTATGGCAAAATGTTAAGAGACCTTTTTTGTAGAGAATTAAGTTTCCTACTTTTTATGTTCTATGATATTTTTTGATCAGATGCGTAGTTCTCGAGATATATCAAGATATTTAAAAGTTCCGAAACCGCACCAACATAATAGAGATACAGAAACACCGTGGCCCGTTTCTTTGAGATAACTCTGCACTATTGCGAGCTGGAAATGCCACTTCCAGTTTAGCTGTGCAGAAGAAGAACAACAAGAAGAAGAAAGATCTCGAAATATGTCCGTTAGGCCCCTTCCCTTGAGATAAATATGCAAATATCTCGGAAACGAAGCGAGCTATGGCAAAATGTTAAGAGACCTTTTTTGTAGAGAATTAAGTTTCCTACTTTTTATCTTCTATGATATTTTTTGATCAGATGCGTAGTTCTCGAGATATATCAAGATATTTAAAAGTTCCGAAGCCGCACCAACATAATAGAGATACAGAAACACCGTGGCCCCTCTCTTTGAGATAACTCTGCACTATTGCGAGCTGCAAATGCCACTTCCAGCTTAGCTGTGCAGAAGAAGAACAACAAGAAGAAGAAATATCTCGAAATATGTCCGTCAGGCCCCTTCCCTTGAGATAAATCTGCAAATATCTCGGAAACGAAGCGAGCTATGGCAAAATGTTTAGAGACCTTTCTTGTAGAGAATTAAGTTTCCTACTTTTTATGTAGTATGATATTTTTTGATCAGATGCGTAGTTCTCGAGATATATCAAGATATTTAAAAGTTCCGAAGCCGCACCAACATAATAGAGATACAGAAACACCGTGGCCCCTTTCTTTGGGATAACTCTGTACTAGTGAGAGCCGCAAATGCCACTTCCAGCTTAGCTGTGCAGAAGAAGAACAACAAGAAGAAGAAATATCTCGAAATATGTCCGTCAGGCCCCTTCCCTTGAGATAAATCTGCAAATATCTCGGAAACGAAGCGAGCTATGGCAAAATGTTAAGAGACCTTTTTTGTAGAGAATTAAGTTTCCTACTTTTTATGTTCTATGATATTTTTTGACCAGATGCGTAGTTCTCGAGATATATCAAGATATTTAAAAGTTCTGAAGCCGCACCAACATAATAGAGATACAGAAACACCGTGGCCCCTTTCTTTGAGATAACTCTGCACTATTGCGAGCTGGAAATGCCACTTCCAGTTTAGCTGTGCAGAAGAAGAACAACAAGAAGAAGAAATATCTCGAAATATGTCCGTTAGGCCCCTTCCCTTCAGATAAATATGCAAATATCTCGGAAACGAAGCGAGCTATGGCAAAATGTTAAGAGACCTTTTTTGTAGAGAATTAAGTTTCCTACTTTTCATGTTCTATGATATTTTTTGATCAGATGCGTAGTTCTCGAGATATATCAAGATATTTAAAAGTTCCGAAGCCGCACCAACATAATAGAGATACAGAAACACCGTGGCCCCTTTCTTTGAGATAACTCTGCACTATTGCGAGCTGTAAATGCCACTTCCAGCTTAGCTGTGCAGAAGAAGAACAACAAGAAGAAGAAATATCTCGAAATATGTCCGTCAGGCCCCTTCCCTTGAGATATATCTGCAAATATCTCGGAAACGAAGCGAGCTATGGCAAAATGTTAAGAGACCTTTTTTGTAGAGAATTATGTTTCCTACAATTTATGTTCTATGATATTTTTTGATCAGAAGCGTAGTTTTCGAGATATATCGAGATATTTAAAAGTTCCGAAGCCGCACCAACATAATAGAGATACAGAAACACCGTGGCCCCTTTCTTTGAGATAACTCTGCACTAGTGAGAGCCGCCAATGCCACTTCCAGCTTAGCTGTGCAGAAGAAGAACAACAAGAAGAAGAAATATCTCGAAATATGTCCGTCAGGCCCCTTCCCTTGAGATAAATCTGCAAATATCTCGGAAACGAAGCGAGCTATGGCAAAATGTTAAGAGACCTTTTTTGTAGAGAATTAAGTTTCCTACTTTTTATGTTCTATGATATTTTTTGATCAGATGCGTAGTTCTCGAGATATATCAAGATATTTAAAAGTTCCGAAACCGCACCAACATAATAGAGATACAGAAACACCGTGGCCCGTTTCTTTGAGATAACTCTGCACTATTGCGAGCTGGAAATGCCACTTCCAGTTTAGCTGTGCAGAAGAAGAACAACAAGAAGAAGAAAGATCTCGAAATATGTCCGTTAGGCCCCTTCCCTTGAGATAAATATGCAAATATCTCGGAAACGAAGCGAGCTATGGCAAAATGTTAAGAGACCTTTTTTGTAGAGAATTAAGTTTCCTACTTTTTATCTTCTATGATATTTTTTGATCAGATGCGTAGTTCTCGAGATATATCAAGATATTTAAAAGTTCCGAAGCCGCACCAACATAATAGAGATACAGAAACACCGTGGCCCCTCTCTTTGAGATAACTCTGCACTATTGCGAGCTGCAAATGCCACTTCCAGCTTAGCTGTGCAGAAGAAGAACAACAAGAAGAAGAAATATCTCGAAATATGTCCGTCAGGCCCCTTCCCTTGAGATAAATCTGCAAATATCTCGGAAACGAAGCGAGCTATGGCAAAATGTTTAGAGACCTTTCTTGTAGAGAATTAAGTTTCCTACTTTTTATGTAGTATGATATTTTTTGATCAGATGCGTAGTTCTCGAGATATATCAAGATATTTAAAAGTTCCGAAGCCGCACCAACATAATAGAGATACAGAAACACCGTGGCCCCTTTCTTTGGGATAACTCTGTACTAGTGAGAGCCGCAAATGCCACTTCCAGCTTAGCTGTGCAGAAGAAGAACAACAAGAAGAAGAAATATCTCGAAATATGTCCGTCAGGCCCCTTCCCTTGAGATAAATCTGCAAATATCTCGGAAACGAAGCGAGCTATGGCAAAATGTTAAGAGACCTTTTTTGTAGAGAATTAAGTTTCCTACTTTTTATGTTCTATGATATTTTTTGACCAGATGCGTAGTTCTCGAGATATATCAAGATATTTAAAAGTTCTGAAGCCGCACCAACATAATAGAGATACAGAAACACCGTGGCCCCTTTCTTTGAGATAACTCTGCACTATTGCGAGCTGGAAATGCCACTTCCAGTTTAGCTGTGCAGAAGAAGA
Source organism: Osmia lignaria lignaria (assembly GCF_051020975.1). Taxonomy (NCBI): domain Eukaryota; kingdom Metazoa; phylum Arthropoda; class Insecta; order Hymenoptera; family Megachilidae; genus Osmia; species Osmia lignaria. Next base: position 4,726,312 of record NW_027478164.1, read on the forward strand.
ACAACAAGAAGAAGAAATATCTCGAAATATGTCCGTTAGGCCCCTTCCCTTCAGATAAATATGCAAATATCTCGGAAACGAAGCGAGCTATGGCAAAATGTTAAGAGACCTTTTTTGTAGAGAATTAAGTTTCCTACTTTTCATGTTCTATGATATTTTTTGATCAGATGCGTAGTTCTCGAGATATATCAAGATAATTAAAAGTTCCGAAGCCGCACCAACATAATAGAGATACAGAAACACCGTGGCCCCTTTCTTTGAGATAACTCTGCACTATTGCGAGCTGTAAATGCCACTTCCAGCTTAGCTGTGCAGAAGAAGAACAACAAGAAGAAGAAATATCTCGAAATATGTCCGTCAGGCCCCTTCCCTTGAGATATATCTGCAAATATCTCGGAAACGAAGCGAGCTATGGCAAAATGTTAAGAGACCTTTTTTGTAGAGAATTATGTTTCCTACAATTTATGTTCTATGATATTTTTTGATCAGAAGCGTAGTTTTCGAGATATATCGAGATATTTAAAAGTTCCGAAGCCGCACCAACATAATAGAGATACAGAAACACCGTGGCCCCTTTCTTTGAGATAACTCTGCACTAGTGAGAGCCGCCAATGCCACTTCCAGCTTAGCTGTGCAGAAGAAGAACAACAAGAAGAAGAAATATCTCGAAATATGTCCGTCAGGCCCCTTCCCTTGAGATAAATCTGCAAATATCTCGGAAACGAAGCGAGCTATGGCAAAATGTTAAGAGACCTTTTTTGTAGAGAATTAAGTTTCCTACTTTTTACGTTCTATGATATTTTTTGATGAGAAGCGTAGTTTTCGAGATATATCGAGATATTTAAAAGTTCCGAAGCCGCACCAACATAATAGAGATACAGAAACACCGTGGCCCCTTTCTTTGAGATAACTCTGCACTAGTGCGAGCTGCAAATGCCACTTCCAGCTTAGCTGTGCAGAAGAAGAACAACAAGAAGAAGAAATATCTCGAAATATGTCCGTCAGGCCCCTTCCCTTGAGATAAATCTGCAAATATCTCGGAAACGAAGCGAGCTATGGCAAAATGTTAAGAGACCTTTTTTGTAGAGAATTAAGTTTCCTACTTTTTATGTTCTATGATATTTTTTGATCAGATGCGTAGTTCTCGAGATATATCAAGATATTTAAAAGTTCCGAAGCCGCACCAACATAATAGAGATACAGAAACACCGTGGCCCCTTTCTTTGAGATAACTCTGCACTATTGCGAGCTGCAAATGCCACTTCCAGCTTAGCTGTGCAGAGGAAGAACAACAAGAAGAAGAAGTATCTCGAAATATGTCCGTCAGGCCCGTTCCTTTGAGCTGAATCCGCAAATATCTCGGAAACGAAGCGAGCTATGGCAAAATGTTAAGATACGTTTTTTGTAGAGAATTATGTTTCCTACAATTTATGTTCTACGATATTTTTTGATCAGTAGCGTAGTTTTCGAGATATATCGAGATATTTAAAAGTTCCGAAGCCGCACCAACATAATAGAGATACAGAAACACCGTGGCCCCTTTCTTTGAGATAACTCTGCACTAGTGCGAGCCGCAAATGCCACTTCCAGCTTAGCTGTGCAGAAGAAGAACAACAAGAAGAAGAAATATCTCGAAATATGTCCGTCAGGCCCCTTCCCTTGAGATAAATCTGCAAATATCTCGGAAACGAAGCGAGCTATGGCAAAATGTTTAGAGACCTTTCTTGTAGAGAATTAAGTTTCCTACTTTTTATGTAGTATGATATTTTTTGATCAGATGCGTAGTTCTCGAGATATATCAAGATATTTAAAAGTTCCGAAGCCGCACCAACATAATAGAGATACAGAAACACCGTGGCCCCTTTCTTTGGGATAACTCTGCACTAGTGAGAGCCGCAAATGCCACTTCCAGCTTAGCTGTGCAGAAGAAGAACAACAAGAAGAAGAAATATCTCGAAATATGTCCGTCAGGCCCCTTCCCTTGAGATAAATCTGCAAATATCTCGGAAACGAAGCGAGCTATGGCAAAATGTTAAGAGACCTTTTTTGTAGAGAATTAAGTTTCCTACTTTTTATGTTCTATGATATTTTTTGATCAGAAGCGTAGTTTTCGAGATATATCGAGATATTTAAAAGTTCCGAAGCCGCACCAACATAATAGAGATACAGAAACACCGTGGCCCCTTTCTTTGAGATAACTCTGCACTAGTGCGAGCTGCAAATGCCACTTCCAGCTTAGCTGTGCAGAAGAAGAACAACAAGAAGAAGAAATATCTCGAAATATGTCCGTCAGGCCCCTTCCCTTGAGATAAATCTGCAAATATCTCGGAAACGAAGCGAGCTATGGCAAAATGTTAAGAGACCTTTTTTGTAGAGAATTAAGTTTCCTACTTTTTATGTTCTATGATATTTTTTGATCAGATGCGTAGTTCTCGAGATATATCAAGATATTTAAAAGTTCCGAAGCCGCACCAACATAATAGAGATACAGAAACACCGTGGCCCCTTTCTTTGAGATAACTCTGCACTATTGCGAGCTGCAAATGCCACTTCCAGCTTAGCTGTGCAGAGGAAGAACAACAAGAAGAAGAAGTATCTCGAAATATGTCCGTCAGGCCCGTTCCTTTGAGCTGAATCTGCAAATATCTCGGAAACGAAGCGAGCTATGGCAAAATGTTAAGATACGTTTTTTGTAGAGAATTATGTTTCCTACAATTTATGTTCTATGATATTTTTTGATCAGAAGCGTAGTTTTCGAGATATATCGAGATATTTAAAAGTTCCGAAGCCGCACCAACATAATAGAGATACAGAAACACCGTGGCCCCTTTCTTTGAGATAACTCTGCACTAGTGCGAGCCGCAAATGCCACTTCCAGCTTAGCTGTGCAGAAGAAGAACAACAAGAAGAAGAAATATCTCGAAATATGTCCGTCAGGCCCCTCCCCTTGAGATGAATCTGCAAATATCTCGGAAACGAAGCGAGCTATGGCAAAATGTTAAGAGACCTTTTTTGTAGAGAATTATGTTTCCTACAATTTATGTTCTATGATATTTTTTGATCAGAAGCGTAGTTTTCGAGATATATCGAGATATTTAAAAGTTCCGAAGCCGCACCAACATAATAGAGATACAGAAACACCGTGGCCCCTTTCTTTGAGATAACTCTGCACTATTGCGACCTACAAATGCCACTTCCAGCTCAGCTGTGCAGAAGAAGAACAACAAGAAGAAGAAATATCTCGAAATATGTCCGTCAGGCCCCTTCCCTTGAGATATATCTGCAAATATCTCGGAAACGAAGCGAGCTATGGCAAAATGTTAAGAGACCTTTTTTGTAGAGAATTAAGTTTCCTACTTTTTATGTTCTATGATATTTTTTGATCAGATGCGTAGTTCTCGAGATATATCAAGATATTTAAAAGTTCCGAAGCCGCACCAACATAATAGAGATACAGAAACACCGTGGCCCCTTTCTTTGAGATAACTCTGCACTATTGCGAGCTGCAAATGCCACTTCCAGCTTAGCTGTGCAGAAGAAGAACAACAAGAAGAAGAAATATCTCGAAATATGTCCGTCAGGCCCCTTCCCTTGAGATAAATCTGCAAATATCTCGGAAACGAAGCGAGGTATGGCAAAATGTTAAGAGACCTTTTTTGTAGAGAATTATGTTTCCTACAATTTATGTTCTATGATATTTTTTGATCAGAAGCGTAGTTTTCGAGATATATCGAGATATTTAAAAGTTCCGAAGCCGCACCAACATAATAGAGATACAGAAACACCGTGGCCCCTTTCTTTGAAATAACTCTGCACTATTGCGACCTGCAAATGCCACTTCCAGCTCAGCTGTGCAGAAGAAGAACAACAAGAAGAAGAAATATCTCGAAATATGTCCGTCAGGCCCCTTCCCTTGAGATAAATCTGCAAATATCTCGGAAACGAAGCGAGCTATGGCAAAATGTTAAGAGACCTTTTTTGTAGAGAATTAAGTTTCCTACTTTTCATGTTCTATGATATTTTTTGATCAGATGCGTAGTTCTCGAGATATATCAAGATATTTAAAAGTTCCGAAGCCGCACCAACATAATAGAGATACAGAAACACCGTGGCCCCTTTCTTTGAGATAACTCTGCACTATTGCGAGCTGGAAATGCCACTTCCAGTTTAGCTGTGCAGAAGAAGAACAACAAGAAGAAGAAATATCTCGAAATATGTCCGTTAGGCCCCTTCCCTTCAGATAAATCTGCAAATATCTCGGAAACGAAGCGAGCTATGGCAAAATGTTAAGAGACCTTTTTTGTAGATAATTAAGTTTCCTACTTTTCATGTTCTATGATATTTTTTGATCAGATGCGTAGTTCTCGAGATATATCAAGATATTTAAAAGTTCCGAAGCCGCACCAACATAATAGAGATACAGAAACACCGTGGCCCCTTTCTTTGAGATAACTCTGCACTATTGCGAGCTGTAAATGCCACTTCCAGCTTAGCTGTGCAGAAGAAGAACAACAAGAAGAAGAAATATCTCGAAATATGTCCGTCAGGCCCCTTCCCTTGAGATATATCTGCAAATATCTCGGAAACGAAGCGAGCTATGGCAAAATGTTAAGAGACCTTTTTTGTAGAGAATTATGTTTCCTACAATTTATGTTCTATGATATTTTTTGATCAGAAGCGTAGTTTTCGAGATATATCGAGATATTTAAAAGTTCCGAAGCCGCACCAACATAATAGAGATACAGAAACACCGTGGCCCCTTTCTTTGAGATAACTCTGCACTAGTGAGAGCCGCAAATGCCACTTCCAGCTTAGCTGTGCAGAAGAAGAACAACAAGAAGAAGAAATATCTCGAAATATGTCCGTCAGGCCCCTTCCCTTGAGATAAATCTGCAAGATCTCGGAAACGAAGCGAGCTATGGCAAAATGTTAAGAGACCTTTTTTGTAGAGAATTAAGTTTTCTACTTTTTATGTTCTATGATATTTTTTGATCAGAAGCGTAGTTTTCGAGATATATCGAGATATTTAAAAGTTCCGAAGCCGCACCAACATAATAGAGATACAGAAACACCGTGGCCCCTTTCTTTGAGATAACTCTGCACTAGTGCGAGCTGCAAATGCCACTTCCAGCTTAGCTGTGCAGAAGAAGAACAACAAGAAGAAGAAATATCTCGAAATATGTCCGTCAGGCCCCTTCCCTTGAGATAAATCTGCAAATATCTCGGAAACGAAGCGAGCTATGGCAAAATGTTAAGAGACCTTTTTTGTAGAGAATTAAGTTTCCTACTCTTTATGTTCTATGATATTTTTTGATCAGAAGCGTAGTTTTCGAGATATATCGAGATATTTAAAAGTTCCGAAGCCGCACCAACATAATAGAGATACAGAAACACCGTGGCCCCTTTCTTTGAGATAACTCTGCACTAGTGCGAGCTGCAAATGCCACTTCCAGCTTAGCTGTGCAGAAGAAGAACAACAAGAAGAAGAAATATCTCGAAGTATGTCCGTCAGGCCCCTTCCCTTGAGATGAATCTGCAAATATCTCGGAAACGAAGCGAGCTATGGCAAAATGTTAAGAGACCTTTTTTGTAGAGAATTATGTTTCCTACAATTTATGTTCTATGATATTTTTTGATCAGAAGCGTAGTTTTCGAGATATATCGAGATATTTAAAAGTTCCGAAGCCGCACCAACATAATAGAGATACAGAAACACCGTGGCCCCTTTCTTTGAGATAACTCTGCACTATTGCGAGCTGGAAATGCCACTTCCAGTTTAGCTGTGCAGAAGAAGAACAACAAGAAGAAGAAATATCTCGAAATATGTCCGTTAGGCCCCTTCCCTTCAGATAAATCTGCAAATATCTCGGAAACGAAGCGAGCTATGGCAAAATGTTAAGAGACCTTTTTTGTAGAGAATTAAGTTTCCTACTTTTCATGTTCTATGATATTTTTTGATCAGATGCGTAGTTCTCGAGATATATCAAGATATTTAAAAGTTCCGAAGCCGCACCAACATAATAGAGATACAGAAACACCGTGGCCCCTTTCTTTGAGATAACTCTGCACTATTGCGAGCTGTAAATGCCACTTCCAGCTTAGCTGTGCAGAAGAAGAACAGCAAGAAGAAGAAATATCTCGAAATATGTCCGTCAGGCCCCTTCCCTTGAGATATATCTGCAAATATCTCGGAAACGAAGCGAGCTATGGCAAAATGTTAAGAGACCTTTTTTGTAGAGAATTATGTTTCCTACAATTTATGTTCTATGATATTTTTTGATCAGAAGCGTAGTTTTCGAGATATATCGAGATATTTAAAAGTTCCGAAGCCGCACCAACATAATAGAGATACAGAAACACCCGGGCCCCTTTCTTTGAGATAACTCTGCACTAGTGAGAGCCGCCAATGCCACTTCCAGCTTAGCTGTGCAGAAGAAGAACAACAAGAAGAAGAAATATCTCGAAATATGTCCGTCAGGCCCCTTCCCTTGAGATAAATCTGCAAATATCTCGGAAACGAAGCGAGCTATGGCAAAATGTTAAGAGACCTTTTTTGTAGAGAATTAAGTTTCCTACTTTTCATGTTCTATGATATTTTTTGATCAGATGCGTAGTTCTCGAGATATATCAAGATATTTAAAAGTTCCGAAGCCGCACCAACATAATAGAGATACAGAAACACCGTGGCCCCTTTCTTTGAGATAACTCTGCACTATTGCGAGCTGTAAATGCCACTTCCAGCTTAGCTGTGCAGAAGAAGAACAACAAGAAGAAGAAATATCTCGAAATATGTCCGTCAGGCCCCTTCCCTTGAGATATATCTGCAAATATCTCGGAAACGAAGCGAGCTATGGCAAAATGTTAAGAGACCTTTTTTGTAGAGAATTATGTTTCCTACAATTTATGTTCTATGATATTTTTTGATCAGAAGCGTAGTTTTCGAGATATATCGAGATATTTAAAAGTTCCGAAGCCGCACCAACATAATAGAGATACAGAAACACCGTGGCCCCTTTCTTTGAGATAACTCTGCACTAGTGAGAGCCGCAAATGCCACTTCCAGCTTAGCTGTGCAGAAGAAGAACAACAAGAAGAAGAAATATCTCGAAATATGTCCGTCAGGCCCCTTCCCTTGAGATAAATCTGCAAGATCTCGGAAACGAAGCGAGCTATGGCAAAATGTTAAGAGACCTTTTTTGTAGAGAATTAAGTTTTCTACTTTTTATGTTCTATGATATTTTTTGATCAGAAGCGTAGTTTTCGAGATATATCGAGATATTTAAAAGTTCCGAAGCCGCACCAACATAATAGAGATACAGAAACACCGTGGCCCCTTTCTTTGAGATAACTCTGCACTATTGCGAGCTGTAAATGCCACTTCCAGCTTAGCTGTGCAGAAGAAGAACAACAAGAAGAAGAAATATCTCGAAATATGTCCGTCAGGCCCCTTCCCTTGAGATATATCTGCAAATATCTCGGAAACGAAGCGAGCTATGGCAAAATGTTAAGAGACCTTTTTTGTAGAGAATTATGTTTCCTACAATTTATGTTCTATGATATTTTTTGATCAGAAGCGTAGTTTTCGAGATATATCGAGATATTTAAAAGTTCCGAAGCCGCACCAACATAATAGAGATACAGAAACACCGTGGCCCCTTTCTTTGAGATAACTCTGCACTAGTGAGAGCCGCAAATGCCACTTCCAGCTTAGCTGTGCAGAAGAAGAACAACAAGAAGAAGAAATATCTCGAAATATGTCCGTCAGGCCCCTTCCCTTGAGATAAATCTGCAAGATCTCGGAAACGAAGCGAGCTATGGCAAAATGTTAAGAGACCTTTTTTGTAGAGAATTAAGTTTTCTACTTTTTATGTTCTATGATATTTTTTGATCAGAAGCGTAGTTTTCGAGATATATCGAGATATTTAAAAGTTCCGAAGCCGCACCAACATAATAGAGATACAGAAACACCGTGGCCCCTTTCTTTGAGATAACTCTGCACTAGTGCGAGCTGCAAATGCCACTTCCAGCTTAGCTGTGCAGAAGAAGAACAACAAGAAGAAGAAATATCTCGAAATATGTCCGTCAGGCCCCTTCCCTTGAGATAAATCTGCAAATATCTCGGAAACGAAGCGAGCTATGGCAAAATGTTAAGAGACCTTTTTTGTAGAGAATTAAGTTTCCTACTCTTTATGTTCTATGATATTTTTTGATCAGAAGCGTAGTTTTCGAGATATATCGAGATATTTAAAAGTTCCGAAGCCGCACCAACATAATAGAGATACAGAAACACCGTGGCCCCTTTCTTTGAGATAACTCTGCACTAGTGCGAGCTGCAAATGCCACTTCCAGCTTAGCTGTGCAGAAGAAGAACAACAAGAAGAAGAAATATCTCGAAGTATGTCCGTCAGGCCCCTTCCCTTGAGATGAATCTGCAAATATCTCGGAAACGAAGCGAGCTATGGCAAAATGTTAAGAGACCTTTTTTGTAGAGAATTATGTTTCCTACAATTTATGTTCTATGATATTTTTTGATCAGAAGCGTAGTTTTCGAGATATATCGAGATATTTAAAAGTTCCGAAGCCGCACCAACATAATAGAGATACAGAAACACCGTGGCCCCTTTCTTTGAGATAACTCTGCACTATTGCGAGCTGGAAATGCCACTTCCAGTTTAGCTGTGCAGAAGAAGAACAACAAGAAGAAGAAATATCTCAAAATATGTCCGTTAGGCCCCTTCCCTTCAGATAAATCTGCAAATATCTCGGAAACGAAGCGAGCTATGGCAAAATGTTAAGAGACCTTTTTTGTAGAGAATTAAGTTTCCTACTTTTCATGTTCTATGATATTTTTTGATCAGATGCGTAGTTCTCGAGATATATCAAGATATTTAAAAGTTCCGAAGCCGCACCAACATAATAGAGATACAGAAACACCGTGGCCCCTTTCTTTGAGATAACTCTGCACTATTGCGAGCTGTAAATGCCACTTCCAGCTTAGCTGTGCAGAAGAAGAACAGCAAGAAGAAGAAATATCTCGAAATATGTCCGTCAGGCCCCTTCCCTTGAGATATATCTGCAAATATCTCGGAAACGAAGCGAGCTATGGCAAAATGTTAAGAGACCTTTTTTGTAGAGAATTATGTTTCCTACAATTTATGTTCTATGATATTTTTTGATCAGAAGCGTAGTTTTCGAGATATATCGAGATATTTAAAAGTTCCGAAGCCGCACCAACATAATAGAGATACAGAAACACCCGGGCCCCTTTCTTTGAGATAACTCTGCACTAGTGAGAGCCGCCAATGCCACTTCCAGCTTAGCTGTGCAGAAGAAGAACAACAAGAAGAAGAAATATCTCGAAATATGTCCGTCAGGCCCCTTCCCTTGAGATAAATCTGCAAATATCTCGGAAACGAAGCGAGCTATGGCAAAATGTTAAGAGACCTTTTTTGTAGAGAATTAAGTTTCCTACTTTTTACGTTCTATGATATTTTTTGATCAGAAGCGTAGTTTTCGAGATATATCGAGATATTTAAAAGTTCCGAAGCCGCACCAACATAATAGAGATACAGAAACACCGTGGCCCCTTTCTTTGAGATAGCTCTGCACTAGTGCGAGCTGCAAATGCCACTTCCAGCTTAGCTGTGCAGAAGAAGAACAACAAGAAGAAGAAATATCTCGAAATATGTCCGTCAGGCCCCTTCCCTTGAGATAAATCTGCAAATATCTCGGAAACGAAGCGAGCTATGGCAAAATGTTAAGAGACCTTTTTTGTAGAGAATTAAGTTTCCTACTTTTTATGTTCTATGATATTTTTTGATCAGATGCGTAGTTCTCGAGATATATCAAGATATTTAAAAGTTCCGAAGCCGCACCAACATAATAGAGATACAGAAACACCGTGGCCCCTTTCTTTGAGATAACTCTGCACTATTGCGAGCTGCAAATGCCACTTCCAGCTTAGCTGTGCAGAGGAAGAACAACAAGAAGAAGAAGTATCTCGAAATATGTCCGTCAGGCCCGTTCCTTTGAGCTGAATCTGCAAATATCTCGGAAACGAAGCGAGCTATGGCAAAATGTTTAGATACGTTTTTTGTAGAGAATTATGTTTCCTACAATTTATGTTCTATGATATTTTTTGATCAGAAGCGTAGTTTTCGAGATATATCGAGATATTTAAAAGTTCCGAAGCCGCACCAACATAATAGAGATACAGAAACACCGTGGCCCCTTTCTTTGAGATAACTCTGCACTAGTGCGAGCCGCAAATGCCACTTCCAGCTTAGCTGTGCAGAAGAAGAACAACAAGAAGAAGAAATATCTCGAAATATGTCCGTCAGGCCCCTTCCCTTGAGATAAATCTGCAAATATCTCGGAAACGAAGCGAGCTATGGCAAAATGTTAAGAGACCTTTTTTGTAGAGAATTAAGTTTCCTACTTCTTATGTTCTATGATATTTTTTGATCAGATGCGTAGTTCTCGAGATATATCAAGATATTTAAAAGTTCCGAAGCCGCACCAACATAATAGAGATACAGAAACACCATGGCCCCTTTCTTTGAGATAACTCTGCACTATTGCGAGCTGCAAATGCCACTTCCAGTTTAGCTGTGCAGAAGAAGAACAACAAGAAGAAGAAATATCTCGAAATATGTCCGTTAGGCCCTTCCCTTCAGATAAATCTGCAAATATCTCGGAAACGAAGCGAGCTATGGCAAAATGTTAAGAGACCTTTTTTGTAGAGAATTAAGTTTCCTACTTTTCATGTTCTATGATATTTTTTGATCAGATGCGTAGTTCTCGAGATATATCAAGATATTTAAAAGTTCCGAAGCCGCACCAACATAATAGAGATACAGAAACACCGTGGCCCCTTTCTTTGAGATAACTCTGCAATATTGCGAGCTGTAAATGCCACTTCCAGCTTAGCTGTGCAGAAGAAGAACAACAAGAAGAAGAAATATCTCGAAATATGTCCGTTAGGCCCCTTCCCTTGAGATAAATATGCAAATATCTCGGAAACGAAGCGAGCTATGGCAAAATGTTAAGAGACCTTTTTTGTAGAGAATTAAGTTTCCTACTTTTTATCTTCTATGATATTTTTTGATCAGATGCGTAGTTCTCGAGATATATCAAGATATTTAAAAGTTCCGAAGCCGCACCAACATAATAGAGATACAGAAACACCGTGGCCCCTTTCTTTGAGATAACTCTGCACTATTGCGAGCTGTAAATGCCACTTCCAGCTTAGCTGTGCAGAAGAAGAACAACAAGAAGAAGAAATATCTCGAAATATGTCCGTCAGGCCCCTTCCCTTGAGATATATCTGCAAATATCTCGGAAACGAAGCGAGCTATGGCAAAATGTTAAGAGACCTTTTTTGTAGAGAATTATGTTTCCTACAATTTATGTTCTATGATATTTTTTGATCAGAAGCGTAGTTTTCGAGATATATCGAGATATTTAAAAGTTCCGAAGCCGCACCAACATAATAGAGATACAGAAACACCGTGGCCCCTTTCTTTGAGATAACTCTGCACTATTGCGAGCTGCAAATGCCACTTCCAGCTTAGCTGTGCAGAGGAAGAACAACAAGAAGAAGAAGTATCTCGAAATATGTCCGTCAGGCCCGTTCCTTTGAGCTGAATCTGCAAATATCTCGGAAACGAAGCGAGCTATGGCAAAATGTTAAGATACGTTTTTTGTAGAGAATTATGTTTCCTACAATTTATGTTCTATGATATTTTTTGATCAGATGCGTAGTTCTCGAGATATATCAAGATATTTAAAAGTTCCGAAGCCGCACCAACATAATAGAGATACAGAAACACCATGGCCCCTTTCTTTGAGATAACTCTGCACTATTGCGAGCTGCAAATGCCACTTCCAGTTTAGCTGTGCAGAAGAAGAACAACAAGAAGAAGAAATATCTCGAAATATGTCCGTTAGGCCCTTCCCTTCAGATAAATCTGCAAATATCTCGGAAACGAAGCGAGCTATGGCAAAATGTTAAGAGACCTTTTTTGTAGAGAATTAAGTTTCCTACTTTTCATGTTCTATGATATTTTTTGATCAGATGCGTAGTTCTCGAGATATATCAAGATATTTAAAAGTTCCGAAGCCGCACCAACATAATAGAGATACAGAAACACCGTGGCCCCTTTCTTTGAGATAACTCTGCAATATTGCGAGCTGTAAATGCCACTTCCAGCTTAGCTGTGCAGAAGAAGAACAACAAGAAGAAGAAATATCTCGAAATATGTCCGTTAGGCCCCTTCCCTTGAGATAAATATGCAAATATCTCGGAAACGAAGCGAGCTATGGCAAAATGTTAAGAGACCTTTTTTGTAGAGAATTAAGTTTCCTACTTTTTATCTTCTATGATATTTTTTGATCAGATGCGTAGTTCTCGAGATATATCAAGATATTTAAAAGTTCCGAAGCCGCACCAACATAATAGAGATACAGAAACACCGTGGCCCCTTTCTTTGAGATAACTCTGCACTATTGCGAGCTGTAAATGCCACTTCCAGCTTAGCTGTGCAGAAGAAGAACAACAAGAAGAAGAAATATCTCGAAATATGTCCGTCAGGCCCCTTCCCTTGAGATATATCTGCAAATATCTCGGAAACGAAGCGAGCTATGGCAAAATGTTAAGAGACCTTTTTTGTAGAGAATTATGTTTCCTACAATTTATGTTCTATGATATTTTTTGATCAGAAGCGTAGTTTTCGAGATATATCGAGATATTTAAAAGTTCCGAAGCCGCACCAACATAATAGAGATACAGAAACACCGTGGCCCCTTTCTTTGAGATAACTCTGCACTATTGCGAGCTGCAAATGCCACTTCCAGCTTAGCTGTGCAGAGGAAGAACAACAAGAAGAAGAAGTATCTCGAAATATGTCCGTCAGGCCCGTTCCTTTGAGCTGAATCTGCAAATATCTCGGAAACGAAGCGAGCTATGGCAAAATGTTAAGATACGTTTTTTGTAGAGAATTATGTTTCCTACAATTTATGTTCTATGATATTTTTTGATCAGAAGCGTAGTTTTCGAGATATATCGAGATATTTAAAAGTTCCGAAGCCGCACCAACATAATAGAGATACAGAAACACCGTGGCCCCTTTCTTTGAGATAACTCTGCACTAGTGCGAGCCGCAAATGCCACTTCCAGCTTAGCTGTGCAGAAGAAGAACAACAAGAAGAAGAAATATCTCGAAATATGTCCGTCAGGCCCCTTCCCTTGAGATGAATCTGCAAATATCTCGGAAACGAAGCGAGCTATGGCAAAATGTTAAGAGACCTTTTTTGTAGAGAATTATGTTTCCTACAATTTATGTTCTATGATATTTTTTGATCAGAAGCGTAGTTTTCGAGATATATCGAGATATTTAAAAGTTCCGAAGCCGCACCAACATAATAGAGATACAGAAACACCGTGGCCCCTTTCTTTGAGATAACTCTGCACTATTGCGACCTACAAATGCCACTTCCAGCTCAGCTGTGCAGAAGAAGAACAACAAGAAGAAGAAATATCTCGAAATATGTCCGTCAGGCCCCTTCCCTTGAGATATATCTGCAAATATCTCGGAAACGAAGCGAGCTATGGCAAAATGTTAAGAGACCTTTTTTGTAGAGAATTAAGTTTCCTACTTTTTATGTTCTATGATATTTTTTGATCAGATGCGTAGTTCTCGAGATATATCAAGATATTTAAAAGTTCCGAAGCCGCACCAACATAATAGAGATACAGAAACACCGTGGCCCCTTTCTTTGAGATAACTCTGCACTATTGCGAGCTGCAAATGCCACTTCCAGCTTAGCTGTGCAGAAGAAGAACAACAAGAAGAAGAAATATCTCGAAATATGTCCGTCAGGCCCCTTCCCTTGAGATAAATCTGCAAATATCTCGGAAACGAAGCGAGGTATGGCAAAATGTTAAGAGACCTTTTTTGTAGAGAATTATGTTTCCTACAATTTATGTTCTATGATATTTTTTGATCAGAAGCGTAGTTTTCGAGATATATCGAGATATTTAAAAGTTCCGAAGCCGCACCAACATAATAGAGATACAGAAACACCGTGGCCCCTTTCTTTGAAATAACTCTGCACTATTGCGACCTGCAAATGCCACTTCCAGCTCAGCTGTGCAGAAGAAGAACAACAAGAAGAAGAAATATCTCGAAATATGTCCGTCAGGCCCCTTCCCTTGAGATAAATCTGCAAATATCTCGGAAACGAAGCGAGCTATGGCAAAATGTTAAGAGACCTTTTTTGTAGAGAATTAAGTTTCCTACTTTTCATGTTCTATGATATTTTTTGATCAGATGCGTAGTTCTCGAGATATATCAAGATATTTAAAAGTTCCGAAGCCGCACCAACATAATAGAGATACAGAAACACCGTGGCCCCTTTCTTTGAGATAACTCTGCACTATTGCGAGCTGGAAATGCCACTTCCAGTTTAGCTGTGCAGAAGAAGAACAACAAGAAGAAGAAATATCTCGAAATATGTCCGTTAGGCCCCTTCCCTTCAGATAAATCTGCAAATATCTCGGAAACGAAGCGAGCTACGGCAAAATGTTAAGAGACCTTTTTTGTAGAGAATTAAGTTTCCTACTTTTCATGTTCTATGATATTTTTTGATCAGATGCGTAGTTCTCGAGATATATCAAGATATTTAAAAGTTCCGAAGCCGCACCAACATAATAGAGATACAGAAACACCGTGGCCCCTTTCTTTGAGATAACTCTGCACTATTGCGAGCTGTAAATGCCACTTCCAGCTTAGCTGTGCAGAAGAAGAACAACAAGAAGAAGAAATATCTCGAAATATGTCCGTCAGGCCCCTTCCCTTGAGATATATCTGCAAATATCTCGGAAACGAAGCGAGCTATGGCAAAATGTTAAGAGACCTTTTTTGTAGAGAATTATGTTTCCTACAATTTATGTTCTATGATATTTTTTGATCAGAAGCGTAGTTTTCGAGATATATCGAGATATTTAAAAGTTCCGAAGCCGCACCAACATAATAGAGATACAGAAACACCGTGGCCCCTTTCTTTGAAATAACTCTGCACTATTGCGACCTGCAAATGCCACTTCCAGCTCAGCTGTGCAGAAGAAGAACAACAAGAAGAAGAAATATCTCGAAATATGTCCGTCAGGCCCCTTCCCTTGAGATAAATCTGCAAATATCTCGGAAACGAAGCGAGCTATGGTAAAATGTTAAGAGACCTTTTTTGTAGAGAATTAAGTTTCCTACTTTTCATGTTCTATGATATTTTTTGATCAGATGCGTAGTTCTCGAGATATATCAAGATATTTAAAAGTTCCGAAGCCGCACCAACATAATAGAGATACAGAAACACCGTGGCCCCTTTCTTTGAGATAACTCTGCACTATTGCGAGCTGGAAATGCCACTTCCAGTTTAGCTGTGCAGAAGAAGAACAACAAGAAGAAGAAATATCTCGAAATATGTCCGTTAGGCCCCTTCCCTTCAGATAAATCTGCAAATATCTCGGAAACGAAGCGAGCTATGGCAAAATGTTAAGAGACCTTTTTTGTAGAGAATTAAGTTTCCTACTTTTCATGTTCTATGATATTTTTTGATCAGATGCGTAGTTCTCGAGATATATCAAGATATTTAAAAGTTCCGAAGCCGCACCAACATAATAGAGATACAGAAACACCGTGGCCCCTTTCTTTGAGATAACTCTGCACTATTGCGAGCTGTAAATGCCACTTCCAGCTTAGCTGTGCAGAAGAAGAACAACAAGAAGAAGAAATATCTCGAAATATGTCCGTCAGGCCCCTTCCCTTGAGATATATCTGCAAATATCTCGGAAACGAAGCGAGCTATGGCAAAATGTTAAGAGACCTTTTTTGTAGAGAATTATGTTTCCTACAATTTATGTTCTATGATATTTTTTGATCAGAAGCGTAGTTTTCGAGATATATCGAGATATTTAAAAGTTCCGAAGCCGCACCAACATAATAGAGATACAGAAACACCGTGGCCCCTTTCTTTGAGATAACTCTGCACTAGTGAGAGCCGCAAATGCCACTTCCAGCTTAGCTGTGCAGAAGAAGAACAACAAGAAGAAGAAATATCTCGAAATATGTCCGTCAGGCCCCTTCCCTTGAGATAAATCTGCAAATATCTCGGAAACGAAGCGAGCTATGGCAAAATGTTAAGAGACCTTTTTTGTAGAGAATTAAGTTTCCTACTTTTTATGTTCTATGATATTTTTTGATCAGAAGCGTAGTTTTCGAGGTATATCGAGATATTTAAAAGTTCCGAAGCCGCACCAACATAATAGAGATACAGAAACACCGTGGCCCCTTTCTTTGAGATAACTCTGCACTAGTGCGAGCTGCAAATGCCACTTCCAGCTTAGCTGTGCAGAAGAAGAACAACAAGAAGAAGAAATATCTCGAAATATGTCCGTCAGGCCCCTTCCCTTGAGATAAATCTGCAAATATCTCGGAAACGAAGCGAGCTATGGCAAAATGTTAAGAGACCTTTTTTGTAGAGAATTAAGTTTCCTACTTTTTATGTTCTATGATATTTTTTGATCAGAAGCGTAGTTTTCGAGATATATCGAGATATTTAAAAGTTCCGAAGCCGCACCAACATAATAGAGATACAGAAACACCGTGGCCCCTTTCTTTGAGATAACTCTGCACTAGTGAGAGCCGCAAATGCCACTTCCAGCTTAGCTGTGCAGAAGAAGAACAACAAGAAGAAGAAATATCTCGAAATATGTCCGTCAGGCCCCTTCCCTTGAGATAAATCTGCAAATATCTCGGAAACGAAGCGAGCTATGGCAAAATGTTAAGAGACCTTTTTTGTAGAGAATTAAGTTTCCTACTTTTTATGTTCTATGATATTTTTTGATCAGAAGCGTAGTTTTCGAGATATATCGAGATATTTAAAAGTTCCGAAGCCGCACCAACATAATAGAGATACAGAAACACCGTGGCCCCTTTCTTTGAGATAACTCTGCACTAGTGAGAGCCGCAAATGCCACTTCCAGCTTAGCTGTGCAGAAGAAGAACAACAAGAAGAAGAAATATCTCGAAATATGTCCGTCAGGCCCCTTCCCTTGAGATAAATCTGCAAATATCTCGGAAACGAAGCGAGCTATGGCAAAATGTTAAAAGACCTTTTTTGTAGAGAATTAAGTTTCCTACTTTTCATGTTCTATGATATTTTTTGATCAGATGCGTAGTTCTCGAGATATATCAAGATATTTAAAAGTTCCGAAGCCGCACCAACATAATAGAGATACAGAAACACCGTGGCCCCTTTCTTTGAGATAACTCTGCACTATTGCGAGCTGGAAATGCCACTTCCAGTTTAGCTGTGCAGAAGAAGAACAACAAGAAGAAGAAATATCTCGAAATATGTCCGTTAGGCCCCTTCCCTTCAGATAAATCTGCAAATATCTCGGAAACGAAGCGAGCTATGGCAAAATGTTAAGAGACCTTTTTTGTAGAGAATTAAGTTTCCTACTTTTCATGTTCTATGATATTTTTTGATCAGATGCGTAGTTCTCGAGATATATCAAGATATTTAAAAGTTCCGAAGCCGCACCAACATAATAGAGATACAGAAACACCGTGGCCCCTTTCTTTGAGATAACTCTGCACTATTGCGACCTGCAAATGCCACTTCCAGCTCAGCTGTGCAGAAGAAGATCAACAAGAAGAAGAAATATCTCGAAATATGTCCGTCAGGCCCCTTCCCTTGAGATAAATCTGCAAATATCTCGGAAACGAAGCGAGCTATGGCAAAATGTTAAGAGACCTTTTTTGTAGAGAATTAAGTTTCCTACTTTTTATGTTCTATGATATTTTTTGATCAGATGCGTAGTTCTCGAGATATATCAAGATATTTAAAAGTTCCGAAACCGCACCAACATAATAGAGATACAGAAACACCGTGGCCCCTTTCTTTGAGATAACTCTGCACTATTGCGAGCTGGAAATGCCACTTCCAGTTTAGCTGTGCAGAAGAAGAACAACAAGAAGAAGAAATATCTCGAAATATGTCCGTTAGGCCCCTTCCCTTGCGATAAATCTGCAAATATCTCGGAAACAAAGCGAGCTATGGCAAAATGTTAAGAGACCTTTTTTGTAGAGAATTAAGTTTCCTACTTTTTATGTTCTATGATATTTTTTGATCAGACGCGTAGTTCTCGAGATATATCAAGATATTTAAAAGTTCCGAAGCCGCACCAACATAATAGAGATACAGAAACACCGTGGCCCCTTTCTTTGAGATAACTCTGCACTATTGCGAGCTGCAAATGCCACTTCCAGCTTAGCTGTGCAGAGGAAGAACAACAAGAAGAAGAAGTATCTCGAAATATGTCCGTCAGGCCCGTTCCTTTGAGCTGAATCTGCAAATATCTCGGAAACGAAGCGAGCTATGGCAAAATGTTAAGATACGTTTTTTGTAGAGAATTATGTTTCCTACAATTTATGTTCTATGATATTTTTTGATCAGAAGCGTAGTTTTCGAGATATATCGAGATATTTAAAAGTTCCGAAGCCGCACCAACATAATAGAGATACAGAAACACCGTGGCCCCTTTCTTTGAAATAACTCTGCACTATTGCGACCTGCAAATGCCACTTCCAGCTCAGCTGTGCAGAAGAAGAACAACAAGAAGAAGAAATATCTCGAAATATGTCCGTCAGGCCCCTTCCCTTGAGATAAATCTGCAAATATCTCGGAAACGAAGCGAGCTATGGCAAAATGTTAAAAGACCTTTTTTGTAGAGAATTAAGTTTCCTACTTTTCATGTTCTATGATATTTTTTGATCAGATGCGTAGTTCTCGAGATATATCAAGATATTTAAAAGTTCCGAAGCCGCACCAACATAATAGAGATACAGAAACACCGTGGCCCCTTTCTTTGAGATAACTCTGCACTATTGCGAGCTGGAAATGCCACTTCCAGTTTAGCTGTGCAGAAGAAGAACAACAAGAAGAAGAAATATCTCGAAATATGTCCGTTAGGCCCCTTCCCTTCAGATAAATCTGCAAATATCTCGGAAACGAAGCGAGCTATGGCAAAATGTTAAGAGACCTTTTTTGTAGAGAATTAAGTTTCCTACTTTTCATGTTCTATGATATTTTTTGATCAGATGCGTAGTTCTCGAGATATATCAAGATATTTAAAAGTTCCGAAGCCGCACCAACATAATAGAGATACAGAAACACCGTGGCCCCTTTCTTTGAGATAACTCTGCACTATTGCGACCTGCAAATGCCACTTCCAGCTCAGCTGTGCAGAAGAAGAACAACAAGAAGAAGAAATATCTCGAAATATGTCCGTCAGGCCCCTTCCCTTGAGATAAATCTGCAAATATCTCGGAAACGAAGCGAGCTATGGCAAAATGTTAAGAGACCTTTTTTGTAGAGAATTAAGTTTCCTACTTTTTATGTTCTATGATATTTTTTGATCAGATGCGTAGTTCTCGAGATATATCAAGATATTTAAAAGTTCCGAAACCGCACCAACATAATAGAGATACAGAAACACCGTGGCCCCTTTCTTTGAGATAACTCT
The DNA here is from genome assembly GCF_051020975.1 of Osmia lignaria lignaria. Taxonomy (NCBI): domain Eukaryota; kingdom Metazoa; phylum Arthropoda; class Insecta; order Hymenoptera; family Megachilidae; genus Osmia; species Osmia lignaria. The sequence continues at coordinate 4,745,897 of NW_027478164.1, forward strand.
GCACTATTGCGAGCTGGAAATGCCACTTCCAGTTTAGCTGTGCAGAAGAAGAACAACAAGAAGAAGAAATATCTCGAAATATGTCCGTTAGGCCCCTTCCCTTGCGATAAATCTGCAAATATCTCGGAAACAAAGCGAGCTATGGCAAAATGTTAAGAGACCTTTTTTGTAGAGAATTAAGTTTCCTACTTTTTATGTTCTATGATATTTTTTGATCAGACGCGTAGTTCTCGAGATATATCAAGATATTTAAAAGTTCCGAAGCCGCACCAACATAATAGAGATACAGAAACACCGTGGCCCCTTTCTTTGAGATAACTCTGCACTATTGCGAGCTGCAAATGCCACTTCCAGCTTAGCTGTGCAGAGGAAGAACAACAAGAAGAAGAAGTATCTCGAAATATGTCCGTCAGGCCCGTTCCTTTGAGCTGAATCTGCAAATATCTCGGAAACGAAGCGAGCTATGGCAAAATGTTAAGATACGTTTTTTGTAGAGAATTATGTTTCCTACAATTTATGTTCTATGATATTTTTTGATCAGAAGCGTAGTTTTCGAGATATATCGAGATATTTAAAAGTTCCGAAGCCGCACCAACATCATAGAGATACAGAAACACCCTGGCCCCTTTCTTTGAGATAACTCTGCACTATTGCGAGCTGGAAATGCCACTTCCAGTTTAGCTGTGCAGAAGAAGAACAACAAGAAGAAGAAATATCTCGAAATATGTCCGTCAGGCCCCTTCCCTTGAGATAAATCTGCAAATATGTCGGAAACGAAGCGAGCTATGGCAAAATGTTAAGAGACCTTTTTTGTAGAGAATTAAGTTTCCTACTTTTTATGTTCTATGATATTTTTTGATCAGAAGCGTAGTTTTCGAGATATATCGAGATATTTAAAAGTTCCGAAGCCGCACCAACATAATAGAGATACAGAAACACCGTGGCCCCTTTCTTTGAGATAACTCTGCACTAGTGCGAGCTGCAAATGCCACTTCCAGCTTAGCTGTGCAGAAGAAGAACAACAAGAAGAAGAAATATCTCGAAATATGTCCGTCAGGCCCCTTCCCTTGAGATAAATCTGCAAATATCTCGGAAACGAAGCGAGCTATGGCAAAATGTTAAGAGACCTTTTTTGTAGAGAATTAAGTTTCCTACTTTTTGCGTTCTATGATATTTTTTGATCAGATGCGTAGTTCTCGAGATATATCAAGATATTTAAAAGTTCCGAAGCCGCACCAACATAATAGAGATACAGAAACACCGTGGCCCCTTTCTTTGAGATAACTCTGCACTATTGCGAGCTGCAAATGCCACTTCCAGCTTAGCTGTGCAGAGGAAGAACAACAAGAAGAAGAAGTATCTCGAAATATGTCCGTCAGGCCCGTTCCTTTGAGCTGAATCTGCAAATATCTCGGAAACGAAGCGAGCTATGGCAAAATGTTAAGAGACCTTTTTTGTAGAGAATTAAGTTTCCTACTTTTTATGTTCTATGATATTTTTTGATCAGAAGCGTAGTTTTCGAGATATATCGAGATATTTAAAAGTTCCGAAGCCGCACCAACATAATAGAGATACAGAAACACCGTGGCCCCTTTCTTTGAGATAACTCTGCACTAGTGCGAGCTGCAAATGCCACTTCCAGCTTAGCTGTGCAGAAGAAGAACAACAAGAAGAAGAAATATCTCGAAATATGTCCGTCAGGCCCCTTCCCTTGAGATAAATCTGCAAATATCTCGGAAACGAAGCGAGCTATGGCAAAATGTTAAGAGACCTTTTTTGTAGAGAATTAAGTTTCCTACTTTTTACGTTCTATGATATTTTTTGATCAGATGCGTAGTTCTCGAGATATATCAAGATATTTAAAAGTTCCGAAGCCGCACCAACATAATAGAGATACAGAAACACCGTGGCCCCTTTCTTTGAGATAACTCTGCACTATTGCGAGCTGCAAATGCCACTTCCAGCTTAGCTGTGCAGAGGAAGAACAACAAGAAGAAGAAGTATCTCGAAATATGTCCGTCAGGCCCGTTCCTTTGAGCTGAATCTGCAAATATCTCGGAAACGAAGCGAGCTATGGCAAAATGTTAAGATACGTTTTTTGTAGAGAATTATGTTTCCTACAATTTATGTTCTATGATATTTTTTGATCAGAAGCGTAGTTTTCGAGATATATCGAGATATTTAAAAGTTCCGAAGCCGCACCAACATAATAGAGATACAGAAACACCGTGGCCCCTTTCTTTGAGATAACTCTGCACTATTGCGAGCTGCAAATGCCACTTCCAGCTTAGCTGTGCAGAGGAAGAACAACAAGAAGAAGAAGTATCTCGAAATATGTCCGTCAGGCCCGTTCCTTTGAGCTGAATCTGCAAATATCTCGGAAACGAAGCGAGCTATGGCAAAATGTTAAGATACGTTTTTTGTAGAGAATTATGTTTCCTACAATTTATGTTCTATGATATTTTTTGATCAGAAGCGTAGTTTTCGAGATATATCGAGATATTTAAAAGTTCCGAAGCCGCACCAACATAATAGAGATACAGAAACACCGTGGCCCCTTTCTTTGAGATAACTCTGCACTAGTGCGAGCCGCAAATGCCACTTCCAGCTTAGCTGTGCAGAAGAAGAACAACAAGAAGAAGAAATATCCCGAAATATGTCCGTCAGGCCCCTTCCCTTGAGATAAATCTGCAAATATCTCGGAAACGAAGCGAGCTATGGCAAAATGTTAAATGACCTTTTTTGAAGAGAATTATGTTTCCTACAATTTATGTTCTATGATATTTTTTGATCAGAAGCGTAGTTTTCGAGATATATCGAGATATTTAAAAGTTCCGAAGCCGCACCAACATAATAGAGATACAGGAACACCGTGGCCCCTTTCTTTGAGATAACTCTGCACTATTGCGACCTGCAAATGCCACTTCCAGCTCAGCTGTGCAGAAGAAGAACAACGAGAAGAAGAAATATCTCGAAATATGTCCGTCAGGCCCCTTCCCTTGAGATAAATCTGCAAATATCTCGGAAACGAAGCGAGCTATGGCAAAATGTTACGATACGTTTTTTGTAGAGAATTATGTTTCCTACAATTTATGTTCTATGATATTTTTTGATCAGAAGCGTAGTTTTCGAGATATATCGAGATATTTAAAAGTTCCGAAGCCGCACCAACATAATAGAGATACAGAAACACCGTGGCCCCTTTCTTTGAGATAACTCTGCACTATTGCGACCTGCAAATGCCACTTCCAGCTCAGCTGTGCAGAAGAAGAACAACAAGAAGAAGAAATATCTCGAAATATGTCCGTCAGGCCCCTTCCCTTGAGATAAATCTGCAAATATCTCGGAAACGAAGCGAGCTATGGCAAAATGTTAAGAGACCTTTTTTGTAGAGAATTAAGTTTCCTACTTTTTATGTTCTATGATATTTTTTGATCAGATGCGTAGTTCTCGAGATATATCAAGATATTTAAAAGTTCCGAAGCCGCACCAACATAATAGAGATACAGAAACACCGTGGCCCCTTTCTTTGAGATAACTCTGCACTATTGCGAGCTGGAAATGCCACTTCCAGTTTAGCTGTGCAGAAGAAGAACAACAAGAAGAAGAAATATCTCGAAATATGTCCGTCAGGCCCCTTCCCTTGAGATAAATCTGCAAATATCTCGGAAACGAAGCGAGCTATGGCAAAATGTTAAGAGACCTTTTTTGTAGAGAATTAAGTTTCCTACTTTTTATGTTCTATGATATTTTTTGATCAGATGCGTAGTTCTCGAGATATATCAAGATATTTAAAAGTTCCGAAGCCGCACCAACATAATAGAGATACAGAAACACCGTGGCCCCTTTCTTTGAGATAACTCTGCACTATTGCGACCTGCAAATGCCTCTTCCAGCTCAGCTGTGCAGAAGAAGAACAACAAGAAGAAGAAATATCTCGAAATATGTCCGTCAGGCCCCTTCCCTTGAGATAAATCTGCAAATATCTCGGAAACGAAGCGAGCTATGGCAAAATGTTAAGAGACCTTTTTTGTAGAGAATTAAGTTTCCTACTTTTTATGTTCTATGATATTTTTTGATCAGATGCGTAGTTCTCGAGATATATCAAGATATTTAAAAGTTCCGAAACCGCACCAACATAATAGAGATACAGAAACACCGTGGCCCCTTTCTTTGAGATAACTCTGCACTATTGCGAGCTGGAAATGCCACTTCCAGTTTAGCTGTGCAGAAGAAGAACAACAAGAAGAAGAAATATCTCGAAATATGTCCGTCAGGCCCCTTCCCTTGAGATAAATCTGCAAATATCTCGGAAACGAAGCGAGCTATGGCAAAATGTTAAGAGACCTTTTTTGAAGAGAATTATGTTTCCTACAATTTATGTTCTATGATATTTTTTGATCAGAAGCGTAGTTTTCGAGATATATCGAGATATTTAAAAGTTCCGAAGCCGCACCAACATAATAGAGATACAGAAACACCGTGGCCCCTTTCTTTGAGATAACTCTGCACTATTGCGACCTGCAAATGCCACTTCCAGCTCAGCTGTGCAGAAGAAGAACAACAAGAAGAAGAAATATCTCGAAATATGTCCGTCAGGCCCCTTCCCTTGAGATAAATCTGCAAATATCTCGGAAACGAAGCGAGCTATGGCAAAATGTTAAGAGACCTTTTTTGTAGAGAATTATGTTTCCTACAATTTATGTTCTATGATATTTTTTGATCAGAAGCGTAGTTTTCGAGATATATCGAGATATTTAAAAGTTCCGAAGCCGCACCAACATAATAGAGATACAGAAACACCGTGGCCCCTTTCTTTGAGATAACTCTGCACTAGTGAGAGCCGCAAATGCCACTTCCAGCTTAGCTGTGCAGAAGAAGAACAACAAGAAGAAGAAATATCTCGAAATATGTCCGTCAGGCCCCTTCCCTTGAGATAAATCTGCAAATATCTCGGAAACGAAGCGAGCTATGGCAAAATGTTAAGAGACCTTTTTTGTAGAGAATTAAGTTTCCTACTTTTTATGTTCTATGATATTTTTTGATCAGATGCGTAGTTCTCGAGATATATCAAGATATTTAAAAGTTCCGAAGCCGCACCAACATAATAGAGATACAGAAACACCGTGGCCCCTTTCTTTGAGATAACTCTGCACTATTGCGACCTGCAAATGCCACTTCCAGCTCAGCTGTGCAGAAGAAGAACAACAAGAAGAAGAAATATCTCGAAATATGTCCGTCAGGCCCCTTCCCTTGAGATAAATCTGCAAATATCTCGGAAACGAAGCGAGCTATGGCAAAATGTTAAGAGACCTTTTTTGTAGAGAATTAAGTTTCCTACTTTTTATGTTCTATGATATTTTTTGATCAGATGCGTAGTTCTCGAGATATATCAAGATATTTAAAAGTTCCGAAACCGCACCAACATAATAGAGATACAGAAACACCGTGGCCCCTTTCTTTGAGATAACTCTGCACTATTGCGAGCTGGAAATGCCACTTCCAGTTTAGCTGTGCAGAAGAAGAACAACAAGAAGAAGAAATATCTCGAAATATGTCCGTCATGCCCCTTCCCTTGAGATATATCTGCAAATATCTCGGAAACGAAGCGAGCTATGGCAAAATGTTAAGAGACCTCTTTTGTAGAGAATTATGTTTCCTACAATTTATGTTCTATGATATTTTTTGATCAGAAGCGTAGTTTTCGAGATATATCGAGATATTTAAAAGTTCCGAAGCCGCACCAACATAATAGAGATACAGAAACACCGTGGCCCCTTTCTTTGAGATAACTCTGCACTATTGCGACCTGCAAATGCCACTTCCAGCTCAGCTGTGCAGAAGAAGAACAACAAGAAGAAGAAATATCTCGAAATATGTCCGTCAGGCCCCTTCCCTTGAGATAAATCTGCAAATATCTCGGAAACGAAGCGAGCTATGGCAAAATGTTAAGAGACCTTTTTTGTAGAGAATTATGTTTCCTACAATTTATGTTCTATGATATTTTTTGATCAGAAGCGTAGTTTTCGAGATATATCGAGATATTTAAAAGTTCCGAAGCCGCACCAACATAATAGAGATACAGAAACACCGTGGCCCCTTTCTTTGAGATAACTCTGCACTAGTGAGAGCCGCAAATGCCACTTCCAGCTTAGCTGTGCAGAAGAAGAACAACAAGAAGAAGAAATATCTCGAAATATGTCCGTCAGGCCCCTTCCCTTGAGATAAATCTGCAAATATCTCGGAAACGAAGCGAGCTATGGCAAAATGTTAAGAGACCTTTTTTGTAGAGAATTAAGTTTCCTACTTTTTATGTTCTATGATATTTTTTGATCAGATGCGTAGTTCTCGAGATATATCAAGATATTTAAAAGTTCCGAAGCCGCACCAACATAATAGAGATACAGAAACACCGTGGCCCCTTTCTTTGAGATAACTCTGCACTATTGCGACCTGCAAATGCCACTTCCAGCTCAGCTGTGCAGAAGAAGAACAACAAGAAGAAGAAATATCTCGAAATATGTCCGTCAGGCCCCTTCCCTTGAGATAAATCTGCAAATATCTCGGAAACGAAGCGAGCTATGGCAAAATGTTAAGAGACCTTTTTTGTAGAGAATTAAGTTTCCTACTTTTTATGTTCTATGATATTTTTTGATCAGATGCGTAGTTCTCGAGATATATCAAGATATTTAAAAGTTCCGAAACCGCACCAACATAATAGAGATACAGAAACACCGTGGCCCCTTTCTTTGAGATAACTCTGCACTATTGCGAGCTGGAAATGCCACTTCCAGTTTAGCTGTGCAGAAGAAGAACAACAAGAAGAAGAAATATCTCGAAATATGTCCGTCATGCCCCTTCCCTTGAGATATATCTGCAAATATCTCGGAAACGAAGCGAGCTATGGCAAAATGTTAAGAGACCTCTTTTGTAGAGAATTATGTTTCCTACAATTTATGTTCTATGATATTTTTTGATCAGAAGCGTAGTTTTCGAGATATATCGAGATATTTAAAAGTTCCGAAGCCGCACCAACATAATAGAGATACAGAAACACCGTGGCCCCTTTCTTTGAGATAACTCTGCACTATTGCGAGCTGCAAATGCCACTTCCAGCTTAGCTGTGCAGAGGAAGAACAACAAGAAGAAGAAGTATCTCGAAATATGTCCGTCAGGCCCGTTCCTTTGAGCTGAATCTGCAAATATCTCGGAAACGAAGCGAGCTATGGCAAAATGTTAAGATACGTTTTTTGTAGAGAATTATGTTTCCTACAATTTATGTTCTATGATATTTTTTGATCAGAAGCGTAGTTTTCGAGATATATCGAGATATTTAAAAGTTCCGAAGCCGCACCAACATAATAGAGATACAGAAACACCGTGGCCCCTTTCTTTGAGATAACTCTGCACTATTGCGACCTGCAAATGCCACTTCCAGCTCAGCTGTGCAGAAGAAGAACAACAAGAAGAAGAAATATCTCGAAATATGTCCGTCAGGCCCCTTCCCTTGAGATAAATCTGCAAATATCTCGGAAACGAAGCGAGCTATGGCAAAATGTTAAGAGACCTTTTTTGTAGAGAATTAAGTTTCCTACTTTTTATGTTCTATGATATTTTTTGATCAGATGCGTAGTTCTCGAGATATATCAAGATATTTAAAAGTTCCGAAGCCGCACCAACATAATAGAGATACAGAAACACCGTGGCCCCTTTCTTTGAGATAACTCTGCACTATTGCGAGCTGGAAATGCCACTTCCAGTTTAGCTGTGCAGAAGAAGAACAACAAGAAGAAGAAATATCTCGAAATATGTCCGTCAGGCCCCTTCCCTTGAGATAAATCTGCAAATATCTCGGAAACGAAGCGAGCTATGGCAAAATGTTAAGAGACCTTTTTTGTAGAGAATTAAGTTTCCTACTTTTTATGTTCTATGATATTTTTTGATCAGATGCGTAGTTCTCGAGATATATCAAGATATTTAAAAGTTCCGAAGCCGCACCAACATAATAGAGATACAGAAACACCGTGGCCCCTTTCTTTGAGATAACTCTGCACTATTGCGAGCTGGAAATGCCACTTCCAGTTTAGCTGTGCAGAAGAAGAACAACAAGAAGAAGAAATATCTCGAAATATGTCCGTTAGGCCCCTTCCCTTGAGATAAATCTGCAAATATCTCGGAAACGAAGCGAGCTATGGCAAAATGTTAAGAGACCTTTTTTGTAGAGAATTAAGTTTCCTACTTTTTATGTTCTATGATATTTTTTGATCAGATGCGTAGTTCTCGAGATATATCAAGATATTTAAAAGTTCCGAAGCCGCACCAACATAATAGAGATACAGAAACACCGTGGCCCCTTTCTTTGAGATAACTCTGCACTATTGCGAGCTGGAAATGCCACTTCCAGTTTAGCTGTGCAGAAGAAGAACAACAAGAAGAAGAAATATCTCGAAATATGTCCGTCAGGCCCCTTCCCTTGAGATAAATCTGCAAATATCTCGGAAACGAAGCGAGCTATGGCAAAATGTTAAGAGACCTTTTTTGTAGAGAATTAAGTTTCCTACTTTTCAGGTTCTATGATATTGTTTGATCAGATGCGTAGTTCTCGAGATATATCAAGATATTTAAAAGTTCCGAAGCCGCACCAACATAATAGAGATACAGAAACACCGTGGCCCCTTTTTTTGAGATAACTCTGCACTAGTGAGAGCCGCAAATGCCACTTCCAGCTTAGCTGTGCAGAAGAAGAACAACAAGAAGAAGAAATATCTCGAAATATGTCCGTCAGGCCCCTTCCCTTGAGATAAATCTGCAAATATCTCGGAAACGAAGCGAGCTATGGCAAAATGTTAAGAGACCTTTTTTGTAGAGAATTATGTTTCCTACAATTTATGTTCTATGATATTTTTTGATCAGAAGCGTAGTTTTCGAGATATATCGAGATATTTAAAAGTTCCGAAGCCGCACCAACATAATAGAGATACAGAAACACCGTGGCCCCTTTCTTTGAGATAACTCTGCACTAGTGAGAGCCGCAAATGCCACTTCCAGCTTAGCTGTGCAGAAGAAGAACAACAAGAAGAAGAAATATCTCGAAATATGTCCGTCAGGCCCCTTCCCTTGAGATAAATCTGCAAATATCTCGGAAACGAAGCGAGCTATGGCAAAATGTTAAGAGACCTTTTTTGTAGAGAATTAAGTTTCCTACTTTTTATGTTCTATGATATTTTTTGATCAGATGCGTAGTTCTCGAGATATATCAAGATATTTAAAAGTTCCGAAGCCGCACCAACATAATAGAGATACAGAAACACCGTGGCCCCTTTCTTTGAGATAACTCTGCACTATTGCGACCTGCAAATGCCACTTCCAGCTCAGCTGTGCAGAAGAAGAACAACAAGAAGAAGAAATATCTCGAAATATGTCCGTCAGGCCCCTTCCCTTGAGATAAATCTGCAAATATCTCGGAAACGAAGCGAGCTATGGCAAAATGTTAAGAGACCTTTTTTGTAGAGAATTAAGTTTCCTACTTTTTATGTTCTATGATATTTTTTGATCAGATGCGTAGTTCTCGAGATATATCAAGATATTTAAAAGTTCCGAAACGGCACCAACATAATAGAGATACAGAAACACCGTGGCCCCTTTCTTTGAGATAACTCTGCACTATTGCGAGCTGGAAATGCCACTTCCAGTTTAGCTGTGCAGAAGAAGAACAACAAGAAGAAGAAATATCTCGAAATATGTCCGTCATGCCCCTTCCCTTGAGATATATCTGCAAATATCTCGGAAACGAAGCGAGCTATGGCAAAATGTTAAGAGACCTCTTTTGTAGAGAATTATGTTTCCTACAATTTATGTTCTATGATATTTTTTGATCAGAAGCGTAGTTTTCGAGATATATCGAGATATTTAAAAGTTCCGAAGCCGCACCAACATAATAGAGATACAGAAACACCGTGGCCCCTTTCTTTGAGATAACTCTGCACTATTGCGAGCTGCAAATGCCACTTCCAGCTTAGCTGTGCAGAGGAAGAACAACAAGAAGAAGAAGTATCTCGAAATATGTCCGTCAGGCCCGTTCCTTTGAGCTGAATCTGCAAATATCTCGGAAACGAAGCGAGCTATGGCAAAATGTTAAGATACGTTTTTTGTAGAGAATTATGTTTCCTACAATTTATGTTCTATGATATTTTTTGATCAGAAGCGTAGTTTTCGAGATATATCGAGATATTTAAAAGTTCCGAAGCCGCACCAACATAATAGAGATACAGAAACACCGTGGCCCCTTTCTTTGAGATAACTCTGCACTATTGCGACCTGCAAATGCCACTTCCAGCTCAGCTGTGCAGAAGAAGAACAACAAGAAGAAGAAATATCTCGAAATATGTCCGTCAGGCCCCTTCCCTTGAGATAAATCTGCAAATATCTCGGAAACGAAGCGAGCTATGGCAAAATGTTAAGAGACCTTTTTTGTAGAGAATTAAGTTTCCTACTTTTTATGTTCTATGATATTTTTTGATCAGATGCGTAGTTCTCGAGATATATCAAGATATTTAAAAGTTCCGAAGCCGCACCAACATAATAGAGATACAGAAACACCGTGGCCCCTTTCTTTGAGATAACTCTGCACTATTGCGAGCTGGAAATGCCACTTCCAGTTTAGCTGTGCAGAAGAAGAACAACAAGAAGAAGAAATATCTCGAAATATGTCCGTCAGGCCCCTTCCCTTGAGATAAATCTGCAAATATCTCGGAAACGAAGCGAGCTATGGCAAAATGTTAAGAGACCTTTTTTGTAGAGAATTAAGTTTCCTACTTTTTATGTTCTATGATATTTTTTGATCAGATGCGTAGTTCTCGAGATATATCAAGATATTTAAAAGTTCCGAAGCCGCACCAACATAATAGAGATACAGAAACACCGTGGCCCCTTTCTTTGAGATAACTCTGCACTATTGCGAGCTGGAAATGCCACTTCCAGTTTAGCTGTGCAGAAGAAGAACAACAAGAAGAAGAAATATCTCGAAATATGTCCGTTAGGCCCCTTCCCTTGAGATAAATCTGCAAATATCTCGGAAACGAAGCGAGCTATGGCAAAATGTTAAGAGACCTTTTTTGTAGAGAATTAAGTTTCCTACTTTTTATGTTCTATGATATTTTTTGATCAGATGCGTAGTTCTCGAGATATATCAAGATATTTAAAAGTTCCGAAGCCGCACCAACATAATAGAGATACAGAAACACCGTGGCCCCTTTCTTTGAGATAACTCTGCACTATTGCGAGCTGGAAATGCCACTTCCAGTTTAGCTGTGCAGAAGAAGAACAACAAGAAGAAGAAATATCTCGAAATATGTCCGTCAGGCCCCTTCCCTTGAGATAAATCTGCAAATATCTCGGAAACGAAGCGAGCTATGGCAAAATGTTAAGAGACCTTTTTTGTAGAGAATTAAGTTTCCTACTTTTCAGGTTCTATGATATTGTTTGATCAGATGCGTAGTTCTCGAGATATATCAAGATATTTAAAAGTTCCGAAGCCGCACCAACATAATAGAGATACAGAAACACCGTGGCCCCTTTTTTTGAGATAACTCTGCACTAGTGAGAGCCGCAAATGCCACTTCCAGCTTAGCTGTGCAGAAGAAGAACAACAAGAAGAAGAAATATCTCGAAATATGTCCGTCAGGCCCCTTCCCTTGAGATAAATCTGCAAATATCTCGGAAACGAACCGAGCTATGGCAAAATGTTAAGAGACCTTTTTTGTAGAGAATAATGTTTCCTACAATTTACGTTCTATGATATTTTTTGATCAGAAGCGTAGTTTTCGAGATATATCGAGATATTTAAAAGTTCCGAAGCCGCACCAACATAATAGAGATACAGAAACACCGTGGCCCCTTTCTTTGAGATAACTCTGCACTATTGCGACCTGCAAATGCCACTTCCAGCTCAGCTGTGCAGAAGAAGAACAACAAGAAGAAGAAATATCTCGAAATATGTCCGTCAGGCCCCTTCCCTTGAGATAAATCTGCAAATATCTCGGAAACGAAGCGAGCTATGGCAAAATGTTAAGAGACCTTTTTTGTAGAGAATTAAGTTTCCTACTTTTTATGTTCTATGATATTTTTTGATCAGATGCGTAGTTCTCGAGATATATCAAGATATTTAAAAGTTCCGAAGCCGCACCAACATAATAGAGATACAGAAACACCGTGGCCCCTTTCTTTGAGATAACTCTGCACTATTGCGAGCTGGAAATGCCACTTCCAGTTTAGCTGTGCAGAAGAAGAACAACAAGAAGAAGAAATATCTCGAAATATGTCCGTTAGGCCCCTTCCCTTGAGATAAATCTGCAAATATCTCGGAAACGAAGCGAGCTATGGCAAAATGTTAAGAGACCTTTTTTGTAGAGAATAATGTTTCCTACTTTTTATGTTCTATGATATTTTTTGATCAGATGCGTAGTTCTCGAGATATATCAAGATATTTAAAAGTTCCGAAGCCGCACCAACATAATAGAGATACAGAAACACCGTGGCCCCTTTCTTTGAGATAACTCTGCACTATTGCGAGCTGCAAATGCCACTTCCAGCTTAGCTGTGCAGAGGAAGAACAAGAAGAAGAAGAAGTATCTCGAAATATGTCCGTCAGGCCCGTTCCTTTGAGCTGAATCTGCAAATATCTCGGAAACGAAGCGAGCTATGGCAAAATGTTAAGATACGTTTTTTGTAGAGAATTATGTTTCCTACAATTTATGTTCTATGATATTTTTTGATCAGAAGCGTCGTTTTCGAGATATATCGAGATATTTAAAAGTTCCGAAGCCGCACCAACATAATAGAGATACAGAAACACCGTGGCCCCTTTCTTTGAGATAACTCTGCACTAGTGCGAGCCGCAAATGCCACTTCCAGCTTAGCTGTGCAGAAGAAGAACAACAAGAAGAAGAAATATCTCGAAATATGTCCGTCAGGCCCCTTCCCTTGAGATAAATCTGCAAATATCTCGGAAACGAAGCGAGCTATGGCAAAATGTTAAGAGACCTTTTTTGTAGAGAATTATGTTTCCTACAATTTATGTTCTATGATATTTTTTGATCAGAAGCGTAGTTTTCGAGATATATCGAGATATTTAAAAGTTCCGAAGCCGCACCAACATAATAGAGATACAGAAACACCGTGGCCCCTTTCTTTGAGATAACTCTGCACTATTGCGACCTGCAAATGCCACTTCCAGCTCAGCTGTGCAGAAGAAGAACAACAAGAAGAAGAAATATCTCGAAATATGTCCGTCAGGCCCCTTCCCTTGAGATAAATCTGCAAATATCTCGGAAACGAAGCGAGCTATGGCAAAATGTTAAGAGACCTTTTTTGTAGAGAATTAAGTTTCCTACTTTTTATGTTCTATGATATTTTTTGATCAGATGCGTAGTTCTCGAGATATATCAAGATATTTAAAAGTTCCGAAGCCGCACCAACATAATAGAGATACAGAAACACCGTGGCCCCTTTCTTTGAGATAACTCTGCACTATTGCGAGCTGGAAATGCCACTTCCAGTTTAGCTGTGCAGAAGAAGAACAACAAGAAGAAGAAATATCTCGAAATATGTCCGTCAGGCCCCTTCCCTTGAGATAAATCTGCAAATATCTCGGAAACGAAGCGAGCTATGGCAAAATGTTAAGAGACCTTTTTTGTAGAGAATTAAGTTTCCTACTTTTCAGGTTCTATGATATTGTTTGATCAGATGCGTAGTACTCGAGATATATCAAGATATTTAAAAGTTCCGAAGCCGCACCAACATAATAGAGATACAGAAACACCGTGGCCCCTTTCTTTGAGATAACTCTGCACTAGTGAGAGCCGCAAATGCCACTTCCAGCTTAGCTGTGCAGAAGAAGAACAACAAGAAGAAGAAAAATCTCGAAATATGTCCGTCAGGCCCCTTCCCTTGAGATAAATCTGCAAATATCTCGGAAACGAAGCGAGCTATGGCAAAATGTTAAGAGACCTTTTTTGTAGAGAATTAAGTTTCCTACTTTTTATGTTCTATGATATTTTTTGATCAGATGCGTAGTTCTCGAGATATATCAAGATATTTAAAAGTTCCGAAGCCGCACCAACATAATAGAGATACAGAAACACCGTGGCCCCTTTCTTTGAGATAACTCTGCACTATTGCGAGCTGGAAATGCCACTTCCAGTTTAGCTGTGCAGAAGAAGAACAACAAGAAGAAGAAATATCTCGAAATATGTCCGTTAGGCCCCTTCCCTTGAGATAAATCTGCAAATATCTCGGAAACGAAGCGAGCTATGGCAAAATGTTAAGAGACCTTTTTTGTAGAGAATAATGTTTCCTACAATTTACGCTCTATGATATTTTTTGATCAGAAGCGTAGTTTTCGAGATATATCGAGATATTTAAAAGTTCCGAAGCCGCATCAACATAATAGAGATACAGAAACACCGTGGCCCCTTTCTTTGAGATAACTCTGCACTAGTGCGAGCCGCAAATGCCACTTCCAGCTTAGCTGTGCAGAAGAAGAACAACAAGAAGAAGAAATATCTCGAAATATGTCCGTCAGGCCCCTTCCCTTGAGATATATCTGCAAATATCTCGGAAACGAAGCGAGCTATGGCAAAATGTTAAGAGACCTTTTTTGTAGAGAATTATGTTTCCTACAATTTATGTTCTATGATATTTTTTGATCAGAAGCGTAGTTTTCGAGATATATCGAGATATTTAAAAGTTCCGAAGCCGCACCAACATAATAGAGATACAGAAACACCGTGGCCCCTTTCTTTGAGATAACTCTGCACTATTGCGAGCTGGAAATGCCACTTCCAGTTTAGCTGTGCAGAAGAAGAACAACAAGAAGAAGAAATATCTCGAAATATGTCCGTTAGGCCCCTTCCCTTCAGATAAATCTGCAAATATCTCGGAAACGAAGCGAGCTATGGCAAAATGTTAAGAGACCTTTTTTGTAGAGAATTAAGTTTCCTACTTTTCAGGTTCTATGATATTTTTTGATCAGATGCGTAGTTCTCGAGATATATCAAGATATTTAAAAGTTCCGAAGCCGCACCAACATAATAGAGATACAGAAACACCGTGGCCCCTTTCTTTGAGATAACTCTGCACTATTGCGAGCTGTAAATGCCACTTCCAGCTTAGCTGTGTAGAAGAAGAACAACAAGAAGAAGAAATATCTCGAAATATGTCCGTCAGGCCCCTTCCCTTGAGATAAATCTGCAAATATCTCGGAAACGAAGCGAGCTATGGCAAAATGTTAAGAGACCTTTTTTGTAGAGAATTAAGTTTCCTACTTTTTATGTTCTATGATATTTTTTGATCAGATGCGTAGTTCTCGAGATATATCAAGATATTTAAAAGTTCCGAAGCCGCACCAACATAATAGAGATACAGAAACACCGTGGCCCCTTTCTTTGAGATAACTCTGCACTATTGCGAGCTGCAAATGCCACTTCCAGCTTAGCTGTGCAGAGGAAGAACAACAAGAAGAAGAAGTATCTCGAAATATGTCCGTCAGGCCCGTTCCTTTGAGCTGAATCTGCAAATATCTCGGAAACGAAGCGAGCTATGGCAAAATATTAAGATACGTTTTTTGTAGAGAATTATGTTTCCTACAATTTATGTTCTATGATATTTTTTGATCAGAAGCGTAGTTTCCGAGATATATCGAGATATTTAAAAGTTCCGAAGCCGCACCAACATAATAGAGATACAGAAACACCGTGGCCCCTTTCTTTGAGATAACTCTGCACTAGTGCGAGCCGCAAATGCCACTTCCAGCTTAGCTGTGCAGAAGAAGAACAACAAGAAGAAGAAATATCTCGAAATATGTCCGTCAGGCCCCTTCCCTTGAGATAAATCTGCAAATATCTCGGAAACGAAGCGAGCTATGGCAAAATGTTAAGAGACCTTTTTTGTAGAGAATTAAGTTTCCTACTTTTTATGTTCTATGATATTTTTTGATCAGATGCGTAGTTCTCGAGATATATCAAGATATTTAAAAGTTCCGAAGCCGCACCAACATAATAGAGATACAGAAACACCGTGGCCCCTTTCTTTGAGATAACTCTGCACTATTGCGAGCTGTAAATGCCACTTCCAGTTAAGCTGTGCAGAAGAAGAACAACAAGAAGAAGAAATATCTCGAAATATGTCCGTCAGGCCCCTTCCCTTGAGATATATCTGCAAATATCTCGGAAACGAAGCGAGCTATGGCAAAATGTTTAGAGACCTTTTTTGTAGAGAATTATGTTTCCTACAATTTATGTTCTATGATATTTTTTGATCAGAAGCGTAGTTTTCGAGATATATCGAGATATTTAAAAGTTCCGAAGCCGCACCAACATAATAGGGATACAGAAACACCGTGGCCCCTTTCTTTGAGATAACTCTGCACTAGTGCGAGCCGCAAATGCCACTTCCAGCTTAGCTGTGCAGAAGAAGAACAACAAGAAGAAGAAATATCTCGAAATATGTCCGTCAGGCCCCTTCTCTTGAGATATATCTGCAAATATCTCGGAAACGAAGCGAGCTATGGCAAAATGTTAAGAGACCTTTTTTGTAGAGAATTATGTTTCCTACAATTTATGTTCTATGATATTTTTTGATCAGAAGCGTAGTTTTCGAGATATATCGAGATATTTAAAAGTTCCGAAGCCGCACCAACATAATAGAGATACAGAAACACCGTGGCCCCTTTCTTTGAGATAACTCTGCACTATTGCGAGCTGCAAATGCCACTTCCAGCTTAGCTGTGCAGAGGAAGAACAAGAAGAAGAAGAAGTATCTCGAAATATGTCCGTCAGGCCCGTTCCTTTGAGCTGAATCTGCAAATATCTCGGAAACGAAGCGAGCTATGGCAAAATGTTAAGATACGTTTTTTGTAGAGAATTATGTTTCCTACAATTTATGTTCTATGATATTTTTTGATCAGAAGCGTCGTTTTCGAGATATATCGAGATATTTAAAAGTTCCGAAGCCGCACCAACATAATAGAGATACAGAAACACCGTGGCCCCTTTCTTTGAGATAACTCTGCACTAGTGCGAGCCGCAAATGCCACTTCCAGCTTAGCTGTGCAGAAGAAGAACAACAAGAAGAAGAAATATCTCGAAATATATCCGTCAGGCCCCTTCCCTTGAGATAAATCTGCAAATATCTCGGAAACGAAGCGAGCTGTGGCAAAATGTTAAGAGACCTTTTTTGTAGAGAATTATGTTTCCTACAATTTATGTTCTATGATATTTTTTGATCAGAAGCGTAGTTTTCGAGATATATCGAGATATTTAAAAGTTCCGAAGCCGCACCAACATAATAGAGATACAGAAACACCGTGGCCCCTTTCTTTGAGATAACTCTGCACTATTGCGACCTGCAAATGCCACTTCCAGCTCAGCTGTGCAGAAGAAGAACAACAAGAAGAAGAAATATCTCGAAATATGTCCGTCAGGCCCCTTCCCTTGAGATAAATCTGCAAATATCTCGGAAACGAAGCGAGCTATGGCAAAATGTTAAGAGACCTTTTTTGTAGAGAATTAAGTTTCCTACTTTTTATGTTCTATGATATTTTTTGATCAGATGCGTAGTTCTCGAGATATATCAAGATATTTAAAAGTTCCGAAGCCGCACCAACATAATAGAGATACAGAAACACCGTGGCCCCTTTCTTTGAGATAACTCTGCACTATTGCGAGCTGGAAATGCCACTTCCAGTTTAGCTGTGCAGAAGAAGAACAACAAGAAGAAGAAATATCTCGAAATATGTCCGTCAGGCCCCTTCCCTTGAGATAAATCTGCAAATATCTCGGAAACGAAGCGAGCTATGGCAAAATGTTAAGAGACCTTTTTTGTAGAGAATTAAGTTTCCTACTTTTCAGGTTCTATGATATTGTTTGATCAGATGCGTAGTTCTCGAGATATATCAAGATATTTAAAAGTTCCGAAGCCGCACCAACATAATAGAGATACAGAAACACCGTGGCCCCTTTCTTTGAGATAACTCTGCACTAGTGAGAGCCGCAAATGCCACTTCCAGCTTAGCTGTGCAGAAGAAGAACAACAAGAAGAAGAAATATCTCGAAATATGTCCGTCAGGCCCCTTCCCTTGAGATAAATCTGCAAATATCTCGGAAACGAACCGAGCTATGGCAAAATGTTAAGAGACCTTTTTTGTAGAGAATAATGTTTCCTACAATTTACGTTCTATGATATTTTTTGATCAGAAGCGTAGTTTTCGAGATATATCGAGATATTTAAAAGTTCCGAAGCCGCACCAACATAATAGAGATACAGAAACACCGTGGCCCCTTTCTTTGAGATAACTCTGCACTATTGCGACCTGCAAATGCCACTTCCAGCTCAGCTGTGCAGAAGAAGAACAACAAGAAGAAGAAATATCTCGAAATATGTCCGTCAGGCCCCTTCCCTTGAGATAAATCTGCAAATATCTCGGAAACGAAGCGAGCTATGGCAAAATGTTAAGAGACCTTTTTTGTAGAGAATTAAGTTTCCTACTTTTTATGTTCTATGATATTTTTTGATCAGATGCGTAGTTCTCGAGATATATCAAGATATTTAAAAGTTCCGAAGCCGCACCAACATAATAGAGATACAGAAACACCGTGGCCCCTTTCTTTGAGATAACTCTGCACTATTGCGACCTGCAAATGCCACTTCCAGCTCAGCTGTGCAGAAGAAGAACAACAAGAAGAAGAAATATCTCGAAATATGTCCGTCAGGCCCCTTCCCTTGAGATAAATCTGCAAATATCTCGGAAACGAAGCGAGCTATGGCAAAATGTTAAGAGACCTTTTTTGTAGAGAATTAAGTTTCCTACTTTTTATGTTCTATGATATTTTTTGATCAGATGCGTAGTTCTCGAGATATATCAAGATATTTAAAAGTTCCGAAGCCGCACCAACATAATAGAGATACAGAAACACCGTGGCCCCTTTCTTTGAGATAACTCTGCACTATTGCGAGCTGGAAATGCCACTTCCAGTTTAGCTGTGCAGAAGAAGAACAACAAGAAGAAGAAATATCTCGAAATATGTCCGTCAGGCCCCTTCCCTTGAGATAAATCTGCAAATATCTCGGAAACGAACCGAGCTATGGCAAAATGTTAAGAGACCTTTTTTGTAGAGAATTAAGTTTCCTACTTTTCAGGTTCTATGATATTGTTTGATCAGATGCGTAGTTCTCGAGATATATCAAGATATTTAAAAGTTCCGAAGCCGCACCAACATAATAGAGATACAGAAACACCGTGGCCCCTTTCTTTGAGATAACTCTGCACTAGTGAGAGCCGCAAATGCCACTTCCAGCTTAGCTGTGCAGAAGAAGAACAACAAGAAGAAGAAATATCTCGAAATATGTCCGTCAGGCCCCTTCCCTTGAGATAAATCTGCAAATATCTCGGAAACGAACCGAGCTATGGCAAAATGTTAAGAGACCTTTTTTGTAGAGAATAATGTTTCCTACAATTTACGTTCTATGATATTTTTTGATCAGAAGCGTAGTTTTCGAGATATATCGAGATATTTAAAAGTTCCGAAGCCGCACCAACATAATAGAGATACAGAAACACCGTGGCCCCTTTCTTTGAGATAACTCTGCACTATTGCGACCTGCAAATGCCACTTCCAGCTCAGCTGTGCAGAAGAAGAACAACAAGAAGAAGAAATATCTCGAAATATGTCCGTCAGGCCCCTTCCCTTGAGATAAATCTGCAAATATCTCGGAAACGAAGCGAGCTATGGCAAAATGTTAAGAGACCTTTTTTGTAGAGAATTAAGTTTCCTACTTTTTATGTTCTATGATATTTTTTGATCAGATGCGTAGTTCTCGAGATATATCAAGATATTTAAAAGTTCCGAAGCCGCACCAACATAATAGAGATACAGAAACACCGTGGCCCCTTTCTTTGAGATAACTCTGCACTATTGCGACCTGCAAATGCCACTTCCAGCTCAGCTGTGCAGAAGAAGAACAACAAGAAGAAGAAATATCTCGAAATATGTCCGTCAGGCCCCTTCCCTTGAGATAAATCTGCAAATATCTCGGAAACGAAGCGAGCTATGGCAAAATGTTAAGAGACCTTTTTTGTAGAGAATTAAGTTTCCTACTTTTCAGGTTCTATGATATTGTTTGATCAGATGCGTAGTTCTCGAGATATATCAAGATATTTAAAAGTTCCGAAGCCGCACCAACATAATAGAGATACAGAAACACCGTGGCCCCTTTCTTTGAGATAACTCTGCACTAGTGAGAGCCGCAAATGCCACTTCCAGCTTAGCTGTGCAGAAGAAGAACAACAAGAAGAAGAAATATCTCGAAATATGTCCGTCAGGCCCCTTCCCTTGAGATAAATCTGCAAATATCTCGGAAACGAACCGAGCTATGGCAAAATGTTAAGAGACCTTTTTTGTAGAGAATAATGTTTCCTACAATTTACGTTCTATGATATTTTTTGATCAGAAGCGTAGTTTTCGAGATATATCGAGATATTTAAAAGTTCCGAAGCCGCACCAACATAATAGAGATACAGAAACACCGTGGCCCCTTTCTTTGAGATAACTCTGCACTATTGCGACCTGCAAATGCCACTTCCAGCTCAGCTGTGCAGAAGAAGAACAACAAGAAGAAGAAATATCTCGAAATATGTCCGTCAGGCCCCTTCCCTTGAGATAAATCTGCAAATATCTCGGAAACGAAGCGAGCTATGGCAAAATGTTAAGAGACCTTTTTTGTAGAGAATTAAGTTTCCTACTTTTTATGTTCTATGATATTTTTTGATCAGATGCGTAGTTCTCGAGATATATCAAGATATTTAAAAGTTCCGAAGCCGCACCAACATAATAGAGATACAGAAACACCGTGGCCCCTTTCTTTGAGATAACTCTGCACTATTGCGAGCTGGAAATGCCACTTCCAGTTTAGCTGTGCAGAAGAAGAACAACAAGAAGAAGAAATATCTCGAAATATGTCCGTTAGGCCCCTTCCCTTGAGATAAATCTGCAAATATCTCGGAAACGAAGCGAGCTATGGCAAAATGTTAAGAGACCTTTTTTGTAGAGAATAATGTTTCCTACTTTTTATGTTCTATGATATTTTTTGATCAGATGCGTAGTTCTCGAGATATATCGAGATATTTAAAAGTTCCGAAGCCGCACCAACATAATAGAGATACAGAAACACCGTGGCCCCTTTCTTTGAGATAACTCTGCACTAGTGCGAGCCGCAAATGCCACTTCCAGCTTAGCTGTGCAGAAGAAGAACAACAAGAAGAAGAAATATCTCGAAATATGTCCGTCAGGCCCCTTCCCTTGAGATAAATCTGCAAATATCTCGGAAACGAAGCGAGCTATGGCAAAATGTTAAGAGACCTTTTTTGTAGAGAATTATGTTTCCTACAATTTATGTTCTATGATATTTTTTCATCAGAAGCGTAGTTTTCGAGATATATCGAGATATTTAAAAGTTCCGAAGCCGCACCAACATAATAGAGATACAGAAACACCGTGGCCCCTTTCTTTGAGATAACTCTGCACTATTGCGACCTGCAAATGCCACTTCCAGCTCAGCTGTGCAGAAGAAGAACAACAAGAAGAAGAAATATCTCGAAATATGTCCGTCAGGCCCCTTCCCTTGAGATAAATCTGCAAATATCTCGGAAACGAAGCGAGCTATGGCAAAATGTTAAGAGACCTTTTTTGTAGAGAATTAAGTTTCCTTCTTTTTATGTTCTATGATATTTTTTGATCAGATGCGTAGTTCTCGAGATATATCAAGATATTTAAAAGTTCCGAAGCGGCACCAACATAATAGAGATACAGAAACACCGTGGCCCCTTTCTTTGAGATAACTCTGCACTAGTGAGAGCCGCAAATGCCACTTCCAGCTTAGCTGTGCAGAAGAAGAACAACAAGAAGAAGAAATATCTCGAAATATGTCCGTCAGGCCCCTTCCCTTGAGATAAATCTGCAAATATCTCGGAAACGAAGCGAGCTATGGCAAAATGTTAAGAGACCTTTTTTGTAGAGAATTAAGTTTCCTACTTTTTATGTTCTATGATATTTTTTGATCAGATGCGTAGTTCTCGAGATATATCAAGATATTTAAAAGTTCCGAAGCCGCACCAACATAATAGAGATACAGAAACACCGTGGCCCCTTTCTTTGAGATAACTCTGCACTATTGCGAGCTGGAAATGCCACTTCCAGTTTAGCTGTGCAGAAGAAGAACAACAAGAAGAAGAAATATCTCGAAATATGTCCGTTAGGCCCCTTCCCTTGAGATAAATCTGCAAATATCTCGGAAACGAAGCGAGCTATGGCAAAATGTTAAGAGACCTTTTTTGTAGAGAATAATGTTTCCTACAATTTACGCTCTATGATATTTTTTGATCAGAAGCGTAGTTTTCGAGATATATCGAGATATTTAAAAGTTCCGAAGCCGCATCAACATAATAGAGATACAGAAACACCGTGGCCCCTTTCTTTGAGATAACTCTGCACTAGTGCGAGCCGCAAATGCCACTTCCAGCTTAGCTGTGCAGAAGAAGAACAACAAGAAGAAGAAATATCTCGAAATATGTCCGTCAGGCCCCTTCCCTTGAGATATATCTGCAAATATCTCGGAAACGAAGCGAGCTATGGCAAAATGTTAAGAGACCTTTTTTGTAGAGAATTATGTTTCCTACAATTTATGTTCTATGATATTTTTTGATCAGAAGCGTAGTTTTCGAGATATATCGAGATATTTAAAAGTTCCGAAGCCGCACCAACATAATAGAGATACAGAAACACCGTGGCCCCTTTCTTTGAGATAACTCTGCACTATTGCGACCTGCAAATGCCACTTCCAGCTCAGCTGTGCAGAAGAAGAACAACAAGAAGAAGAAATATCTCGAAATATGTCCGTCAGGCCCCTTCCCTTGAGATAAATCTGCAAATATCTCGGAAACGAAGCGAGCTATGGCAAAATGTTAAGAGACCTTTTTTGTAGAGAATTAAGTTTCCTTCTTTTTATGTTCTATGATATTTTTTGATCAGATGCGTAGTTCTCGAGATATATCAAGATATTTAAAAGTTCCGAAGCGGCACCAACATAATAGAGATACAGAAACACCGTGGCCCCTTTCTTTGAGATAACTCTGCACTAGTGAGAGCCGCAAATGCCACTTCCAGCTTAGCTGTGCAGAAGAAGAACAACAAGAAGAAGAAATATCTCGAAATATGTCCGTCAGGCCCCTTCCCTTGAGATAAATCTGCAAATATCTCGGAAACGAAGCGAGCTATGGCAAAATGTTAAGAGACCTTTTTTGTAGAGAATTAAGTTTCCTACTTTTTATGTTCTATGATATTTTTTGATCAGATGCGTAGTTCTCGAGATATATCAAGATATTTAAAAGTTCCGAAGCCGCACCAACATAATAGAGATACAGAAACACCGTGGCCCCTTTCTTTGAGATAACTCTGCACTATTGCGAGCTGGAAATGCCACTTCCAGTTTAGCTGTGCAGAAGAAGAACAACAAGAAGAAGAAATATCTCGAAATATGTCCGTTAGGCCCCTTCCCTTGAGATAAATCTGCAAATATCTCGGAAACGAAGCGAGCTATGGCAAAATGTTAAGAGACCTTTTTTGTAGAGAATAATGTTTCCTACAATTTACGCTCTATGATATTTTTTGATCAGAAGCGTAGTTTTCGAGATATATCGAGATATTTAAAAGTTCCGAAGCCGCATCAACATAATAGAGATACAGAAACACCGTGGCCCCTTTCTTTGAGATAACTCTGCACTAGTGCGAGCCGCAAATGCCACTTCCAGCTTAGCTGTGCAGAAGAAGAACAACAAGAAGAAGAAATATCTCGAAATATGTCCGTCAGGCCCCTTCCCTTGAGATAAATCTGCAAATATCTCGGAAACGAAGCGAGCTATGGCAAAATGTTAAGAGACCTTTTTTGTAGAGAATTAAGTTTCCTACTTTTTATGTTATGATATTTTTTGATCAGATGCGTAGTTCTCGAGATATATCAAGATATTTAAAAGTTCCGAAGCCGCACCAACATAATAGAGATACAGAAACACCGTGGCCCCTTTCTTTGAGATAACTCTGCACTATTGCGAGCTGGAAATGCCACTTCCAGTTTAGCTGTGCAGAAGAAGAACAACAAGAAGAAGAAATATCTCGAAATATGTCCGGTAGGCCCCTTCCCTTCAGATAAATCTGCAAATATCTCGGAAACGAAGCGAGCTATGGCAAAATGTTAAGAGACCTTTTTTGTAGAGAATTAAGTTTCCTACTTTTCAGGTTCTATGATATTTTTTGATCAGATGCGTAGTTCTCGAGATATATCAAGATATTTAAAAGTTCCGAAGCCGCACCAACATAATAGAGATACAGAAACACCGTGGCCCCTTTCTTTGAGATAACTCTGCACTATTGCGAGCTGTAAATGCCACTTCCAGCTTAGCTGTGTAGAAGAAGAACAACAAGAAGAAGAAATATCTCGAAATATGTCCGTCAGGCCCCTTCCCTTGAGATAAATCTGCAAATATCTCGGAAACGAAGCGAGCTATGGCAAAATGTTAAGAGACCTTTTTTGTAGAGAATTAAGTTTCCTACTTTTTATGTTCTATGATATTTTTTGATCAGATGCGTAGTTCTCGAGATATATCAAGATATTTAAAAGTTCCGAAGCCGCACCAACATAATAGAGATACAGAAACACCGTGGCCCCTTTCTTTGAGATAACTCTGCACTATTGCGAGCTGCAAATGCCACTTCCAGCTTAGCTGTGCAGAGGAAGAACAACAAGAAGAAGAAGTATCTCAAAATATGTCCGTCAGGCCCGTTCCTTTGAGCTGAATCTGCAAATATCTCGGAAACGAAGCGAGCTATGGCAAAATGTTAAGATACGTTTTTTGTAGAGAATTATGTTTCCTACAATTTATGTTCTATGATATTTTTTGATCAGAAGCGTAGTTTCCGAGATATATCAAGATATTTAAAAGTTCCGAAGCCGCACCAACATAATAGAGATACAGAAACACCGTGGCCCCTTTCTTTGAGATAACTCTGCACTAGTGAGAGCCGCAAATGCCACTTCCAGCTTAGCTGTGCAGAAGAAGAACAACAAGAAGAAGAAATATCTCGAAATATGTCCGTCAGGCCCCTTCCCTTGAGATAAATCTGCAAATATCTCGGAAACGAACCGAGCTATGGCAAAATGTTAAGAGACCTTTTTTGTAGAGAATAATGTTTCCTACAATTTACGTTCTATGATATTTTTTGATCAGAAGCGTAGTTTTCGAGATATATCGAGATATTTAAAAGTTCCGAAGCCGCACCAACATAATAGAGATACAGAAACACCGTGGCCCCTTTCTTTGAGATAACTCTGCACTATTGCGACCTGCAAATGCCACTTCCAGCTCAGCTGTGCAGAAGAAGAACAACAAGAAGAAGAAATATCTCGAAATATGTCCGTCAGGCCCCTTCCCTTGAGATAAATCTGCAAATATCTCGGAAACGAAGCGAGCTATGGCAAAATGTTAAGAGACCTTTTTTGTAGAGAATTAAGTTTCCTACTTTTTATGTTCTATGATATTTTTTGATCAGATGCGTAGTTCTCGAGATATATCAAGATATTTAAAAGTTCCGAAGCCGCACCAACATAATAGAGATACAGAAACACCGTGGCCCCTTTCTTTGAGATAACTCTGCACTATTGCGACCTGCAAATGCCACTTCCAGCTCAGCTGTGCAGAAGAAGAACAACAAGAAGAAGAAATATCTCGAAATATGTCCGTCAGGCCCCTTCCCTTGAGATAAATCTGCAAATATCTCGGAAACGAAGCGAGCTATGGCAAAATGTTAAGAGACCTTTTTTGTAGAGAATTAAGTTTCCTACTTTTCAGGTTCTATGATATTGTTTGATCAGATGCGTAGTTCTCGAGATATATCAAGATATTTAAAAGTTCCGAAGCCGCACCAACATAATAGAGATACAGAAACACCGTGGCCCCTTTCTTTGAGATAACTCTGCACTAGTGAGAGCCGCAAATGCCACTTCCAGCTTAGCTGTGCAGAAGAAGAACAACAAGAAGAAGAAATATCTCGAAATATGTCCGTCAGGCCCCTTCCCTTGAGATAAATCTGCAAATATCTCGGAAACGAACCGAGCTATGGCAAAATGTTAAGAGACCTTTTTTGTAGAGAATAATGTTTCCTACAATTTACGTTCTATGATATTTTTTTATCAGAAGCGTAGTTTTCGAGATATATCGAGATATTTAAAAGTTCCGAAGCCGCACCAACATAATAGAGATACAGAAACACCGTGGCCCCTTTCTTTGAGATAACTCTGCACTATTGCGACCTGCAAATGCCACTTCCAGCTCAGCTGTGCAGAAGAAGAACAACAAGAAGAAGAAATATCTCGAAATATGTCCGTCAGGCCCCTTCCCTTGAGATAAATCTGCAAATATCTCGGAAACGAAGCGAGCTATGGCAAAATGTTAAGAGACCTTTTTTGTAGAGAATTAAGTTTCCTACTTTTTATGTTCTATGATATTTTTTGATCAGATGCGTAGTTCTCGAGATATATCAAGATATTTAAAAGTTCCGAAGCCGCACCAACATAATAGAGATACAGAAACACCGTGGCCCCTTTCTTTGAGATAACTCTGCACTATTGCGAGCTGGAAATGCCACTTCCAGTTTAGCTGTGCAGAAGAAGAACAACAAGAAGAAGAAATATCTCGAAATATGTCCGTTAGGCCCCTTCCCTTGAGATAAATCTGCAAATATCTCGGAAACGAAGCGAGCTATGGCAAAATGTTAAGAGACCTTTTTTGTAGAGAATAATGTTTCCTACTTTTTATGTTCTATGATATTTTTTGATCAGATGCGTAGTTCTCGAGATATATCGAGATATTTAAAAGTTCCGAAGCCGCACCAACATAATAGAGATACAGAAACACCGTGGCCCCTTTCTTTGAGATAACTCTGCACTAGTGCGAGCCGCAAATGCCACTTCCAGCTTAGCTGTGCAGAAGAAGAACAACAAGAAGAAGAAATATCTCGAAATATGTCCGTCAGGCCCCTTCCCTTGAGATAAATCTGCAAATATCTCGGAAACGAAGCGAGCTATGGCAAAATGTTAAGAGACCTTTTTTGTAGAGAATTATGTTTCCTACAATTTATGTTCTATGATATTTTTTCATCAGAAGCGTAGTTTTCGAGATATATCGAGATATTTAAAAGTTCCGAAGCCGCACCAACATAATAGAGATACAGAAACACCGTGGCCCCTTTCTTTGAGATAACTCTGCACTATTGCGACCTGCAAATGCCACTTCCAGCTCAGCTGTGCAGAAGAAGAACAACAAGAAGAAGAAATATCTCGAAATATGTCCGTCAGGCCCCTTCCCTTGAGATAAATCTGCAAATATCTCGGAAACGAAGCGAGCTATGGCAAAATGTTAAGAGACCTTTTTTGTAGAGAATTAAGTTTCCTTCTTTTTATGTTCTATGATATTTTTTGATCAGATGCGTAGTTCTCGAGATATATCAAGATATTTAAAAGTTCCGAAGCGGCACCAACATAATAGAGATACAGAAACACCGTGGCCCCTTTCTTTGAGATAACTCTGCACTAGTGAGAGCCGCAAATGCCACTTCCAGCTTAGCTGTGCAGAAGAAGAACAACAAGAAGAAGAAATATCTCGAAATATGTCCGTCAGGCCCCTTCCCTTGAGATAAATCTGCAAATATCTCGGAAACGAAGCGAGCTATGGCAAAATGTTAAGAGACCTTTTTTGTAGAGAATTAAGTTTCCTACTTTTTATGTTCTATGATATTTTTTGATCAGATGCGTAGTTCTCGAGATATATCAAGATATTTAAAAGTTCCGAAGCCGCACCAACATAATAGAGATACAGAAACACCGTGGCCCCTTTCTTTGAGATAACTCTGCACTATTGCGAGCTGGAAATGCCACTTCCAGTTTAGCTGTGCAGAAGAAGAACAACAAGAAGAAGAAATATCTCGAAATATGTCCGTTAGGCCCCTTCCCTTGAGATAAATCTGCAAATATCTCGGAAACGAAGCGAGCTATGGCAAAATGTTAAGAGACCTTTTTTGTAGAGAATAATGTTTCCTACAATTTACGCTCTATGATATTTTTTGATCAGAAGCGTAGTTTTCGAGATATATCGAGATATTTAAAAGTTCCGAAGCCGCATCAACATAATAGAGATACAGAAACACCGTGGCCCCTTTCTTTGAGATAACTCTGCACTAGTGCGAGCCGCAAATGCCACTTCCAGCTTAGCTGTGCAGAAGAAGAACAACAAGAAGAAGAAATATCTCGAAATATGTCCGTCAGGCCCCTTCCCTTGAGATATATCTGCAAATATCTCGGAAACGAAGCGAGCTATGGCAAAATGTTAAGAGACCTTTTTTGTAGAGAATTATGTTTCCTACAATTTATGTTCTATGATATTTTTTGATCAGAAGCGTAGTTTTCGAGATATATCGAGATATTTAAAAGTTCCGAAGCCGCACCAACATAATAGAGATACAGAAACACCGTGGCCCCTTTCTTTGAGATAACTCTGCACTATTGCGACCTGCAAATGCCACTTCCAGCTCAGCTGTGCAGAAGAAGAACAACAAGAAGAAGAAATATCTCGAAATATGTCCGTCAGGCCCCTTCCCTTGAGATAAATCTGCAAATATCTCGGAAACGAAGCGAGCTATGGCAAAATGTTAAGAGACCTTTTTTGTAGAGAATTAAGTTTCCTTCTTTTTATGTTCTATGATATTTTTTGATCAGATGCGTAGTTCTCGAGATATATCAAGATATTTAAAAGTTCCGAAGCGGCACCAACATAATAGAGATACAGAAACACCGTGGCCCCTTTCTTTGAGATAACTCTGCACTAGTGAGAGCCGCAAATGCCACTTCCAGCTTAGCTGTGCAGAAGAAGAACAACAAGAAGAAGAAATATCTCGAAATATGTCCGTCAGGCCCCTTCCCTTGAGATAAATCTGCAAATATCTCGGAAACGAAGCGAGCTATGGCAAAATGTTAAGAGACCTTTTTTGTAGAGAATTAAGTTTCCTACTTTTTATGTTCTATGATATTTTTTGATCAGATGCGTAGTTCTCGAGATATATCAAGATATTTAAAAGTTCCGAAGCCGCACCAACATAATAGAGATACAGAAACACCGTGGCCCCTTTCTTTGAGATAACTCTGCACTATTGCGAGCTGGAAATGCCACTTCCAGTTTAGCTGTGCAGAAGAAGAACAACAAGAAGAAGAAATATCTCGAAATATGTCCGTTAGGCCCCTTCCCTTGAGATAAATCTGCAAATATCTCGGAAACGAAGCGAGCTATGGCAAAATGTTAAGAGACCTTTTTTGTAGAGAATAATGTTTCCTACAATTTACGCTCTATGATATTTTTTGATCAGAAGCGTAGTTTTCGAGATATATCGAGATATTTAAAAGTTCCGAAGCCGCATCAACATAATAGAGATACAGAAACACCGTGGCCCCTTTCTTTGAGATAACTCTGCACTAGTGCGAGCCGCAAATGCCACTTCCAGCTTAGCTGTGCAGAAGAAGAACAACAAGAAGAAGAAATATCTCGAAATATGTCCGTCAGGCCCCTTCCCTTGAGATATATCTGCAAATATCTCGGAAACGAAGCGAGCTATGGCAAAATGTTAAGAGACCTTTTTTGTAGAGAATTATGTTTCCTACAATTTATGTTCTATGATATTTTTTGATCAGAAGCGTAGTTTTCGAGATATATCGAGATATTTAAAAGTTCCGAAGCCGCACCAACATAATAGAGATACAGAAACACCGTGGCCCCTTTCTTTGAGATAACTCTGCACTATTGCGACCTGCAAATGCCACTTCCAGCTCAGCTGTGCAGAAGAAGAACAACAAGAAGAAGAAATATCTCGAAATATGTCCGTCAGGCCCCTTCCCTTGAGATAAATCTGCAAATATCTCGGAAACGAAGCGAGCTATGGCAAAATGTTAAGAGACCTTTTTTGTAGAGAATTAAGTTTCCTACTTTTTATGTTATGATATTTTTTGATCAGATGCGTAGTTCTCGAGATATATCAAGATATTTAAAAGTTCCGAAGCCGCACCAACATAATAGAGATACAGAAACACCGTGGCCCCTTTCTTTGAGACAACTCTGCACTATTGCGACCTGCAAATGCCACTTCCAGCTCAGCTGTGCAGAAGAAGAACAACAAGAAGAAGAAATATCTCGAAATATGTCCGTCAGGCCCCTTCCCTTGAGATAAATCTGCAAATATCTCGGAAACGAAGCGAGCTATGGCAAAATGTTAAGAGACCTTTTTTGTAGAGAATTAAGTTTCCTACTTTTTATGTTATGATATTTTTTGATCAGATGCGTAGTTCTCGAGATATATCAAGATATTTAAAAGTTCCGAAGCCGCACCAACATAATAGAGATACAGAAACACCGTGGCCCCTTTCTTTGAGATAACTCTGCACTATTGCGAGCTGGAAATGCCACTTCCAGTTTAGCTGTGCAGAAGAAGAACAACAAGAAGAAGAAATATCTCGAAATATGTCCGGTAGGCCCCTTCCCTTCAGATAAATCTGCAAATATCTCGGAAACGAAGCGAGCTATGGCAAAATGTTAAGAGACCTTTTTTGTAGAGAATTAAGTTTCCTACTTTTCAGGTTCTATGATATTTTTTGATCAGATGCGTAGTTCTCGAGATATATCAAGATATTTAAAAGTTCCGAAGCCGCACCAACATAATAGAGATACAGAAACACCGTGGCCCCTTTCTTTGAGATACCTCTGCACTATTGCGAGCTGTAAATGCCACTTCCAGCTTAGCTGTGTAGAAGAAGAACAACAAGAAGAAGAAATATCTCGAAATATGTCCGTCAGGCCCCTTCCCTTGAGATAAATCTGCAAATATCTCGGAAACGAAGCGAGCTATGGCAAAATGTTAAGAGACCTTTTTTGTAGAGAATTAAGTTTCCTACTTTTTATGTTCTATGATATTTTTTGATCAGATGCGTAGTTCTCGAGATATATCAAGATATTTAAAAGTTCCGAAGCCGCACCAACATAATAGAGATACAGAAACACCGTGGCCCCTTTCTTTGAGATAACTCTGCACTATTGCGAGCTGCAAATGCCACTTCCAGCTTAGCTGTGCAGAGGAAGAACAACAAGAAGAAGAAGTATCTCAAAATATGTCCGTCAGGCCCGTTCCTTTGAGCTGAATCTGCAAATATCTCGGAAACGAAGCGAGCTATGGCAAAATGTTAAGATACGTTTTTTGTAGAGAATTATGTTTCCTACAATTTATGTTCTATGATATTTTTTGATCAGAAGCGTAGTTTCCGAGATATATCGAGATATTTAAAAGTTCCGAAGCCGCACCAACATAATAGAGATACAGAAACACCGTGGCCCCTTTCTTTGAGATAACTCTGCACTATTGCGAGCTGGAAATGCCACTTCCAGTTTAGCTGTGCAGAAGAAGAACAACAAGAAGAAGAAATATCTCGAAATATGTCCGTTAGGCCCCTTCCCTTGAGATAAATCTGCAAATATCTCGGAAACGAAGCGAGCTATGGCAAAATGTTAAGAGACCTTTTTTGTAGAGAATAATGTTTCCTACAATTTACGCTCTATGATATTTTTTGATCAGAAGCGTAGTTTTCGAGATATATCGAGATATTTAAAAGTTCCGAAGCCGCATCAACATAATAGAGATACAGAAACACCGTGGCCCCTTTCTTTGAGATAACTCTGCACTAGTGCGAGCCGCAAATGCCACTTCCAGCTTAGCTGTGCAGAAGAAGAACAACAAGAAGAAGAAATATCTCGAAATATGTCCGTCAGGCCCCTTCCCTTGAGATATATCTGCAAATATCTCGGAAACGAAGCGAGCTATGGCAAAATGTTAAGAGACCTTTTTTGTAGAGAATTATGTTTCCTACAATTTATGTTCTATGATATTTTTTGATCAGAAGCGTAGTTTTCGAGATACATCGAGATATTTAAAAGTTCCGAAGCCGCACCAACATAATAGAGATACAGAAACACCGTGGCCCCTTTCTTTGAGATAACTCTGCACTAGTGCGAGCCGCAAATGCCACTTCCAGCTTAGCTGTGCAGAAGAAGAACAACAAGAAGAAGAAATATCTCGAAATATGTCCGTCAGGCCCCTTCCCTTGAGATAAATCTGCACATATCTCGGAAACGAAGCGAGCTATGGCAAAATGTTAAGAGACCTTTTTTGTAGAGAATTAAGTTTCCTACTTTTTATGTTCTATGATATTTTTTGATCAGATGCGTAGTTCTCGAGATATATCAAGATATTTAAAAGTTCCGAAGCCGCACCAACATAATAGAGATACAGAAACACCGTGGCCCCTTTCTTTGAGATAACTCTGCACTAGTGCGAGCCGCAAATGCCACTTCCAGCTTAGCTGTGCAGAAGAAGAACAACAAGAAGAAGAAATATCTCGAAATATGTCCGTCAGGCCCCTTCCCTTGAGATATATCTGCAAATATCTCGGAAACGAAGCGAGCTATGGCAAAATGTTAAGACACCTTTTTTGTAGAGAATTATGTTTCCTACAATTTATGTTCTATGATATTTTTTGATCAGAAGCGTAGTTTTCGAGATATATCGAGATATTTAAAAGTTCCGAAGCCGCACCAACATAATAGAGATACAGAAACACCGTGGCCCCTTTCTTTGAGATAACTCTGCACTAGTGCGAGCCGCAAATGCCACTTCCAGCTTAGCTGTGCAGAAGAAGAACAACAAGAAGAAGAAATATCTCGAAATATGTCCGTCAGGCCGCTTCCCTTGAGATAAATCTGCACATATCTCGGAAACGAAGCGAGCTATGGCAAAATGTTAAGAGACCTTTTTTGTAGAGAATTAAGTTTGCTACTTTTTACGTTCTATGATATTTTTTGATCAGATGCGTAGTTCTCGAGATATATCAAGATATTTAAAAGTTCCGAAGCCGCACCAACATAATAGAGATACAGAAACACCGTGGCCCCTTTCTTTGAGATAACTCTGCACTATTGCGAGCTGCAAATGCCACTTCCAGCTTAGCTGTGCAGAGGAAGAACAACAAGAAGAAGAAATATCTCGAAATATGTCCGTCAGGTCAGTTCCTTTGAGCTGAATCTGCAAATATCTCGGAACCGAAGCGAGCTATGGCAAAATGTTAAGAGACGTTTTTTCTGGAGAATTACGTTTTCTACAATTTATGTTCTATGATATTTTTTGATCAGAAGCGTAGTTCTCGAGATATATCGAGATATTTAAAAGTTCCGAAGCCGCACCAACATAATAGGGATACAGAAACACCGTGGCCCCTTTCTTTGAGATAACTCTGCACTAGTGCGAGCCGCAAATGCCACTTCCAGCTTAGCTGTGCAGAAGAAGAACAACAAGAAGAAGAAATATCTCGAAATATGTCCGTCAGGCCCCTTCCCTTGAGATAAATCTGCAAATATCTCGGAAACGAAGCGAGCTATGGCAAAATGTTAAGAGACCTTTTTTGTAGAGAATTAAGTTTCCTACTTTTTATGTTCTATGATATTTTTTGGTCAGATGCGTAGTTCTCGAGATATATCAAGATATTTAAAAGTTCCGAAGCCGCACCAACATAATAGAGATACAGAAACACCGTGGCCCC
This sequence comes from Osmia lignaria lignaria, assembly GCF_051020975.1. Taxonomy (NCBI): domain Eukaryota; kingdom Metazoa; phylum Arthropoda; class Insecta; order Hymenoptera; family Megachilidae; genus Osmia; species Osmia lignaria. Next base: position 4,779,683 of record NW_027478164.1, read on the forward strand.
TTTCTTTGAGATAACTCTGCACTATTGCGAGCTGTAAATGCCACTTCCAGTTAAGCTGTGCAGAAGAAGAACAACAAGAAGAAGAAATATCTCGAAATATGTCCGTCAGGCCCCTTCCCTTGAGATATATCTGCAAATATCTCGGAAACGAAGCGAGCTATGGCAAAATGTTTAGAGACCTTTTTTGTAGAGAATTATGTTTCCTACAATTTATGTTCTATGATATTTTTTGATCAGAAGCGTAGTTTTCGAGATATATCGAGATATTTAAAAGTTCCGAAGCCGCACCAACATAATAGGGATACAGAAACACCGTGGCCCCTTTCTTTGAGATAACTCTGCACTAGTGCGAGCCGCAAATGCCACTTCCAGCTTAGCTGTGCAGAAGAAGAACAACAAGAAGAAGAAATATCTCGAAATATGTCCGTCAGGCCCCTTCTCTTGAGATATATCTGCAAATATCTCGGAAACGAAGCGAGCTATGGCAAAATGTTAAGAGACCTTTTTTGTAGAGAATTATGTTTCCTACAATTTATGTTCTATGATATTTTTTGATCAGAAGCGTAGTTTTCGAGATATATCGAGATATTTAAAAGTTCCGAAGCCGCACCAACATAATAGAGATACAGAAACACCGTGACCCCTTTCTTTGAGATAACTCTGCACTAGTGCGAGCCGCAAATGCCACTTCCAGCTTAGCTGTGCAGAAGAAGAACAACAAGAAGAAGAAATATCTCGAAATATGTCCGTCAGGCCCCTTCCCTTGAGATAAATCTGCAAATATCTCGGAAACGAAGCGAGCTATGGCAAAATGTTGAGAGACCTTTTTTGTAGAGAATTAAGTTTCCTACTTTTTATGTTCTATGATATTTTTTGATCAGATGCGTAGTTCTCGAGATATATCAAGATATTTAAAAGTTCCGAACCCGCACCAACATAATAGAGATACAGAAACACCGTGGCCCCTTCCTTTGAGATAACTCTGCACTATTGCGAGCTGCAAATGCCACTTCCAGCTTAGCTGTGCAGAAGAAGAACAACAAGAAGAAGAAATATCTCGAAATATGTCCGTCAGGCCCCTTCCCTTGAGATAAATCTGCAAATATCTCGGAAACGAAGAGAGCTATGGCAAAATGTTAAGAGACCTTTTTTGTAGAGAATTAAGTTTCCTACAATTTATGTTCTATGATATTTTTTGATCAGAAGCGTAGTTTTCGAGATATATCGAGATAGTTAAAAGTTCCGAAGCCGCACAAACATAATAGGGATACAGAAACACCGTGGCCCCTTTCTTTGAGATAACTCTGCACTAGTGCGAGCCGCAAATGCCACTTCCAGCTTAGCTGTGCAGAAGAAGCACAACAAGAAGAAGAAATATCTCGAAATATGTCCGTCAGGCCCCTTCCCTTGAGATATATCTGCAAATATCTCGGAAACGAAGCGAGCTATGGCAAAATGTTAAGAGACCTTTTTTGTAGAGAATTAAGTTTCCTACTTTTTATGTTCTATGATATTTTTTGATCAGATGCGTAGTTCTCGAAATATATCAAGATATTTAAAAGTTCCGAAGCCGCACCAACATAATAGAGATACAGAAACACCGTGGCCCCTTTCTTTGAGATAACTCTGCACTATTGCGGGCTGCAAATGCCACTTCCAGCTTAGCTGTGCAGAAGAAGAACAACAAGAAGAAGAAATATCTCGAAATATGTCCGTCAGGCCCCTTCCCTTGAGATAAATCTGCAAATATCTCGGAAACGAAGCGAGCTATGGCAAAATGTTAAGAGACCTTTTTTGTAGAGAATAATGTTTCCTACAATTTACGTTCTATGATATTTTTTGATCAGAAGCGTAGTTTTCGAGATATATCGAGATATTTAAAAATTCCGAAGCCGCACCAACATAATAGAGATACAGAAACACCGTGGCCCCTTTCTTTGAGATAACTCTGCACTATTGCGACCTGCAAATGCCACTTCCAGCTCCGCTGTGCAGAAGAAGAACAACAAGAAGAAGAAATATCTCGAAATTTGTCCGTCAGGCCCCTTCCCTTGAGATAAATCTGCAAATATCTCGGAAACGAAGCGAGCTATGGCAAAATGTTAAGAGACCTTTTTTGTAGAGAATTAAGTTTCCTACTTTTTATGTTCTATGATATTTTTTGATCAGATGCGTAGTTCTCGAGATATATCAAGATATTTAAAAGTTCCGAAGCCGCACCAACATAATAGAGATACAGAAACACCGTGGCCCCTTTCTTTGAGATAACTCTGCACTATTGCGAGCTGCAAATGCCACTTCCAGCTTAGCTGTGCAGAAGAAGAACGACAAGAAGAAGAAATATCTCGAAATATGTCCGTCAGGCCCCTTCCCTTGAGATAAATCTGCAAATATCTCGGAAACGAAGCGAGCTATGGCAAAATGTTAAGAGACCTTTTTTGTAGAGAATTAAGTTTCCTACTTTTTATGTTCTATGATATTTTTCGATCAGAGGCGTAGTTCTCGAGATATATCAAGATATTTAAATGTTCCGAAGCCGCACCAACATAATAGAGATACAGAAACACCGTGGCCCCTTTCTTTGAGATAACTCTGCACTAGTGCGAGCCGCAAATGCCACTTCCAGCTTAGCTGTGCAGAAGAAGAACAACAAGAAGAAGAAATATCTCGAAATATGTCCGTCAGGCCCCTTCCCTTGAGATATATCTGCAAATATCTCGGAAACGAAGCGAGCTATGGCAAAATGTTAAGAGACGTTTTTTATAGAGAATTATGTTTCCTACAATTTATGTTCTATGATATTTTTTGATCAGAAGCGTAGTTTTCGAGATATATCGAGATATTTAAAAGTTCCGAAGCCGCACCAACATAATAGAGATACAGAAACACCGTGGCCCCTTTCTTTGAGATAACTCTGCACTATTGCGAGCTGCAAATGCCACTTCCAGCTTAGCTGTGCAGAGGAAGAACAACAAGAAGAAGAAATATCTCGAAATATGTCCGTCAGGCCAGTTCCTTTGAGCTGAATCTGCAAATATCTCGGAAACGAAGCGAGCTATGGCAAAATGTTAAGAGACGTTTTTTGTAGAGAATTATGTTTCCTACAATTTATGTTCTATGATATTTTTTGATCCGAAGCGTAGTTTTCGAGATATATCGAGATATTTAAAAGTTCCGAAGCCGCACCAACATAATAGGGATACAGAAACACCGTGGCCCCTTTCTTTGAGAAACTCTGCACTAGTGCGAGCCGCAAATGCCACTTCCAGCTTAGCTGTGCAGAAGAAGAACAACAAGAAGAAGAAATATCTCGAAATATGTCCGTCAGGCCCCTTCCCTTGAGATAAATCTGCAAATATCTCGGAAACGAAGCGAGCTATGGCAAAATGTTAAGAGACCTTTTTTGTAGAGAATAATGTTTCCTACAATTTACGTTCTATGATATTTTTTGATCAGAAGCGTAGTTTTCGAGATATATCGAGATATTTAAAAATTCCGAAGCCGCACCAACATAATAGAGATACAGAAACACCGTGGCCCCTTTCTTTGAGATAACTCTGCACTATTGCGACCTGCAAATGCCACTTCCAGCTCCGCTGTGCAGAAGAAGAACAACAAGAAGAAGAAATATCTCGAAATTTGTCCGTCAGGCCCCTTCCCTTGAGATAAATCTGCAAATATCTCGGAAACGAAGCGAGCTATGGCAAAATGTTAAGAGACCTTTTTTGTAGAGAATTAAGTTTCCTACTTTTTATGTTCTATGATATTTTTTTATCAGATGCGTAGTTCTCGAGATATATCAAGATATTTAAAAGTTCCGAAGCCGCACCAACATAATAGAGATACAGAAACACCGTGGCCCCTTTCTTTGAGATAACTCTGCACTATTGCGAGCTGCAAATGCCACTTCCAGCTTAGCTGTGCAGAAGAAGAACGACAAGAAGAAGAAATATCTCGAAATATGTCCGTCAGGCCCCTTCCCTTGAGATAAATCTGCAAATATCTCGGAAACGAAGCGAGCTATGGCAAAATGTTAAGAGACCTTTTTTGTAGAGAACTAAGTTTCCTACTTTTTATGTTCTATGATATTTTTCGATCAGAGGCGTAGTTCTCGAGATATATCAAGATATTTAAAAGTTCCGAAGCTGCACCAACATAATAAAGATACAGAAACACCGTGGCCCCTTTCTTTGAGATAACTCTGCACGATTGCGAGCTGGAAATGCCACTTCCAGCTTAGCTGTGCAGAAGAAGAACAACAAGAAGAAGAAATATCTCGAAATATGTCCGTCAGGCCCCTTCCCTTGAGATAAATCTGCAAATATCTCGGAAACGAAGCGAGCTATGGCAAAATGTTAGGAGACCTTTTTTGTAGAGAATTAAGTTTCCTACTTTTTATGTTCTATGATATTTTTCGATCAGAGGCGTAGTTCTCGAGATATATCAAGATATTTAAAAGTTCCGAAGCCGCACCAACATAATAGAGATACAGAAACACCGTGGCCCCTTTCTTTGAGATAACTCTGCACTATTGCGAGCTGCAAATGCCACTTCCAGCTTAGCTGTGCAGAGGAAGAACAACAAGAAGAAGAAATATCTCGAAATATGTCCGTCAGGCTAGTTCCTTTGAGCTGAATCTGCAAATATCTCGGAAACGAAGCGAGCTATGGCAAAATGTTAAGAGACGTTTTTTGTAGAGAATTATGTTTCCTACAATTTATGTTCTATGATATTTTTTGATCAGAAGCGTAGTTTTCGAGATATATCGAGATATTTAAAAGTTCCGAAGACGCACCAACATAATAGAGATACAGAAACACCGTGGCCCCTTTCTTTGAGATAACTGTGCACTAGTGCGAGCCGCAAATGCCACTTCCAGCTTAGCTGTGCAGAAGAAGAACAACAAGAAGAAGAAATATCTCAAAATATGTCCGTCAGGCCCCTTCCCTTGAGATAAATCTGCAAATATCTCGGAAACGAAGCGAGCTATGGCAAAATGTTTAGAGACCTTTCTTGTAGAGAATTAAGTTTCCTACTTTTTATGTAGTATGATATTTTTTGATCAGATGCGTAGTTCTCGAGATATATCAAGATATTTAAAAGTTCCGAAGCCGCACCAACATAATAGAGATACAGAAACACCGTGGTCCCTTTCTTTGAGATAACTCTGCACTAGTGCGAGCCGCAAATGCCACTTCCAGCTTAGCTGTGCAGAAGAAGAACAACAAGAAGAAGAAATATCTCGAAATATGTCCGTCAGGCCCCTTCCCTTGAGATAAATCTGCAAATATCTCGGAAACGAAGCGAGCTATGGCAAAATGTTAGGAGACCTTTTTTGTAGAGAATTAAGTTTCCTACTTTTTATGTTCTATGATATTTTTCGATCAGAGGCGTATGAGTATTTTTCGATCGAGATATATCAAGATATTTAAAAGTTCCGAAGCCGCACCAACATAATAGAGATACAGAAACACCGTGGCCCCTTTCTTTGAGATAACTCTGCACTATTGCGAGCTGCAAATGCCACTTCCAGCTTAGCTGTGCAGAGGAAGAACAACAAGAAGAAGAAATATCTCGAAATATGTCCGTCAGGCCAGTTCCTTTGAGATAAATCTGCAAATATCTCGGAAACGAAGCGAGCTATGGCAAAATGCTAAGAGACCTTTTTTGTAGAGAATAATGTTTCCTACAATTTATGTTCTATGATATTTTTTGATCAGAAGCGTAGTTTTCAAGATATATCGAGATATTTAAAAGTTCCGAAGCCGCACCAACATAATAGAGATACAGAAACACCGTGGCCCCTTTCTTTGAGATAACTCTGCACTATTGCGACCTGCAAATGCCACTTCCAGCTCAGCTGTGCAGAAGAAGAACAACAAGAAGAAGAAATATCTCGAAATATGTCCGTCAGGCCCCTTCCCTTGAGATAAATCTGCAAATATCTCGGAAACGAAGCGAGCTATGGCAAAATGTTAAGGGACCTTTTTTGTAGAGAATTAAGTTTCCTACTTTTTATGTTCTATGATATTTTTTGATCAGATGCGTAGTTCTCGAGATATATCAAGATATTTAAAAGTTCCGAAGCCGCACCAACATAATAGAGATACAGAAACACCGTGGCCCCTTTCTTTGAGATAACTCTGCACTATTGCGCGCTGCAAATGCCACTTCCAGCTTAGCTGTGCAGAAGAAGAACAACAAGAAGAAGAAATATCTCGAAATATGTCCGTCAGGCCCCTTCCCTTGAGATAAATCTGCAAATATCTCGGAAACGAAGCGAGCTATGGCAAAATGTTAGGAGACCTTTTTTGTAGAGAATTAAGTTTCCTACTTTTTATGTTCTATGATATTTTTCGATCAGAGGCGTAGTTCTCGAGATATATCAAGATATTTAAAAGTTCCGACGCCGCACCAACATAATAGAGATACAGAAACACCGTGGCCCCTTTCTTTGAGATAACTCTGCACTATTGCGAGCTGCAAATGCCACTTCCAGCTTAGCTGTGCAGAGGAAGAACAACAAGAAGAAGAAATATCTCGAAATATGTCCGTCAGGCTAGTTCCTTTGAGCTGAATCTGCAAATATCTCGGAAACGAAGCGAGCTATGGCAAAATGTTAAGAGACGTTTTTTGTAGAGAATTATGTTTCCTACAATTTATGTTCTATGATATTTTTTGATCAGAAGCGTAGTTTTCGAGATATATCGAGATATTTAAAAGTTCCGAAGACGCACCAACATAATAGAGATACAGAAACACCGTGGCCCCTTTCTTTGAGATAACTGTGCACTAGTGCGAGCCGCAAATGCCACTTCCAGCTTAGCTGTGCAGAAGAAGAACAACAAGAAGAAGAAATATCTCAAAATATGTCCGTCAGGCCCCTTCCCTTGAGATAAATCTGCAAATATCTCGGAAACGAAGCGAGCTATGGCAAAATGTTTAGAGACCTTTCTTGTAGAGAATTAAGTTTCCTACTTTTTATGTAGTATGATATTTTTTGATCAGATGCGTAGTTCTCGAGATATATCAAGATATTTAAAAGTTCCGAAGCCGCACCAACATAATAGAGATACAGAAACACCGTGGCCCCTTTCTTTGAGATAACTCTGCACTATTGCGCGCTGCAAATGCCACTTCCAGCTTAGCTGTGCAGAAGAAGAACAACAAGAAGAAGAAATATCTCGAAATATGTCCGTCAGGCCCCTTCCCTTGAGATAAATCTGCAAATATCTCGGAAACGAAGCGAGCTATGGCAAAATGTTAAGAGACCTTTTTTGTAGAGAATTAAGTTTCCTACTTTTTATGTCCTATGATATTTTTCGATGAGAGGCGTAGTTCTCGAGATATATCAAGATATTTAAAAGTTCCGAAGCCGCACCAACATAATAGAGATACAGAAACACCGTGGCCCCTTTCTTTGAGATAACTCTGCACTATTGCGCGCTGCAAATGCCACTTCCAGCTTAGCTGTGCAGAAGAAGAACAACAACAAGAAGAAATATCTCGAAATATGTCCGTCAGGCCCCTTCCCTTGAGATAAATCTGCAAATATCTCGGGAACGAAGCGAGCTGTGGCAAAATGTTAAGAGACCTTTTTTGTAGAGAATAATGTTTCCTACAATTTACGTTCTATGATATTTTTTGATCAGAAGCGTAGTTTTCAAGATATATCGAGATATTTAAAAGTTCCGAAGCCGCACCAACATAATAGAGATACAGAAACACCGTGGCCCCTTTCTTTGAGATAACTCTGCACTAGTGCGAGCCGCAAATGCCACTTCCAGCTTAGCTGTGCAGAAGAAGAACAACAAGAAGAAGAAATATCTCGAAATATGTCCGTCAGGCCCCTTCCCTTGAGATAAATCTGCAAATATCTCGGAAACGAAGCGAGCTATGGCAAAATGTTAGGAGACCTTTTTTGTAGAGAATTAAGTTTCCTACTTTTTATGTTCTATGATATTTTTCGATCAGAGGCGTAGTTCTCGAGATATATCAAGATATTTAAAAGTTCCGAAGCCGCACCAACATAATAGAGATACAGAAACACCGTTGCCCCTTTCTTTGAGATAACTCTGCACTATTGCGAGCTGCAAATGCCACTTCCAGCTTAGCTGTGCAGAGGAAGAACAACAAGAAGAAGAAATATCTCGAAATATGTCCGTCAGGCCCCTTCCCTTGAGATAAATCTGCAAATATCTCGGAAACGAAGCGAGCTATAGCAAAATGTTTAGAGACCTTTCTTGTAGAGAATTAAGTTCCTACTTTTTATGTAGTATGATATTTTCTGATCAGATGCGTAGTTCTCGAGATATATCAAGATATTTAAAAGTTCCGAAGCCGCACCAACATAATAGAGATACAGAAACACCGTGGCCCCTTTCTTTGAGATAACTCTGCACTAGTGCGAGCCGCAAATGCCACTTCCAGCTTAGCTGTGCAGAAGAAGAACAAGAAGAAGAAGAAATATCTCGAAATATGTCCGTCAGGCCCCTTCCCTTGAGATAAATATGCAAATATCTCGGAAACGAAGCGAGCTATGGCAAAATGTTAAGAGACCTTTTTTGTAGAGAATTAAGTTTCCTACTTTTTATGTTCTATGATATTTTTTGATCAGATGCGTAGTTCTCGAGATATATCAAGATATTTAAAAGTTCCGAAGCCGCACCAACATAATAGAGATACAGAAACACCGTGGCCCCTTTCTTTGAGATAACTCTGCACTATTGCGAGCTGCAAATGCCACTTCCAGCTTAGCTGTGCAGAGGAAGAACAACAAGAAGAAGAAATATCTCGAAATATGTCCGTCAGGCCAGTTCCTTTGAGCTGAATCTGCAAATATCTCGGAAACGAAGCGAGCTATGTCAAAATGTTAAGAGACGTTTTTTGTAGAGAATTATGTATCCTACAATTTATGTTCTATGATATTTTTTGATCAGAAGCGTAGTTTTCGAGATATATCGAGATATTTAAAAGTTCCGAAGACGCACCAACATAATAGAGATACAGAAACACCGTGGCCCCTTTCTTTGAGATAACTGTGCACTATTGCGAGCTGCAAATGCCACTTCCAGCTTAGCTGTGCAGAAGAAGAACAACAAGAAGAAGAAATATCTCGAAATATGTCCGTCAGGCCCCTTCCCTTGAGATAAATCTGCAAATATCTCGGAAACGAAGCGAGCTATGGCAAAATGTTAAGAGACCTTTTTTGTAGAGAATTAAGTTTCCTACTTTTTATGTTCTATGATATTTTTCGATCAGAGGCGTAGTTCTCGAGATATATCAAGATATTTAAAAGTTCCGAAGCCGCACCAACATAATAGAGATACAGAAACACCGTGGCCCCTTTCTTTGAGATAAGTCTGCACTAGTGCGAGCCGCAAATGCCACTTCCAGCTTAGCTGTGCAGAAGAAGAACAACAAGAAGAAGAAATATCTCGAAATATGTCCGTCAGGCCCCTTCCCTTGAGATAAATCTGCAAATATCTCGGAAACGAAGCGAGCTATGGCAAAATGTTAAGAGACCTTTTTTGTAGAGAATTAAGTTTCCTACTTTTTATGTTCTATGATATTTTTTGATCAGATGCGTAGTTCTCGAGATATATCAAGATATTTAAAAGTTCCGAAGCCGCACCAACATAATAGAGATACAGAAACACCGTGGCCCCTTTCTTTGAGATAACTCTGCACTATTGCGAGCTGCAAATGCCACTTCCAGCTTAGCTGTGCAGAGGAAGAACAACAAGAAGAAGAAATATCTCGAAATATGTCCGTCAGGCCAGTTCCTTTGAGCTGAATCTGCAAATATCTCGGAAACGAAGCGAGCTATGGCAAAATGTTAAGAGACGTTTTTTGTAGAGAATTATGTTTCCTACAATTTATGTTCTATGATATTTTTTGATCAGAAGCGTAGTTCTCGAGATATATCGAGATATTTAAAAGTTCCGAAGCCGCACCAACATAATAGGGATACAGAAACACCGTGGCCCCTTTCTTTGAGATAACTCTGCACTAGTGCGAGCCGCAAATGCCACTTCCAGCTTAGCTGTGCAGAAGAAGAACAACAAGAAGAAGAAATATCTCGAAATATGGCCGTCAGGACCCTTCCCTTGAGATAAATCTGCAAATATCTCGGAAACGAAGCGAGCTATGGCAAAATGTTTAGAGACCTTTCTTGTAGAGAATTAAGTTTCCTACTTTTCATGTTCTATGATATTTTTTGATCAGATGCGTAGTTCTCGGGATATATCAAGATATTTAAAAGTTCCGAAGCCGCACCAACATAATAGAGATACAGAAACACCGTGGCCCCTTTCTTTGAGATAACTCTGCACTATTGCGCGCTGCAAATGCCACTTCCAGCTTAGCTGTGCAGAAGAAGAACAACAAGAAGAAGAAATATCTCGAAATATGTCCGTCAGGCTAGTTCCTTTGAGCTGAATCTGCAAATATCTCGGAAACGAAGCGAGCTATGGCAAAATGTTAAGAGACGTTTTTTGTAGAGAATTATGTTTCCTACAATTTATGTTCTATGATATTTTTTGATCAGAAGCGTAGTTTTCGAGATATATCGAGATATTTCAAAGTTCCGAAGACGCACCAACATAATAGAGATACAGAAACACCGTGGCCCCTTTCTTTGAGATAACTGTGCACTAGTGCGAGCCGCAAATGCCACTTCCAGCTTAGCTGTGCAGAAGAAGAACAACAAGAAGAAGAAATATCTCGAAATATGTCCGTCGGGCCCCTTCCCTTGAGATATATCTGCAAATATCTCGGAAACGAAGCGAGCTATGGCAAAATGTTAAGAGACCTTTTTTGTAGAGAATTAAGTTTCCTACTTTTTATGTTCTATGATATTTTTTGATCAGATGCGTAGTTCTCGAGATATATCAAGATATTTAAAAGTTCCGAAGCCGCACCAACATAATAGAGATACAGAAACACCGTGGCCCCTTTCTTTGAGATAACTCTGCACTATTGCGCGCTGCAAATGCCACTTCCAGCTTAGCTGTGCAGAAGAAGAACAACAAGAAGAAGAAATATCTCGAAATATGTCCGTCAGGCCCCTTCCCTTGAGATATATCTGCAAATATCTCGGAAAGGAAGCGAGCTATGGCAAAATGTTAAGAGACCTTTTTTGTCGAGAATTATGTTTCCTACAATTTATGTTCTATGATATTTTTTGATCAGAAGCGTAGTGGTCGAGATATATCGAGATATTTAAAAGTTCCGAAGCCGCACCAACATAATAGAGATACAGAAACACCGTGGCCCCTTTCTTTGAGATAACTCTGCACTATTGCGAGCTGGAAATGCCACTTCCAGTTTAGCTGTGCAGAAGAAGAACAACAAGAAGAAGAAATATCTCGAAATATGTTCGTTAGGCCCCTTCCCTTGAGATAAATCTGCAAATATCTCGGAAACGAAGCGAGCTATGGCAAAATGTTAAGAGACCTTTTTTGTAGAGAATTAAGTTTCCTACTTTTTATGTTCTATGATATTTTTTGATCAGATGCGTAGTTCTCGAGATATATCAAGATATTTAAAAGTTCCGAAGCCGCACCAACATAATAGAGATACAGAAACACCGTGGCCCCTTTCTTTGAGATAACTCTGCACTATTGCGCGCTGCAAATGCCACTTCCAGCTTAGCTGTGCAGAAGAAGAACAACAAGAAGAAGAAATATCTCGAAATATGTCCGTCAGGCCCCTTCCCTTGAGATAAATCTGCAAATATCTCGGAAACGAAGCGAGCTATGGCAAAATGTTAAGCGACCTTTTTTGTAGAGAATTAAGTTTCCTACTTTTTATGTTGTATGATATTTTTTGATCAGATGCGTAGTTCTCGAGATATATCAAGATATTTAAAAGTTCCGAAGCCGCACCAACATAATAGAGATACAGAAACACCGTGGCCCCTTTCTTTGAGATAACTCTGCACTATTGCGAGCTGCAAATGCCACTTCCAGCTTAGCTGTGCAGAGGAAGAACAACAAGAAGAAGAAATATCTCGAAATATGTCCGTCAGGCCCCTTCCCTTGAGATATATCTGCAAATATCTCGGAAACGAAGCGAGCTATGGCAAAATGTTAAGAGATCTTTTTTGTAGAGAATTATGTTTCCTACAATTTACGTTCTCTGATATTTTTTGATCAGAAGCGTAGTTTTCCAGATATATCGAGATATTTAAAAGTTCCGAAGCCGCACCAACATAATAGAGATACAGAAACACCGTGGCCCCTTTCTTTGAGATAACTCTGCACTATTGCGACCTGCAAATGCCACTTCCAGCTTAGCTGTGCAGAAGAGGAACAACAAGAAGAAGAAATATCTCGGAATATGTCCGTCAGGCCCCTTCCCTTGAGATAAATCTGCAAATATCTCGGAAACGAAGCGAGCTATGGCAAAATGTTAAGAGACCTTTTTTGTAGAGAATTGAGTTTCCTACTTTTTATGGTCTATGATATTTTTCGATCAGAGGCGTAGTTCTCGAGATATATCAAGATATTTAAAAGTTCCGAGGCCGCACCAACATAATAGAGATACAGAAACACCGTGGCCCCTTTCTTTGAGATAACTCTGCACTAGTGCGAGCCGCAAATGCCGCTTCCAGCTTAGCTGTGCAGAAGAAGAACAACAAGAAGAAGAAATATCTCGAAATATGTCCGTCAGGCCCCTTCCCTCGAGATAAATCTGCAAATATCTCGGAAACGAAGCGAGCTATGGCAAAATGATAAGAGACCTTTTTTGTAGAGAATTAAGTTTCCTACTTTTTATGTTCTATGATATTTTTTGATCGGATGCGTAGTTCTCGAGATATATCAAGATATTTAAAAGTTCCGAAGCGGCACCAACATAATAGAGATACAGACACACCGTGGCCCCTTTCTTTGAGGTAACTCTGCACTATTGCGAGCTGCAAATGCCACTTCCAGCTTAGCTGTGCAGAAGAAGAACAACAAGAAGAAGAAATATCTCGAAATATGTCCGTCAGGCCCCTTCCCTTGAGATATATCTGCAAATATCTCGGAAACGAAGCGAGCTATGGCAAAATGTTACGAGACCTTTTTTGTAGAGCATTATGTTTCCTACAATTTATGTTCTATGATATTTTTTGATCAGAAGCGTAGTTTTCGAGATATATCGAGATATTTAAAAGTTCCGAAGCCGCACCAACATCATAGAGATACAGAAACACCGTGGCCCCTTTCTTTGAAATAACTCTGCACTATTGCGAGCTGGAAATGCCACTTCCAGTTTAGCTGTGCAGAAGAAGAACAACAAGAAGAAGAAATATCTCGAAATATGTCCGTTAGGCCCCTTCCCTTGAGATAAATCTGCAAATATCTCGGAAACGAAGCGAGCTATGGCAAAATGTTAAGAGACCTTTTTTGTAGAGAATTAAGTTTCCTACTTTTTATGTTCTATGATATTTTTTGATCAGATGCGTAGTTCTCGAGATATATCAAGATATTTAAAAGTTCCGAAGCCGCACCAACATAATAGAGATACAGAAACACCGTGGCCCCTTTCTTTGAGATAACTCTGCACTATTGCGCGCTGCAAATGCAACTTCCAGCTCAGCTGTGCAGAAGAAGAACAACAAGAAGAAGAAATATCTCGTAATATGTCCGTCAGACCCCTTCCCTTGAGATAAATCTGCAAATATCTCGGAAACGAAGCGAGCTATGGCAAAATGTTAAGAGACCTTTTTTGTAGAGAATTAAGTATCCTACTTTTTATGGTCTATGATATTTTTCGATCAGAGGCGTAGTTCTCGAGATATATCAAGATATTTAAAAGTTCCGAGGCCGCACCAACATAATAGAGATACAGAAACACCGTGGCCCCTTTCTTTGAGATAACTCTGCACTAGTGCGAGCCGCAAATGCCGCTTCCAGCTTAGTCGTGCAGAAGAAGAACAACAAGAAGAAGAAATATCTCGAAATATGTCCGTCAGGCCCCTTCCCTCGAGATAAATCTGCAAATATCTCGGAAACGAAGCGAGCTATGGCAAAATGATAAGAGACCTTTTTTGTAGAGAATTAAGTTTCCTACTTTTTATGTTCTATGATATTTTTTGATCGGATGCGTAGTTCTCGAGATATATCAAGATATTTAAAAGTTCCGAAGCGGCACCAACATAATAGAGATACAGAAACACCGTGGCCCCTTTCTTTGAGATAACTCTGCACTATTGCGACCTGCAAATGCCACTTCCAGCTTAGCTGTGCAGAAGAGGAACAACAAGAAGAAGAAATATCTCGGAATATGTCCGTCAGGCCCCTTCCCTTGAGATAAATCTGCAAATATCTCGGAAACGAAGCGAGCTATGGCAAAATGTTAAGAGACCTTTTTTGTAGAGAATTGAGTTTCCTACTTTTTATGGTGTATGATATTTTTCGATCAGAGGCGTAGTTCTCGAGATATATCAAGATATTTAAAAGTTCCGAGGCCGCACCAACATAATAGAGATACAGAAACACCGTGGCCCCTTTCTTTGAGATAACTCTGCACTAGTGCGAGCCGCAAATGCCGCTTCCAGCTTAGCTGTGCAGAAGAAGAACAACAAGAAGAAGAAATATCTCGAAATATGTCCGTCAGGCCCCTTCCCTCGAGATAAATCTGCAAATATCTCGGAAACGAAGCGAGCTATGGCAAAATGATAAGAGACCTTTTTTGTAGAGAATTAAGTTTCCTACTTTTTATGTTCTATGATATTTTTTGATCGGATGCGTAGTTCTCGAGATATATCAAGATATTTAAAAGTTCCGAAGCGGCACCAACATAATAGAGATACAGACACACCGTGGCCCCTTTCTTTGAGGTAACTCTGCACTATTGCGAGCTGCAAATGCCACTTCCAGCTTAGCTGTGCAGAAGAAGAACAACAAGAAGAAGAAATATCTCGAAATATGTCCGTCAAGCCCCTTCCCTTGAGATATATCTGCAAATATCTCGGAAACGAAGCGAGCTATGGCAAAATGTTACGAGACCTTTTTTGTAGAGCATTATGTTTCCTACAATTTATGTTCTATGATATTTTTTGATCAGAAGCGTAGTTTTCGAGATATATCGAGATATTTAAAAGTTCCGAAGCCGCACCAACATCATAGAGATACAGAAACACCGTGGCCCCTTTCTTTGAGATAACTCTGCACTATTGCGAGCTGGAAATGCCACTTCCAGTTTAGCTGTGCAGAAGAAGAACAACAAGAAGAAGAAATATCTCGAAATATGTCCGTTAGGCCCCTTCCCTTGAGATAAATCTGCAAATATCTCGGAAACGAAGCGAGCTATGGCAAAATCTTAAGAGACCTTTTTTGTAGAGAATTAAGTTTCCTACTTTTTATGTTCTATGATATTTTTTGATCAGATGCGTAGTTCTCGAGATATATCAAGACATTTAAAAGTTCCGAAGCCGCACCAACATAATAGAGATACAGAAACACCGTGGCCCCTTTCTTTGAGATAACTCTGCACTATTGCGCGCTGCAAATGCAACTTCCAGCTTAGCTGTGCAGAAGAAGAACAACAAGAAGAAGAAATATCTCGAAATATGTCCGTCAGACCCCTTCCCTTGAGATAAATCTGCAAATATCTCGGAAACGAAGCGAGCTATGGCAAAATGTTAAGAGACCTTTTTTGTAGAGAATTAAGTATCCTACTTTTTATGGTCTATGATATTTTTCGATCAGAGGCGTAGTTCTCGAGATATATCAAGATATTTAAAAGTTCCGAGGCCGCACCAACATAATAGAGATACAGAAACACCGTGGCCCCTTTCTTTGAGATAACTCTGCACTAGTGCGAGCCGCAAATGCCGCTTCCAGCTTAGTCGTGCAGAAGAAGAACAACAAGAAGAAGAAATATCTCGAAATATGTCCGTCAGGCCCCTTCCCTCGAGATAAATCTGCAAATATCTCGGAAACGAAGCGAGCTATGGCAAAATGATAAGAGACCTTTTTTGTAGAGAATTAAGTTTCCTACTTTTTATGTTCTATGATATTTTTTGATCGGATGCGTAGTTCTCGAGATATATCAAGATATTTAAAAGTTCCGAAGCGGCACCAACATAATAGAGATACAGACACACCGTGGCCCCTTTCTTTGAGGTAACTCTGCACTATTGCGAGCTGCAAATGCCACTTCCAGCTTAGCTGTGCAGAAGAAGAACAACAAGAAGAAGAAATATCTCGAAATATGTCCGACAGGCCTCTTCCCTTGAGATAAATCTGCAAATATCTCGGAAACGAAGCGAGCTATGGCGAAATGTTAAGAGACCTTTTTTGTAGAGAATCAAGTTTCCTACGTTTTATCTTCTATGATATTTTTTGATCAGATGCGTAGTTCTCGAGATATATCAAGATATTTAAAAGTTCCGAAGCCGCACCAACATAATAGAGATACAGAAATACCGTGGCCCCTCTCTTTGAGATAACTCTGCACTATTGCGAGCTGCAAATGCCACTTCCAGCTTAGCTGTGCAGAAGAAGAACAACAAGAAGAAGAAACATCTCGAAATATGTCCGTCAGGCCCCTTCCCTTGAGATAAATCTGCAAATATCTCGGAAACGAAGCGAGCTATGGCAAAATGTTTAGAGACCTTTCTTGTAGAGAATTAAGTTTCCTACTTTTTATGTAGTATGATATTTGTTGATCAGATGCGTAGTTCTCGAGATATATCAAGATATTTAAAAGTTCCGAAGCCGCACCAACATAATAGAGATACAGAAATACCGTGGCCCCTCTCTTTGAGATAACTCTGCACTATTGCGAGCTGCAAATGCCACTTCCAGCTTAGCTGTGCAGAAGAAGAACAACAAGAAGAAGAAATATCTCGAAATATGTCCGTCAGGCCCCTTCCCTTGAGATAAATCTGCAAATATCTCGGAAACGAAGCGCGCTATTGCAAAATGTTAAGAGACCTTTTTTGTAGAGAATTATGTTTGCTACAATTTATCTTCTATGATATTTTTTGATCAGAAGTGTAGTTTTCGAGATATATCGAGATATTTAAAAGTTCCGAAGCCGCACCAACATAATAGAGATACAGAAACACCGTGGCCCCTTTCTTTGGGATAACTCTGCACTATTGCGAGCTGCAAATGCCACTTCCAGCTTAGCTGTGCAGAAGAAGAACAACAAGAAGAAGAAATATCTCGAAATATGTCCGTCAGGCCACTTCCCTTGAGATAAATCTGCAAATATCTCGGAAACGAAGCGAGCTATGGCAAAATGTTAAGAGACCTTTTTTGTAGAGAATTAAGTTTCCTACTTTTTATGTTCGATGATATTTTTTGATCAGATGCGTAGTTCTCGAGATATATCAAGATATTTAAAAGTTCCGAAGCCGCACCAACATAATAGAGATACAGACACACCGTGGCCCCTTTCTTTGAGGTAACTCTGCACTATTGCGAGCTGCAAATGCCACTTCCAGCTTAGCTGTGCAGAAGAAGAACAACAAGAAGAAGAAATATCTCGAAATATGTCCGACAGGCCTCTTCCCTTGAGATAAATCTGCAAATATCTCGGAAACGAAGCGAGCTATGGCGAAATGTTAAGAGACCTTTTTTGTAGAGAATCAAGTTTCCTACGTTTTATCTTCTATGATATTTTTTGATCAGATGCGTAGTTCTCGAGATATATCAAGATATTTAAAAGTTCCGAAGCCGCACCAACATAATAGAGATACAGAAATACCGTGGCCCCTCTCTTTGAGATAACTCTGCACTATTGCGAGCTGCAAATGCCACTTCCAGCTTAGCTGTGCAGAAGAAGAACAACAAGAAGAAGAAACATCTCGAAATATGTCCGTCAGGCCCCTTCCCTTGAGATAAATCTGCAAATATCTCGGAAACGAAGCGAGCTATGGCAAAATGTTTAGAGACCTTTCTTGTAGAGAATTAAGTTTCCTACTTTTTATGTAGTATGATATTTGTTGATCAGATGCGTAGTTCTCGAGATATATCAAGATATTTAAAAGTTCCGAAGCCGCACCAACATAATAGAGATACAGAAATACCGTGGCCCCTCTCTTTGAGATAACTCTGCACTATTGCGAGCTGCAAATGCCACTTCCAGCTTAGCTGTGCAGAAGAAGAACAACAAGAAGAAGAAATATCTCGAAATATGTCCGTCAGGCCCCTTCCCTTGAGATAAATCTGCAAATATCTCGGAAACGAAGCGCGCTATTGCAAAATGTTAAGAGACCTTTTTTGTAGAGAATTATGTTTGCTACAATTTATCTTCTATGATATTTTTTGATCAGAAGTGTAGTTTTCGAGATATATCGAGATATTTAAAAGTTCCGAAGCCGCACCAACATAATAGAGATACAGAAACACCGTGGCCCCTTTCTTTGGGATAACTCTGCACTATTGCGAGCTGCAAATGCCACTTCCAGCTTAGCTGTGCAGAAGAAGAACAACAAGAAGAAGAAATATCTCGAAATATGTCCGTCAGGCCACTTCCCTTGAGATAAATCTGCAAATATCTCGGAAACGAAGCGAGCTATGGCAAAATGTTAAGAGACCTTTTTTGTAGAGAATTAAGTTTCCTACTTTTTATGTTCGATGATATTTTTTGATCAGATGCGTAGTTCTCGAGATATATCAAGATACTTAAAAGTTCCGAAGCTGCACCCACATAATAGAGGTACAAAAAACACCGTGGCCTCTTTCTTTGAGATAACTCTGCACTATTGCGAGCTGCAAATGCCACTTCCAGCTTAGCTGTGCAGAAGAAGAACAACAAGAAGAAGAAACATCTCGAAATATGTCCGTCAGGCCCCTTCCCTTGAGATAAATCTGCAAATATCTCGGAAACGAAGCGAGCTATGGCAAAATATTTAGAGACCTTTCTTGTAGAGAATTAAGTTTCCTACTTTTTATGTAGTATGATATTTTTTGATCAGATGCGTAGTTCTCGAGATATATCAAGATATTCAAAAGTTCCGAAGCCGCACCAACATAATAGAGATACAGAAATACCGTGGCCCCTCTCTTTGAGATAACTCCGCACTATTGCGAGCTGCAAATGCCACTTCCAGCTTAGCTGTGCAGAAGAAGAACAACAAGAAGAAGATACATCTCGAAATATGTCCGTCAGGCCCCTTCCCTTGAGATAAATCTGCAAATATCTCGGAAACGAAGCGAGCTATGGCAAAATGTTAAGAGACCTTTTTTGTAGAGAATTATGTTTCCTACAATTTATCTTCTATGCTATTTTTTGATCAGAAGCGTAGTTTTCGAGATATATCGAGATATTTAAAAGTTCCGAAGCCGCACCAACATAATAGAGATACAGAAACACCGTGGCCCCTTTCTTTGGGATAACTCTGCACTATTGCGAGCTGCAAATGCCACTTCCAGCTTAGCTGTGCAGAAGAAGAACAACAAGAAGAAGAAATATCTCGAAATATGTCCGTCAGGCCACTTCCCTTGAGATAAATCTGCAAATATCTCGGAAACGAAGCGAGCTATGGCAAAATGTTAAGAGACCTTTTTTGTAGAGAATTAAGTTTCCTACTTTTTATGTTCGATGATATTTTTTGATCAGATGCGTAGTTCTCGAGATATATCAAGATATTTAAAAGTTCCGAAGCCGCACCAACATAATAGAGATACAGGAACTCCGTGGCCCCTTTCTTTGAGATAACTCTGCACTATTGCGAGCTGCAAATGCCACTCCCAGCTTAGCTGTGCAGAAGAAGAACAACAAGAAGAAGAAATATCTCGAAATATGTCCGTGAGGCCCCTTCCCTTGAGATGTATCTGCAAATATCTCGGAAACGAAGCGAGCTATGGCAAAATGTTAAGAGACCTTTTTTGTAGAGAATTAAGTTTCCTACTTTTTATGTTCTATGATATTTTTTGATCGGATGCGTAGTTCTCGAGATATATCAAGATATTTAAAAGTTCCGAAGCCGCACCAACATAATAGAGATACAGAAATACCGTGGCCCCTCTCTTTGAGATAACTCTGCACTATTGCGAGCTGCAAATGCCACTTCCAGCTTAGCTGTGCAGAAGAAGAACAACAAGAAGAAGAAACATCTCGAAATATGTCCGTCAGGCCCCTTCCCTTGAGATAAATCTGCAAATATCTCGGAAACGAAGCGAGCTATGGCAAAATGTTTAGAGACCTTTCTTGTAGAGAATTAAGTTTCCTACTTTTTATGTAGTATGATATTTTTTGATCAGATGCGTAGTTCTCGATATATATCAAGATATTTAAAAGTTCCGAAGCCGCACCAACATAATAGAGATACAGAAATACCGTGGCCCCTCTCTTTGAGATAACTCTGCACTATTGCGAGCTGCAAATGCCACTTCCAGCTTAGCTGTGCAGAAGAAGAACAACAAGAAGAAGAAATATCTCGAAATATGTCCGTCAGGCCCCTTCCCTTGAGATAAATCTGCAAATATCTCGGAAACGAAGCGAGCTATGGCAAAATGTTAAGAGACCTTTTTTGTAGAGAATTATGTTTCCTACAATTTATCTTCTATGATATTTTTTGATCAGAAGCGTAGTTTTCGAGATATATCGAGATATTTAAAAGTTCCGAAGCCGCACCAACATAATAGAGATACAGAAACACCGTGGCCCCTTTCTTTGGGATAACTCTGCACTATTGCGAGCTGCAAATGCCACTTCCAGCTTAGCTGTGCAGAAGAAGAACAACAAGAAGAAGAAATATCTCGAAATATGTCCGTCAGGCCACTTCCCTTGAGATAAATCTGCAAATATCTCGGAAACGAAGCGAGCTATGGCAAAATGTTAAGAGACCTTTTTTGTAGAGAATTAAGTTTCCTACTTTTTATGTTCGATGATATTTTTTGATCAGATGCGTAGTTCTCGAGATATATCAAGATATTTAAAAGTTCCGAAGCTGCACCCACATAATAGAGGTACAAAAAACACCGTGGCCTCTTTCCTTGAGATAACTCTGCACTATTGCGAGCTGCAAATGCCACTTCCAGCTTAGCTGTGCAGAAGAAGAACAACAAGAAGAAGAAATATCTCGAAATATGTCCGTCAGGCCCCTTCCCTTGAGATAAATCTGCAAATATCTCGGAAACGAAGCGAGCTATGGCAAAATGTTAAGAGACCTTTTTTGTAGAGAATTATGTTTCCTACTTTTTATGTTCTATGATATTTTTTGATCCGACGCGTAGTTCTCGAGATATATCAAGATATTTAAAAGTTCCGAAGCCGCACCAACATAATAGAGATACAGAAACACCGTGGCCCCTTTCTTTGAGATAACTCTGCACTATTGCGAGCTGGAAATGCCACTTCCAGTTTAGCTGTGCAGAAGAAGAACAACAAGAAGAAGAAATATCTCGAAATATGTCCGTTAGGCCCCTTCCCTTGAGATAAATCTGCAAATATCTCGGAAACGAAGCGAGCTATGGCAAAATCTTAAGAGACCTTTTTTGTAGAGAATTAAGTTTCCTACTTTTTATGTTCTATGATATTTTTTGATCAGATGCGTAGTTCTCGAGATATATCAAGACATTTAAAAGTTCCGAAGCCGCACCAACATAATAGAGATACAGAAACACCGTGGCCCCTTTCTTTGAGATAACTCTGCACTATTGCGCGCTGCAAATGCAACTTCCAGCTTAGCTGTGCAGAAGAAGAACAACAAGAAGAAGAAATATCTCGAAATATGTCCGTCAGACCCCTTCCCTTGAGATAAATCTGCAAATATCTCGGAAACGAAGCGAGCTATGGCAAAATGTTAAGAGACCTTTTTTGTAGAGAATTAAGTATCCTACTTTTTATGGTCTATGATATTTTTCGATCAGAGGCGTAGTTCTCGAGATATATCAAGATATTTAAAAGTTCCGAGGCCGCACCAACATAATAGAGATACAGAAACACCGTGGCCCCTTTCTTTGAGATAACTCTGCACTAGTGCGAGCCGCAAATGCCGCTTCCAGCTTAGTCGTGCAGAAGAAGAACAACAAGAAGAAGAAATATCTCGAAATATGTCCGTCAGGCCCCTTCCCTCGAGATAAATCTGCAAATATCTCGGAAACGAAGCGAGCTATGGCAAAATGATAAGAGACCTTTTTTGTAGAGAATTAAGTTTCCTACTTTTTATGTTCTATGATATTTTTTGATCGGATGCGTAGTTCTCGAGATATATCAAGATATTTAAAAGTTCCGAAGCGGCACCAACATAATAGAGATACAGACACACCGTGGCCCCTTTCTTTGAGGTAACTCTGCACTATTGCGAGCTGCAAATGCCACTTCCAGCTTAGCTGTGCAGAAGAAGAACAACAAGAAGAAGAAATATCTCGAAATATGTCCGACAGGCCTCTTCCCTTGAGATAAATCTGCAAATATCTCGGAAACGAAGCGAGCTATGGCGAAATGTTGAGACCTTTTTTGTAGAGAATCAAGTTTCCTACGTTTTATCTTCTATGATATTTTTTGATCAGATGCGTAGTTCTCGAGATATATCAAGATATTTAAAAGTTCCGAAGCCGCACCAACATAATAGAGATACAGAAATACCGTGGCCCCTCTCTTTGAGATAACTCTGCACTATTGCGAGCTGCAAATGCCACTTCCAGCTTAGCTGTGCAGAAGAAGAACAACAAGAAGAAGAAACATCTCGAAATATGTCCGTCAGGCCCCTTCCCTTGAGATAAATCTGCAAATATCTCGGAAACGAAGCGAGCTATGGCAAAATGTTTAGAGACCTTTCTTGTAGAGAATTAAGTTTCCTACTTTTTATGTAGTATGATATTTGTTGATCAGATGCGTAGTTCTCGAGATATATCAAGATATTTAAAAGTTCCGAAGCCGCACCAACATAATAGAGATACAGAAATACCGTGGCCCCTCTCTTTGAGATAACTCTGCACTATTGCGAGCTGCAAATGCCACTTCCAGCTTAGCTGTGCAGAAGAAGAACAACAAGAAGAAGAAATATCTCGAAATATGTCCGTCAGGCCCCTTCCCTTGAGATAAATCTGCAAATATCTCGGAAACGAAGCGCGCTATTGCAAAATGTTAAGAGACCTTTTTTGTAGAGAATTATGTTTCCTACAATTTATCTTCTATGATATTTTTTGATCAGAAGTGTAGTTTTCGAGATATATCGAGATATTTAAAAGTTCCGAAGCCGCACCAACATAATAGAGATACAGAAACACCGTGGCCCCTTTCTTTGGGATAACTCTGCACTATTGCGAGCTGCAAATGCCACTTCCAGCTTAGCTGTGCAGAAGAAGAACAACAAGAAGAAGAAATATCTCGAAATATGTCCGTCAGGCCACTTCCCTTGAGATAAATCTGCAAATATCTCGGAAACGAAGCGAGCTATGGCAAAATGTTAAGAGACCTTTTTTGTAGAGAATTAAGTTTCCTACTTTTTATGTTCGATGATATTTTTTGATCAGATGCGTAGTTCTCGAGATATATCAAGATACTTAAAAGTTCCGAAGCTGCACCCACATAATAGAGGTACAAAAAACACCGTGGCCTCTTTCTTTGAGATAACTCTGCACTATTGCGAGCTGCAAATGCCACTTCCAGCTTAGCTGTGCAGAAGAAGAACAACAAGAAGAAGAAACATCTCGAAATATGTCCGTCAGGCCCCTTCCCTTGAGATAAATCTGCAAATATCTCGGAAACGAAGCGAGCTATGGCAAAATATTTAGAGACCTTTCTTGTAGAGAATTAAGTTTCCTACTTTTTATGTAGTATGATATTTTTTGATCAGATGCGTAGTTCTCGAGATATATCAAGATATTCAAAAGTTCCGAAGCCGCACCAACATAATAGAGATACAGAAATACCGTGGCCCCTCTCTTTGAGATAACTCCGCACTATTGCGAGCTGCAAATGCCACTTCCAGCTTAGCTGTGCAGAAGAAGAACAACAAGAAGAAGATACATCTCGAAATATGTCCGTCAGGCCCCTTCCCTTGAGATAAATCTGCAAATATCTCGGAAACGAAGCGAGCTATGGCAAAATGTTAAGAGACCTTTTTTGTAGAGAATTATGTTTCCTACAATTTATCTTCTATGCTATTTTTTGATCAGAAGCGTAGTTTTCGAGATATATCGAGATATTTAAAAGTTCCGAAGCCGCACCAACATAATAGAGATACAGAAACACCGTGGCCCCTTTCTTTGGGATAACTCTGCACTATTGCGAGCTGCAAATGCCACTTCCAGCTTAGCTGTGCAGAAGAAGAACAACAAGAAGAAGAAATATCTCGAAATATGTCCGTCAGGCCACTTCCCTTGAGATAAATCTGCAAATATCTCGGAAACGAAGCGAGCTATGGCAAAATGTTAAGAGACCTTTTTTGTAGAGAATTAAGTTTCCTACTTTTTATGTTCGATGATATTTTTTGATCAGATGCGTAGTTCTCGAGATATATCAAGATATTTAAAAGTTCCGAAGCCGCACCAACATAATAGAGATACAGGAACTCCGTGGCCCCTTTCTTTGAGATAACTCTGCACTATTGCGAGCTGCAAATGCCACTCCCAGCTTAGCTGTGCAGAAGAAGAACAACAAGAAGAAGAAATATCTCGAAATATGTCCGTGAGGCCCCTTCCCTTGAGATGTATCTGCAAATATCTCGGAAACGAAGCGAGCTATGGCAAAATGTTAAGAGACCTTTTTTGTAGAGAATTAAGTTTCCTACTTTTTATGTTCTATGATATTTTTTGATCGGATGCGTAGTTCTCGAGATATATCAAGATATTTAAAAGTTCCGAAGCCGCACCAACATAATAGAGATACAGAAATACCGTGGCCCCTCTCTTTGAGATAACTCTGCACTATTGCGAGCTGCAAATGCCACTTCCAGCTTAGCTGTGCAGAAGAAGAACAACAAGAAGAAGAAACATCTCGAAATATGTCCGTCAGGCCCCTTCCCTTGAGATAAATCTGCAAATATCTCGGAAACGAAGCGAGCTATGGCAAAATGTTTAGAGACCTTTCTTGTAGAGAATTAAGTTTCCTACTTTTTATGTAGTATGATATTTTTTGATCAGATGCGTAGTTCTCGATATATATCAAGATATTTAAAAGTTCCGAAGCCGCACCAACATAATAGAGATACAGAAATACCGTGGCCCCTCTCTTTGAGATAACTCTGCACTATTGCGAGCTGCAAATGCCACTTCCAGCTTAGCTGTGCAGAAGAAGAACAACAAGAAGAAGAAATATCTCGAAATATGTCCGTCAGGCCCCTTCCCTTGAGATAAATCTGCAAATATCTCGGAAACGAAGCGAGCTATGGCAAAATGTTAAGAGACCTTTTTTGTAGAGAATTATGTTTCCTACAATTTATCTTCTATGATATTTTTTGATCAGAAGCGTAGTTTTCGAGATATATCGAGATATTTAAAAGTTCCGAAGCCGCACCAACATAATAGAGATACAGAAACACCGTGGCCCCTTTCTTTGGGATAACTCTGCACTATTGCGAGCTGCAAATGCCACTTCCAGCTTAGCTGTGCAGAAGAAGAACAACAAGAAGAAGAAATATCTCGAAATATGTCCGTCAGGCCACTTCCCTTGAGATAAATCTGCAAATATCTCGGAAACGAAGCGAGCTATGGCAAAATGTTAAGAGACCTTTTTTGTAGAGAATTAAGTTTCCTACTTTTTATGTTCGATGATATTTTTTGATCAGATGCGTAGTTCTCGAGATATATCAAGATATTTAAAAGTTCCGAAGCTGCACCCACATAATAGAGGTACAAAAAACACCGTGGCCTCTTTCCTTGAGATAACTCTGCACTATTGCGAGCTGCAAATGCCACTTCCAGCTTAGCTGTGCAGAAGAAGAACAACAAGAAGAAGAAATATCTCGAAATATGTCCGTCAGGCCCCTTCCCTTGAGATAAATCTGCAAATATCTCGGAAACGAAGCGAGCTATGGCAAAATGTTAAGAGACGTTTTTTGTAGAGAATTAAGTTTCCTACTTTTTATGTTCTATGATATTTTTCGATCAGAGGCGTAGTTCTCGAGATATATCAAGATATTTAAAAGTTCCGAAGCCGCACCAACATAATAGAGATACAGAAACACCGTGGCCCCTTTCTTTGACATAACTCTGCACTATTGCGAGCTGTAAATGCCACTTCCAGCTTAGCTGTGCAGAAGAAGAACAACAAGAAGAAGAAATATCTCGAAATATGTCCGTCAGGCCCCTTCCCTTGAGATATATCTGCAAATATCTCGGAAACGAAGCGAGCTATGGCAAAATGTTAAGAGACCTTTTTTGTAGAGAATTATGTTTCCTACAATTTATGTTCTATGATATTTTTTGATCAGAAGCGTAGTTTTCGAGATATATCGAGATATTTAAAAGTTCCGAAGCCGCACCAACATAATAGAGATACAGAAACACCGTGGCCCCTTTCTTTGAGATAACTCTGCACTAGTGCGAGCCGCAAATGCCACTTCCAGCTTAGCTGTGCAGAAGAAGAACAACAAGAAGAAGAAATATCTCGAAATATGTCCGTCAGGCCCCTTCCCTTGAGATAAATATGCAAATATCTCGGAAACGAAGCGAGCTATGGCAAAATGTGAAGAGACCTTTTTTGTAGAGAATTAAGTTTCCTACTTTTTATGTTCTATGATATTTTTTGATCAGATGCGTTGTTCTCGAGATATATCAAGATATTTAAAAGTTCCGAAGCCGCACCAACATAATAGGGATACAGAAACACCGTGGCCCCTTTCTTTGAGATAACTCTGCACTAGTGCGAGCCGCAAATGCCACTTCCAGCTTAGCTGTGCAGAAGAAGAACAACAAGAAGAAGAAATATCTCGAAATATGTCCGTCAGGCCCCTTCCCTTGAGATAAATCTGCAAATATCTCGGAAACGAAGCGAGCTATGGCAAAATGTTAAGAGACCTTTTTTGTAGAGAATTATGTTTCCTACTTTTTATGTTCTATGATATTTTTTGATCCGACGCGTAGTTCTCGAGATATATCAAGATATTTAAAAGTTCCGAAGCCGCACCAACATAATAGAGATACAGAAACACCGTGGCCCCTTTCGTTGAGATAACTCTGCACTAGTGCGAGCCGCAAATGCCACTTCCAGCTTAACTGTGCAGAAGAAGAACAACAAGAAGAAGAAATATCTCGAAATATGTCCGTCAGGCCCCTTCCCTTGAGATAAATCTGCAAATATCTCGGAAACGAAGCGAGCTATGGCAAAATGTTAAGAGACCTTTTTTGTAGAGAATTAAGTTTCCTACAATTTATGTTCTATGATATTTTTTGATCAGAAGCGTAGTTTTCGAGATATATCAAGATATTTAAAAGTTCCGAAGCCGCACCAACATAATAGAGATACAGAAACACCGTGGCCCCTCTCTTTGAGATAACTCTGCAGTATTGCGAGCTGGAAATGCCACTTCCAGTTTAGCTGTGCAGCAGAAGAACAACAAGAAGAAGAAATATCTCGAAATATGTCCGTCAGGCCCCTTCCCTTGAGATAAATCTGCAAATATCTCGGAAACGAAGAGAGCTATGGCAAAATGTTAAGAGACCTTTTTTGTAGAGAATTAAGTTTCCTACTTTTTATGTTCTATGATATTTTTTGATCAGATGCGTTGTTCTCGAGATATATCAAGATATTTAAAAGTTCCGAAGCCGCACCAACATAATAGGGATACAGAAACACCGTGGCCCCTTTCTTTGAGATAACTCTGCACTAGTGCGAGCCGCAAATGCCACTTCCAGCTTAGCTGTGCAGAAGAAGAACAACAAGAAGAAGAAATATCTCGAAATATGTCCGTCAGGCCCCTTCCCTTGAGATAAATCTGCAAATATCTCGGAAACGAAGCGAGCTATGGCAAAATGTTAAGAGACCTTTTTTGTAGAGAATTATGTTTCCTACTTTTTATGTTCTATGATATTTTTTGATCCGACGCGTAGTTCTCGAGATATATCAAGATATTTAAAAGTTCCGAAGCCGCACCAACATAATAGAGATACAGAAACACCGTGGCCCCTTTCGTTGAGATAACTCTGCACTAGTGCGAGCCGCAAATGCCACTTCCAGCTTAACTGTGCAGAAGAAGAACAACAAGAAGAAGAAATATCTCGAAATATGTCCGTCAGGCCCCTTCCCTTGAGATAAATCTGCAAATATCTCGGAAACGAAGCGAGCTATGGCAAAATGTTAAGAGACCTTTTTTGTAGAGAATTAAGTTTCCTACAATTTATGTTCTATGATATTTTTTGATCAGAAGCGTAGTTTTCGAGATATATCAAGATATTTAAAAGTTCCGAAGCCGCACCAACATAATAGAGATACAGAAACACCGTGGCCCCTCTCTTTGAGATAACTCTGCAGTATTGCGAGCTGGAAATGCCACTTCCAGTTTAGCTGTGCAGCAGAAGAACAACAAGAAGAAGAAATATCTCGAAATATGTCCGTCAGGCCCCTTCCCTTGAGATAAATCTGCAAATATCTCGGAAACGAAGAGAGCTATGGCAAAATGTTAAGAGACCTTTTTTGTAGAGAATTAAGTTTCCTACTTTTCATGTTCTATGATATTTTTTGATCAGATGCGTAGTTCTCGAGATATATCAAGATATTTAAAAGTTCCGAAGCCGCACCAACATAATAGAGATACAGAAACACCGTGGCCCCTTTCTTTGAGATCACTCTGCACTATTGCGAGCTGTAAATGCCACTTCCAGCTTAGCTGTGCAGAAGAAGAACAACAAGAAGAAGAAATATCTCGAAATATGTCCGTCAGGCCCCTTCCCTTGAGATATATCTGCAAATATCTCGGAAACGAAGTGAGCTATGGCAAAATGTTAAGAGACCTTTTTTGTAGAGAATTATGTTTCCTACAATTTATGTTCTATGATATTTTTTGATCAGAAGCGTAGTTTTCGAGATATATCGAGATATTTAAAAGTTCCGAAGCCGCACCAACATAATAGAGATACAGAAACACCGTGGCCCCTTTCTTTGAGATAACTCTGCACTAGTGCGAGCCGCAAATGCCACTTCCAGCTTAGCTGTGCAGAAGAAGAACAACAAGAAGAAGAAGTATCTCGAAATATGTCCGTCAGGCCCGTTCCTTTGAGCTGAATCTGCAAATATCTCGGAAACGAAGCGAGCTATGGCAAAATGGTAAGAGACGTTTTTTGTAGAGAATTATGTTTCCTACAATTTATGTTCTATGATATTTTTTGATCAGAAGCGTAGTTTTCGAGATATATCGAGATATTTAAAAGTTCCGAAGCCGCACCAACATAATAGAGATACAGAAACACCGTGGCCCCTTTCTTTGAGATAACTCTGCACGATTGCGAGCTGGAAATGCCACTTCCAGTTTAGCTGTGCAGAAGAAGAACAACAAGAAGAAGAAATATCTCGAAATATGTCCATCAGGACCCTTCCCTTGAGATAAATCTGCAAATATCTCGGAAACGAAGAGAGCTATGGCAAAATGTTAAGAGACCTTTTTTGTAGAGAATTAAGTTTCCTACTTTTCATGTTCTATGATATTTTTTGATCAGATGCGTAGTTCTCGAGATATATCAAGATATTTAAAAGTTCCGAAGCCGCACCAACATAATAGAGATACAGAAACGCCGTGGCCCCTTTCTTTGAGATCACTCTGCACTATTGCGAGCTGTAAATGCCACTTCCAGCTTAGCTGTGCAGAAGAAGAACAACAAGAAGAAGAAATATCTCGAAATATGTCCGTCAGGCCCCTTCCCTTGAGATATATCTGCAAATATCTCGGAAACGAAGTGAGCTATGGCAAAATGTTAAGAGACCTTTTTTGTAGAGAATTATGTTTCCTACAATTTATGTTCTATGATATTTTTTGATCAGAAGCGTAGTTTTCGAGATATATCGAGATATTTAAAAGTTCCGAAGCCGCACCAACATAATAGAGATACAGAAACACCGTGGCCCCTTTCTTTGAGATAACTCTGCACTAGTGCGAGCCGCAAATGCCACTTCCAGCTTAGCTGTGCAGAAGAAGAACAACAAGAAGAAGAAGTATCTCGAAATATGTCCGTCAGGCCCGTTCCTTTGAGCTGAATCTGCAAATATCTCGGAAACGAAGCGAGCTATGGCAAAATGGTAAGAGACGTTTTTTGTAGAGAATTATGTTTCCTACAATTTATGTTCTATGATATTTTTTGATCAGAAGCGTAGTTTTCGAGATATATCGAGATATTTAAAAGTTCCGAAGCCGCACCAACATAATAGAGATACAGAAACACCGTGGCCCCTTTCTTTGAGATAACTCTGCACGATTGCGAGCTGGAAATGCCACTTCCAGTTTAGCTGTGCAGAAGAAGAACAACAAGAAGAAGAAATATCTCGAAATATGTCCATCAGGACCCTTCCCTTGAGATAGATCTGCAAATATCTCGGAAACGAAGCGAGCTATGGCAAAATGTTAAGAGACCTTTTTTGTAGAGAATTAAGTTTCCTACTTTTTATGTTCGATGATATTTTTTGATCAGATGCGTAGTTCTCGAGATATATCAAGATATTTAAAAGTTCCGAAGCTGCACCAACATAACAGAGGTACAGAAACACCGTGGCCTCTTTCTTTGAGATAACTCTGCACTAGTGCGAGCCGCAAATGCCACTTCCAGCTTAGCTGTGCAGATGAAGAGCAACAAGAAGAAGAAGTATCTCGAAATATGTCCGTCAGGCCCGTTCCTTTGAGCTGAATCTGCAAATATCTCGGAAACGAAGCGAGCTATGGCAAAATGTTAAGAGACGTTTTTTGTAGAGAATTATGTTTCCTACAATTTATGTTCTATGATATTTTTTGATCAGAAGCGTAGTTTTCGAGATATATCGAGATATTTAAAAGTTCCGAAGCCGCACCAACATAATAGGGATACAGAAACACCGTGGCCCCTTTCTTTGAGATAACTCTGCACGATTGCGAGCTGGAAATGCCACTTCCAGTTTAGCTGTGCAGAAGAACAACAAGAAGAAGAAATATCTCGAAATATGTCCATCAGGACCCTTCCCTTGAGATAAATCTGCAAATATCTCGGAAACGAAGCGAGCTATGGCAAAATGTTAAGAGACCTTTTTTGTAGAGAATTAAGTTTCCTACTTTTTATGTTCGATGATATTTTTTGATCAGATGCGTAGTTCTCGAGATATATCAAGATATTTAAAAGTTCCGAAGCTGCACCAACATAATAGAGGTACAGAAACACCGTGGCCTCTTTCTTTGAGATAACTCTGCACTAGTGCGAGCCGCAAATGCCACTTCCAGCTTAGCTGTGCAGAAGAAGAGCAACAAGAAGAAGAAATATCTCGAAATATGTCCGTCAGGCCCCTTCCCTTGAGATATATCTGCAAATATCTCGGAACCGAAGCGAGCTATGGCAAAATGTTAAGAGACCTTTTTTGTAGAGAATTATGTTTCGTACAATTTATGTTCTATGATATTTTTTGATCAGACGCGTAGTTCTCGAGATATATCAAGATATTTAAAAGTTCCGAAGCCGCACCAACATAATAGAGATACAGAAACACCGTGGCCCCTTTCTTTGAGATAACTCTGCGCTATTGCGAGCTGGAAATGCCACTTCCAGTTTAGCTGTGCAGAAGAAGAACAACAAGAAGAGGAAATATCTCGAAATATGTCCGTCAGGCCCCTCCCCTTGAGATATATCTGCAAATATCTCGGAAACGAAACGAGGTATGGCAAAATGTTAAGAGACCTTTTTTGTAGAGAATTATGTTTCCTACAATTTATGTTCTATGATATTTTTTGATCAGAAGCGTAGTTTTCGAGATATATCGAGATATTTAAAAGATCCGAAGCTGCACCAACATAATAGAGATACAGAAACACCGTGGCCCCTTTCTTTGAGATAACTCTGCACCAGTGCGAGCCGCAAATGCCGCTTCCAGCTTAGCTGTGCAGAAGAAGAACAACAAGAAGAAGAAATATCTCGAAATATGTCCGTCAGGCCCCTTCCCTCGAGATAAATCTGCAAATATCTCGGAAACGAAGCGAGCTATGGCAAAATGTTAAGAGACCTTTTTTGTAGAGAATTAAGTTTCCTACTTTTTATGTTCTATGATATTTTTTGATCGGATGCGTAGTTCTCGAGATATATCAAGATATTTAAAAGTTCCGAAGCCGCACCAACATAATAGAGATACAGAAACACCGTGGCCCCTTTCTTTGAGATAACTCTGCACTATTGCGAGCTGCAAATGCCACTTCCAGCTTAGCTGTGCAGAAGAAGAACAACAAGAAGAAGAAATATCTGGAAATATGTCCGTCAGGCCCCTTCCCTTGAGATAAATCTGCAAATATCTCGGAAACGAAGCGAGCTACGGCAAAATGTTAAGAGACCTTTTTTGTAGAGAATTATATTTCCCACAATTTAGGTTCTATGAGATTTTTTGATCAGAAGCGTAGTTTTCGAGATATATCGAGATATTTAAAAGATCCGAAGCCGCACCAACATAATAGAGATACAGAAACACCGTGGCCCCTTTCGTTGAGATAACTCTGCACCATTGCGAGCTGCAAATGCCACTTCCAGCTTAGCTGTGCAGAAGAAGACCAACAAGAAGAAGAAATATCTCGAAATATGTCCGTCAGGCCCCTTCCCTTGAGATAAATCTGCAAATATCTCGGAAACGAAGCGAGCTATGGCAAAATGTTGAGAGACCTTATTTGTTGAGAATTAAGTTTCCTACTTTTTATGTTCTATGATATTATTTGATCAGATGCGTAGTTCTCGAGATATATCAAGATATTTAAAAGTTCCGAAGCCGCACCAACATAATAGAGATACAGAAACACCGTGGCCCCTTTCTTTGAGATAACTCTGCACCATTGCGAGCTGCAAATGCCACTTCCAGCTTAGCTGTGCAGAAGAAGAACAACAAGAAGAAGAAATATCTCGAAATATGTCCGTCAGGCCCCTTCCCTTGAGATAAATCTGCAAATATCTCGGAAACGAAGCGAGCTATGGCAAAATGTTAAGCGACTTTATTTGTAGAGAATTAAGTTTCCTACTTTTTACGTTCTATGATATTTTTTGATCAGATGCGTAGTTCTCGAGATATATCAAGATATTTTAAAGTTCCGAAGCCGCACCAACATAATAGAGATACAGAAACACCGTGGCCCCTTTCTTTGAGATAACTCTGCGCTATTGCGAGCTGGAAATGCCACTTCCAGTTTAGCTGTGCAGAAGAAGAACAACAAGAAGAGGAAATATCTCGAAATATGTCCGTCAGGCCCCTTCCCTTGAGATATATCTGCAAATATCTCGGAAACGAAACGAGCTATGGCAAAATGTTAAGAGACCTTTTTTGTAGAGAATTATGTTTCCTACAATTTATGTTCTATGATATTTTTTGATCAGAAGCGTAGTTTTCGAGATATATCGAGATATTTAAAAGATCCGAAGCTGCACCAACATAATAGAGGTACAGAAACACCGTGGCCCCTTTCTTTGAGATAACTCTGCACTATTGCGAGCTGCAAATGCCACTTCCAGCTTAGCTGTGCAGAAGAAGAACAACAAGAAGAAGAAATATCTCGAAATATGTCCGTCAGGCCCCTTCCCTTGAGATAAATCTGCAAATATCTCGGAAACGAAGCGAGCTACGGCAAAATGTTAAGAGACCTTTTTTGTAGAGAATTATATTTCCCACAATTTAGGTTCTATGATATTTTTTGATCAGAAGCGTAGTTTTCGAGATATATCGAGATATTTAAAAGATCCGAAGCCGCACCAACATAATAGAGATACAGAAACACCGTGGCCCCTTTCTTTGAGATAACTCTGCACCATTGCGAGCTGCAAATGCCACTTCCAGCTTAGCTGTGCAGAAGAAGACCAACAAGAAGAAGAAATATCTCGAAATATGTCCGTCAGGCCCCTTCCCTTGAGATAAATCTGCAAATATCTCGGAAACGAAGCGAGCTATGGCAAAATGTTAAGAGACCTTATTTGTTGAGAATTAAGTTTCCTACTTTTTATGTTCTATGATATTATTTGATCAGATGCGTAGTTCTCGAGATATATCAAGATATTTAAAAGTTCCGAAGCCGCACCGACATAATAGAGATACAGAAACACCGTGGCCCCTTTCTTTGAGATAACTCTGCACGATTGCGAGCTGGAAATGCCACTTCCAGTTTAGCTGTGCAGAAGAACAACAAGAAGAAGAAATATCTCGAAATATGTCCATCAGGACCCTTCCCTTGAGATAAATCTGCAAATATCTCGGAAACGAAGCGAGCTATGGCAAAATGTTAAGAGACCTTTTTTGTAGAGAATTAAGTTTCCTACTTTTTATGTTCGATGATATTTTTTGATCAGATGCGTAGTTCTCGAGATATATCAAGATATTTAAAAGTTCCGAAGCTGCACCAACATAATAGAGGTACAGAAACACCGTGGCCTCTTTCTTTGAGATAACTCTGCACTAGTGCGAGCCGCAAATGCCACTTCCAGCTTAGCTGTGCAGAAGAAGAGCAACAAGAAGAAGAAATATCTCGAAATATGTCCGTCAGGCCCCTTCCCTTGAGATATATCTGCAAATATCTCGGAACCGAAGCGAGCTATGGCAAAATGTTAAGAGACCTTTTTTGTAGAGAATTATGTTTCGTACAATTTATGTTCTATGATATTTTTTGATCAGACGCGTAGTTCTCGAGATATATCAAGATATTTAAAAGTTCCGAAGCCGCACCAACATAATAGAGATACAGAAACACCGTGGCCCCTTTCTTTGAGATAACTCTGCGCTATTGCGAGCTGGAAATGCCACTTCCAGTTTAGCTGTGCAGAAGAGGAACAACAAGAAGAGGAAATATCTCGAAATATGTCCGTCAGGCCCCTCCCCTTGAGATATATCTGCAAATATCTCGGAAACGAAACGAGGTATGGCAAAATGTTAAGAGACCTTTTTTGTAGAGAATTATGTTTCCTACAATTTATGTTCTATGATATTTTTTGATCAGAAGCGTAGTTTTCGAGATATATCGAGATATTTAAAAGATCCGAAGCTGCACCAACATAATAGAGATACAGAAACACCGTGGCCCCTTTCTTTGAGATAACTCTGCACTAGTGCGAGCCGCAAATGCCGCTTCCAGCTTAGCTGTGCAGAAGAAGAACAACAAGAAGAAGAAATATCTCGAAATATGTCCGTCAGGCCCCTTCCCTCGAGATAAATCTGCAAATATCTCGGAAACGAAGCGAGCTATGGCAAAATGTTAAGAGACCTTTTTTGTAGAGAATTAAGTTTCCTACTTTTTATGTTCTATGATATTTTTTGATCGGATGCGTAGTTCTCGAGATATATCAAGATATTTAAAAGTTCCGAAGCCGCACCAACATAATAGAGATACAGAAACACCGTGGCCCCTTTCTTTGAGATAACTCTGCACTATTGCGAGCTGCAAATGCCACTTCCAGCTTAGCTGTGCAGAAGAAGAACAACAAGAAGAAGAAATATCTGGAAATATGTCCGTCAGGCCCCTTCCCTTGAGATAAATCTGCAAATATCTCGGAAACGAAGCGAGCTACGGCAAAATGTTAAGAGACCTTTTTTGTAGAGAATTATATTTCCCACAATTTAGGTTCTATGAGATTTTTTGATCAGAAGCGTAGTTTTCGAGATATATCGAGATATTTAAAAGATCCGAAGCCGCACCAACATAATAGAGATACAGAAACACCGTGGCCCCTTTCGTTGAGATAACTCTGCACCATTGCGAGCTGCAAATGCCACTTCCAGCTTAGCTGTGCAGAAGAAGACCAACAAGAAGAAGAAATATCTCGAAATATGTCCGTCAGGCCCCTTCCCTTGAGATAAATCTGCAAATATCTCGGAAACGAAGCGAGCTATGGCAAAATGTTGAGAGACCTTATTTGTTGAGAATTAAGTTTCCTACTTTTTATGTTCTATGATATTATTTGATCAGATGCGTAGTTCTCGAGATATATCAAGATATTTAAAAGTTCCGAAGCCGCACCAACATAATAGAGATACAGAAACACCGTGGCCCCTTTCTTTGAGATAACTCTGCACCATTGCGAGCTGCAAATGCCACTTCCAGCTTAGCTGTGCAGAAGAAGAACAACAAGAAGAAGAAATATCTCGAAATATGTCCGTCAGGCCCCTTCCCTTGAGATAAATCTGCAAATATCTCGGAAACGAAGCGAGCTATGGCAAAATGTTAAGCGACTTTATTTGTAGAGAATTAAGTTTCCTACTTTTTACGTTCTATGATATTTTTTGATCAGATGCGTAGTTCTCGAGATATATCAAGATATTTTAAAGTTCCGAAGCCGCACCAACATAATAGAGATACAGAAACACCGTGGCCCCTTTCTTTGAGATAACTCTGCGCTATTGCGAGCTGGAAATGCCACTTCCAGTTTAGCTGTGCAGAAGAAGAACAACAAGAAGAGGAAATATCTCGAAATATGTCCGTCAGGCCCCTTCCCTTGAGATATATCTGCAAATATCTCGGAAACGAAACGAGCTATGGCAAAATGTTAAGAGACCTTTTTTGTAGAGAATTATGTTTCCTACAATTTATGTTCTATGATATTTTTTGATCAGAAGCGTAGTTTTCGAGATATATCGAGATATTTAAAAGATCCGAAGCTGCACCAACATAATAGAGGTACAGAAACACCGTGGCCCCTTTCTTTGAGATAACTCTGCACTATTGCGAGCTGCAAATGCCACTTCCAGCTTAGCTGTGCAGAAGAAGAACAACAAGAAGAAGAAATATCTCGAAATATGTCCGTCAGGCCCCTTCCCTTGAGATAAATCTGCAAATATCTCGGAAACGAAGCGAGCTACGGCAAAATGTTAAGAGACCTTTTTTGTAGAGAATTATATTTCCCACAATTTAGGTTCTATGATATTTTTTGATCAGAAGCGTAGTTTTCGAGATATATCGAGATATTTAAAAGATCCGAAGCCGCACCAACATAATAGAGATACAGAAACACCGTGGCCCCTTTCTTTGAGATAACTCTGCACCATTGCGAGCTGCAAATGCCACTTCCAGCTTAGCTGTGCAGAAGAAGACCAACAAGAAGAAGAAATATCTCGAAATATGTCCGTCAGGCCCCTTCCCTTGAGATAAATCTGCAAATATCTCGGAAACGAAGCGAGCTATGGCAAAATGTTAAGAGACCTTATTTGTTGAGAATTAAGTTTCCTACTTTTTATGTTCTATGATATTATTTGATCAGATGCGTAGTTCTCGAGATATATCAAGATATTTAAAAGTTCCGAAGCCGCACCGACATAATAGAGATACAGAAACACCGTGGCCCCTTTCTTTCAGATAACTCTGCACTATTGCGAGCTGGAAATGCCACTTCCTGTTTAGCTGTGCAGAAGAAGAACAACAAGAAGAAGACATATCCCGAAATATGTCCGTCAGGCCCCTTCCCT
This sequence comes from Osmia lignaria lignaria, assembly GCF_051020975.1. Classification (NCBI taxonomy): domain Eukaryota; kingdom Metazoa; phylum Arthropoda; class Insecta; order Hymenoptera; family Megachilidae; genus Osmia; species Osmia lignaria. The sequence continues at coordinate 4,817,159 of NW_027478164.1, forward strand.
TGAGATAAATCTGCAAATATCTCGGAAACGAAGCGAGCTATGGCAAAATGTTAAGAGACCTTTTTTGTAGAGAATTAAGTTTCCTACTTTTTATGTTCTATGATATTATTTGATCAGATGCGTAGTTCTCGAGATATATCAAGATATCTAAAAGTTCCGAAGCCGCACCAACATAATAGAGATACAGAAACACCGTGGCCCCTTTCTTCGAGATAACTCTGCACTATTGCGAGCTGCAAATGTCACTTCCAGCTTAGCTGTGCAGAAGAAGAACAACAAGAAGAAGAAATATCCCGAAATATGTCCGTCAGGCCCCTTCCCTTGAGATAAATCTGCAAATATCTCGGAAACGAAGCGAGCTATGGCAAAATGTTAGGAGACATTATTTGTAGAGAATTAAGTTTCCTACTTTTTATGTTCTATGATATTTTTTGATCAGATGCGTAGTTCTCGAGATATATCAAGATATTTAAAAGTTCCGAAGCCGCACCAACATAATAGAGATACAGAAACACCGTGGCCCCTTTCTTTGAGATAACTCTGCGCTATTGCGAGCTGGAAATGCCACTTCCAGTTTAGCTGTGCAGAAGAAGAACAACAAGAAGAGGAAATATCTCGAAATATGTCCGTCAGGCCCCCTCCCTTGAGATATATCTGCAAATATCTCGGAAACGAAACGAGCTATGGCAAAATGTTAAGAGACCTTTTTTGTAGAGAATTATGTTTCCTACAATTTATGTTCTATGATATTTTTTGATCAGAAGCGTAGTTTTCGAGATATATCGAGATATTTAAAAGATCCGAAGCTGCACCAACATAATAGAGATACAGAAACACCGTGGCCCCTTTCTTTGAGATAACTCTGCACTAGTGCGAGCCGCAAATGCCGCTTCCAGCTTAGCTGTGCCGAAGAAGAACAACAAGAAGAAGAAATATCTCGAAATATGTCCGTCAGGCCCCTTCCCTCGAGATAAATCTGCAAATATCTCGGAAACGAAGCGAGCTATGGCAAAATGTTAAGAGACCTTTTTTGTAGAGAATTAAGTTTCCTACTTTTTATGTTCTATGATATTTTTTGATCGGATGCGTAGTTCTCGAGATATATCAAGATATTTAAAAGTTCCGAAGCCGCACCAACATAATAGAGATACAGAAACACCGTGGCCCCTTTCTTTGAGATAACTCTGCACTATTGCGAGCTGCAAATGCCACTTCCAGCTTAGCTGTGCAGAAGAAGAACAACAAGAAGAAGAAATATCTGGAAATATGTCCGTCAGGCCCCTTCCCTTGAGATAAATCTGCAAATATCTCGGAAACGAAGCGAGCTACGGCAAAATGTTAAGAGACCTTTTTTGTAGAGAATTATATTTCCCACAATTTCGGTTCTATGATATTTTTTGATCAGAAGCGTAGTTTTCGAGATATATCGAGATATTTAAAAGTTCCGAAGCCGCACCAACATAATAGAGATACAGAAACACCGTGGCCCCTTTCTTTGAGATAACTCTGCACTATTGCGAGCTGCAAATGCCACTTCCAGCTTAGCTGTGCAGAAGAAGACCAACAAGAAGAAGAAATATCTCGAAATATGTCCGTCAGGCCCCTTCCCTTGAGATAAATCTGCAAATATCTCGGAAACGAAGCGAGCTATGGCAAAATGTTAAGAGACCTTATTTGTAGAGAATTAAGTTTCCTACTTTTTATGTTCTATGATATTATTTGATCAGATGCGTAGTTCTCGAGATATATCAAGATATTTAAAAGATCCGAAGCCGCACCGACATAATAGAGATACAGAAACACCGTGGCCCCTTTCTTTCAGATAACTCTGCACTATTGCGAGCTGGAAATGCCACTTCCTGTTTAGCTGTGCAGAAGAAGAACAACAAGAAGAAGAAATATCCCGAAATATGTCCGTCAGGCCCCTTCCCTTGAGATAAATCTGCATATATCTCGGAAACGAAGCGAGCTATGGCAAAATGTTAAGAGACCTTTTTGGTAGAGAATGAAGTTTCCTACTTTTTATGTTCTATGATATTTTTTGATGAGATGCGTAGTTCTCGAGATATATCAAGATATTTAAAAGTTCCGAAGCCGCACCAACATAATAGAGATACAGAAACACCGTGGCCCCTTTCTTTGAGATAACTCTGCACCATTGCGAGCTGCAAATGCCACTTCCAGCTTAGCTGTGCAGAAGACGAACAACAAGAAGAAGAAATATCTCGAAATATGTCCGTCAGGCCCCTTCCCTCGAGATAAATCTGCAAATATCTCGGAAACGAAGCGAGCTATGGCAAAATGTTAAGAGACCTTTTTTGTAGAGAATTAAGTTTCCTACTTTTTATGTTCTATGATATTTTTTGATCGGATGCGTAGTTCTCGAGATATATCAAGATATTTAAAAGTTCCGAAGCCGCACCAACATAATAGAGATACAGAAACACCGTGGCCCCTTTCTTTGAGATAACTCTGCACTATTGCGAGATGCAAATGCCACTTCCAGCTTAGCTGTGCAGAAGAAGAACAACAAGAAGAAGAAATATCTCGAAATATGTCCGTCAGACCCCTTCCCTTGAGATAAATCTGCAAATATCTCGGAAACGAAGCGAGCTATGGCAAAATGTTAAGAGACCTTTTTTGTAGAGAATTATGTTTCCCACAATTTACGTTCTATGATATTTTTTGATCAGAAGCGTAGTTTTCGAGATATATCGAGATATTTAAAAGATCCGAAGCCGCACCAACATAATAGAGATACAGAAACACCGTGGCCCCTTTCTTCGAGATAACTCTGCTCTATTGCGAGCTGCAAATGCCACTTCCAGCTTAGCTGTGCAGAAGAATACCAACAAGAAGAAGAAATATCTCGAAATATGTCCGTCAGGCCCCTTCCCTTGAGATAAATCTGCATATATCTCGGAAACGAAGCGAGCTATGGCAAAATGTTGAGAGACCTTTTTTGTAGAGAATTAAGTTTTCTACTTTTTATGTTCTATGATATTTTTTGATCAGATGCGTAGTTCTCGAGATATATCAAGATATTTAAAAGTTCCGAAGCCGCACCAACATAATAGAGATACAGAAACACCGTGGCCCCTTTCTTTGAGATAACTCGGCACTACTGCGAGCTGGAAATGCCACTTCCAGTTTAGCTGTGCAGAAGAAGAACAACAAGAAGAAGAAATATCTCGAAATATGTCCGTCAGGCCCCTTCCCTTGAGATAAATCTGCAAGTATCTTGGAAACGAAGCGAGCTATGGCAAAATGTTAAGAGACCTTTTTTGTACAGAATTAAGTTTCCTACTTTTTATGTTCTATGATATTTTTTGATCAGATGCGTAGTTCTCGAGATATATCAAGATATTTAAAAGTTCCGAAGCCGCACCAACATAATAGAGATACAGAAACACCGTGGCCCCTTTCTTCGAGATAACTCTGCACTATTGCGAGCTGCAAATGCCACTTCCAGCTTAGCTGTGCAGAAGAAGAACAACAAGAAGAAGAAATATCTCGAAAAATGTCCGTCAGGCCCCTTCCCTTGAGATAAATCTGCAAATATCTCGGAAACGAAGCGAGCAATGGCAAAATGTTAAGAGACCTTATTTGTAGAGAATTAAGTTTCCTACTTTGTATGTTCTATGATATTTTTTGATCAGATGCGCAGTTCTCGAGATATATCAAGATATTTAAAAGTTCCGAAGCCGCACCAACATAATAGAGATACAGAAACACCGTGGCCCCTTTCTTTGAGATAACTCTGCACTATTGCGAGCTGTAAATGCCACGTCCAGCTTAGCTGTGCAGAAGAAGACCAACAAGAAGAAGGAATATCCCGAAATATGTCCGTCAGGCCCCTTCCCTTGAGATAAATCTGCAAATATCTCGGAAACGAAGCGAGCTATGGCAAAATCTTAAGAGACCTTATTTGTGGAGAATTAAGTTTCCTACTTTTTATGTTCTATGATATTATTTGATCAGATGCGTAGTTCTCGAGATATATCAAGATATTTAAAAGTTCCGAAGCCGCACCAACATAATAGAGATACAGAAACACCGTGGCCCCTTTCTTTCAGATAACTCTGCACTATTGCGAGCTGGAAATGCCACTTCCAGTTTAGCTGTGCAGAAGAAGAACAACAAGAAGAAGAAATATCTCGAAATATGTCCGTGAGGCCCCTTCCCTTGAGATAAATCTGCATATATCTCGGAAACGAAGCGAGCTATGGCAAAATGTTGAGAGACCTTTCTTGTAGAGAATTAAGTTTTCTACTTTTTATGTTCTATGATATTTTTTGATCAGATGCGTAGTTCTCGAGATATATCAAGATATTTAAAAGTTCCGAAGCCGCACCAACATAATAGAGATACAGAAACACCGTGGCCCCTTTCTTTGAGATAACTCGGCACTACTGCGAGCTGGAAATGCCACTTCCAGTTTAGCTGTGCAGAAGAAGAACAACAAGAAGAAGAAATATCTCGAAATATGTCCGTCAGGCCCCTTCCCTTGAGATAAATCTGCAAGTATCTTGGAAACGAAGCGAGCTATGGCAAAATGTTAAGAGACCTTTTTTGTACAGAATTAAGTTTCCTACTTTTTATGTTCTATGATATTTTTTGATCAGATGCGTAGTTCTCGAGATATATCAAGATATTTAAAAGTTCCGAAGCCGCACCAACATAATAGAGATACAGAAACACCGTGGCCCCTTTCTTCGAGATAACTCTGCACTATTGCGAGCTGCAAATGCCACTTCCAGCTTAGCTGTGCAGAAGAAGAACAACAAGAAGAAGAAATATCTCGAAAAATGTCCGTCAGGCCCCTTCCCTTGAGATAAATCTGCAAATATCTCGGAAACGAAGCGAGCAATGGCAAAATGTTAAGAGACCTTATTTGTAGAGAATTAAGTTTCCTACTTTGTATGTTCTATGATATTTTTTGATCAGATGCGCAGTTCTCGAGATATATCAAGATATTTAAAAGTTCCGAAGCCGCACCAACATAATAGAGATACAGAAACACCGTGGCCCCTTTCTTTGAGATAACTCTGCACTATTGCGAGCTGTAAATGCCACGTCCAGCTTAGCTGTGCAGAAGAAGACCAACAAGAAGAAGGAATATCCCGAAATATGTCCGTCAGGCCCCTTCCCTTGAGATAAATCTGCAAATATCTCGGAAACGAAGCGAGCTATGGCAAAATCTTAAGAGACCTTATTTGTGGAGAATTAAGTTTCCTACTTTTTATGTTCTATGATATTATTTGATCAGATGCGTAGTTCTCGAGATATATCAAGATATTTAAAAGTTCCGAAGCCGCACCAACATAATAGAGATACAGAAACACCGTGGCCCCTTTCTTTCAGATAACTCTGCACTATTGCGAGCTGGAAATGCCACTTCCAGTTTAGCTGTGCAGAAGAAGAACAACAAGAAGAAGAAATATCTCGAAATATGTCCGTGAGGCCCCTTCCCTTGAGATAAATCTGCATATATCTCGGAAACGAAGCGAGCTATGGCAAAATGTTGAGAGACCTTTCTTGTAGAGAATTAAGTTTTCTACTTTTTATGTTCTATGATATTTTTTGATCAGATGCGTAGTTCTCGAGATATATCAAGATATTTAAAAGTTCCGAAGCCGCACCAACATAATAGAGATACAGAAACACCGTGGCCCCTTTCTTTGAGATAACTCGGCACTACTGCGAGCTGGAAATGCCACTTCCAGTTTAGCTGTGCAGAAGAAGAACAACAAGAAGAAGAAATATCTCGAAATATGTCCGTCAGGCCCCTTCCCTTGAGATAAATCTGCAAGTATCTTGGAAACGAAGCGAGCTATGGCAAAATGTTAAGAGACCTTTTTTGTAGAGAATTAAGTTTCCTACTTTTTATGTTCTATGATATTTTTTTATCAGATGCGTAGTTCTCGAGATATATCAAGATATTTAAAAGTTCCGAAGCCGCACCAACATAATAGAGATACAGAAACACCGTGGCCCCTTTCTTTGAGATAACTCTGCACTATTGCGAGCTGCAAATGCCACTTCCAGCTTAGCTGTGCAGAAGAAGAACAACAAGAAGAAGAAATATCTCGAAATATGTCCGTCAGGCCCCTTCCCTTGAGATAAATCTGCAAATATCTCGGAAACGAAGCGAGCTATGGCAAAATGTTAAGCGACTTTATTTGTAGAGAATTAAGTTTCCTACTTTTTACGTTCTATGATATTTTTTAATCAGATGCGTAGTTCTCGAGATATATAAAGATATTTTAAAGTTCCGAAGCCGCACCAACATAATAGAGATACAGAAACACCGTGGCCCCTTTCTTTGAGATAACTCTGCACTATTGCGAGCTGCAAATGCCACTTCCAGCTTAGCTGTGCAGAAGAAGAACAACAAGAAGAAGAAATATCTCGAAATATGTCCGTCAGGCCCCTTCCCTTGAGATAAATCTGCAAATATCTCGGAAACGAAGCGAGCTATGGCAAAATGTTAAGAGACCTTATTTGTGGAGAATTAAGTTTCCTACTTTTTATGTTCTATGATATTATTTGATCAGATGCGTAGTTCTCGAGATATATCAAGATATTTAAAAGTTCCGAAGCCGCACCAACATAATAGAGATACAGAAACACCGTGGCCCCTTTCTTTCAGATAACTCTGCACTATTGCGAGCTGGAAATGCCACTTCCAGTTTAGCTGTGCAGAAGAAGAACAACAAGAAGAAGAAATATCTCGAAATATGTCCGTGAGGCCCCTTCCCTTGAGATAAATCTGCATATATCTCGGAAACGAAGCGAGCTATGGCAAAATGTTGAGAGACCTTTCTTGTAGAGAATTAAGTTTTCTACTTTTTATGTTCTATGATATTTTTTGATCAGATGCGTAGTTCTCGAGATATATCAAGATATTTAAAAGTTCCGAAGCCGCACCAACATAATAGAGATACAGAAACACCGTGGCCCCTTTCTTTGAGATAACTCGGCACTACTGCGAGCTGGAAATGCCACTTCCAGTTTAGCTGTGCAGAAGAAGAACAACAAGAAGAAGAAATATCTGGAAATATGTCCGTCAGGCCCCTTCCCTTGAGATAAATCTGCAAATATCTCGGAAACGAAGCGAGCTACGGCAAAATGTTAAGAGACCTTTTTTGTAGAAAATTAGGATTCCTACTTTTTATGTTCTATGATATTTTTTGATCAGATGCGTAGTTCTCGAGATATATCAAGATATTTAAAAGTTCCGAAGCCGCACCAACATAATAGAGATACAGAAACACCGTGGCCCCTTTCTTTGAGATAACTCTGCATTACAGCGAGCTGCAAATGCCACTTCCAGCTTAGCTGTGCAGAAGACGAACAACAAGAAGAAGAAATATCTCGAAATATGTCCGTCAGGCCCCTTCCCTTGAGATAAATCTGCAAATATCTCGGAAACGAAGCGAGCTATGGCAAAATGTTAAGCGACTTTATTTGTAGAGAATTAAGTTTCCTACTTTTTACGTTCTATGATATTTTTTAATCAGATGCGTAGTTCTCGAGATATATAAAGATATTTTAAAGTTCCGAAGCCGCACCAACATAATAGAGATACAGAAACACCGTGGCCCCTTTCTTTGAGATAACTCTGCACTATTGCGAGCTGCAAATGCCACTTCCAGCTTAGCTGTGCAGAAGAAGAACAACAAGAAGAAGAAATATCTCGAAATATGTCCGTCAGGCCCCTTCCCTTGAGATAAATCTGCAAATATCTCGGAAACGAAGCGAGCTATGGCAAAATGTTAAGCGACTTTATTTGTAGAGAATTAAGTTTCCTACTTTTTACGTTCTATGATATTTTTTAATCAGATGCGTAGTTCTCGAGATATATAAAGATATTTTAAAGTTCCGAAGCCGCACCAACATAATAGAGATACAGAAACACCGTGGCTCCTTTCTTCGAGATAACTCTGCACTATTGCGAGCTGTAAATGCCACGTCCAGCTTAGCTGTGCAGAAGAAGAACAACAAGAAGAAGAAATATCTCGAAATATGTCCGTCAGGCCCCTTCCCTTGAGATAAATCTGCAAATATCTCGGAAACGAAGCGAGATATGGCAAAATGTTGAGAGACCTTTTTTGTAGAGAATTATGTTTCCCACAATTTACGTTCTATGATATTTTTTGATCAGAAGCGTAGTTTTCGAGATATATCGAGATATTTAAAAGATCCGAAGCCGCACCAACACAATAGAGATACAGAAACACCGTGGCCCCTTTCTTCGAGATAACTCTGCACTATTGCGAGCTGCAAATGCCACTTCCAGCTTAGCTGTGCAGAAGAAGACCAACAAGAAGAAGAAATATCTGGAAATATGTCCGTCAGGCCCCTTCCCTTGAGATAAATCTGCAAATATCTCGGAAACGAAGCGAGCTACGGCAAAATGTTAAGAGACCTTTTTTGTAGAAAATTAGGATTCCTACTTTTTATGTTCTATGATATTTTTTGATCAGATGCGTAGTTCTCGAGATATATCAAGATATTTAAAAGTTCCGAAGCCGCACCAACATAATAGAGATACAGAAACACCGTGGCCCCTTTCTTTGAGATAACTCTGCATTACAGCGAGCTGCAAATGCCACTTCCAGCTTAGCTGTGCAGAAGACGAACAACAAGAAGAAGAAATATCTCGAAATATGTCCGTCAGGCCCCTTCCCTTGAGATAAATCTGCAAATATCTCGGAAACGAAGCGAGCTATGGCAAAATGTTAAGCGACTTTATTTGTAGAGAATTAAGTTTCCTACTTTTTACGTTCTATGATATTTTTTGATCAGATGCGTAGTTCTCGAGATATATCAAGATATTTTAAAGTTCCGAAGCCGCACCAACATAATAGAGATACAGAAACACCGTGGCCCCTTTCTTTGAGATAACTCTGCACTACTGCGAGCTGGAAATGCCACTTCCAGTTTAGCTGTGCAGATGAAGAACAACAAGAAGAAGAAATATCTCGAAATATGTCCGTCAGGCCCCTTCCCTTGAGATAAATCTGCAAATATCTCGGAAACGAAGCGAGCTATGGCAAAATGTTAAGAGACCTTTTTTGTTGAGAATTAAGTTTCCTCCTTTTTATGTTCCATGATATTTTTTGATCAGATGCGTAGTTCTCGAGACATATCAAGATATTTAAAAGTTCCGAAGCCGCACCAACATAATAGGGATACAGAAACACCGTGGCCCCTTTCTTTGAGATAACTCTGCACTATTGCGAGCTGTAAATGCCACGTCCAGCTTAGCTGTGCAGAAGAAGAACAACAAGAAGAAGAAATATCTCGAAATATGTCCGTCAGGCCCCTTCCCTCGAGATAAATCTGCAAATATCTCGGAAACGAAGCGAGCTATGGCAAAATGTTAAGAGACCTTTTTTGTAGAGAATTAAGTTTCCTACTTTTTATGTTCTATGATATTTTTTGATCGGATGCGTAGTTCTCGAGATATATCAAGATATTTAAAAGTTCCGAAGCCGCACCAACATAATAGAGATACAGAAACACCGTGGCCCCTTTCTTTGAGATAACTCTGCACTATTGCGAGATGCAAATGCCACTTCCAGCTTAGCTGTGCAGAAGAAGAACAACAAGAAGAAGAAATATCTCGAAATATGTCCGTCAGACCCCTTCCCTTGAGATAAATCTGCAAATATCTCGGAAACGAAGCGAGCTATGGCAAAATGTTAAGAGACCTTTTTTGTAGAGAATTATGTTTCCCACAATTTACGTTCTATGATATTTTTTGATCAGAAGCGTAGTTTTCGAGATATATCGAGATATTTAAAAGATCCGAAGCCGCACCAACATAATAGAGATACAGAAACACCGTGGCCCCTTTCTTCGAGATAACTCTGCTCTATTGCGAGCTGCAAATGCCACTTCCAGCTTAGCTGTGCAGAAGAATACCAACAAGAAGAAGAAATATCTCGAAATATGTCCGTCAGGCCCCTTCCCTTGAGATAAATCTGCAAATATCTCGGAAACGAAGCGAGCTATGGCAAAATGTTGAGAGACCTTATTTGTGGAGAATTAAGTTTCCTACTTTTTATGTTCTATGATATTATTTGATCAGATGCGTAGTTCTCGAGATATATCAAGATATTTAAAAGTTCCGAAGCCGCACCAACATAATAGAGATACAGAAACACCGTGGCCCCTTTCTTTGAGATAACTCTGCACTATTGCGAGCTGCAAATGCCACTTCCAGCTTAGCTGTGCAGAAGAAGAACAACAAGAAGAAGAAATATCTCGAAATATGTCCGTCAGGCCCCTTCCCTTGAGATAAATCTGCATATATCTCGGAAGCGAAGCGAGCTATGGCAAAATGTTAAGAGACCTTTTTTGTAGAGAATTATGTTTCCTACAATTTATGTTCTATGATATTTTTTGATCAGAAGCGCAGTTTTCGAGATATATCAAGATATTTAAAAGTTCCGAAGCCGCACCAACATAATAGAGATACAGAAACACCGTGGCCCCTTTCTTTGAGATAACTCGGCACTACTGCGAGCTGGAAATGCCACTTCCAGTTTAGCTGTGAAGAAGAAGAACAACAAGAAGAAGAAATATCTCGAAATATGTCCGTCAGGCCCCTTCCCTTGAGATAAATCTGCAAGTATCTTGGAAACGAAGCGAGCTATGGCAAAATGTTAAGAGACCTTTTTTGTACAGAATTAAGTTTCCTACTTTTTATGTTCTATGATATTTTTTGATCAGATGCGTAGTTCTCGAGATATATCAAGATATTTAAAAGTTCCGAAGCCGCACCAACATAATAGAGATACAGAAACACCGTGGCCCCTTTCTTCGAGATAACTCTGCACTATTGCGAGCTGCAAATGCCACTTCCAGCTTAGCTGTGCAGAAGAAGAACAACAAGAAGAAGGAATATCCCGAAATATGTCCGTCAGGCCCCTTCCCTTGAGATAAATCTGCAAATATCTCGGAAACGAAGCGAGCTATGGCAAAATGTTAAGAGACCTTATTTGTGGAGAATTAAGTTTCCTACTTTTTATGTTCTATGATATTATTTGATCAGATGCGTAGTTCTCGAGATATATCAAGATATTTAAAAGTTCCGAAGCCGCACCAACATAATAGAGATACAGAAACACCGTGGCCCCTTTCTTTCAGATAACTCTGCACTATTGCGAGCTGGAAATGCCACTTCCAGTTTAGCTGTGCAGAAGAAGAACAACAAGAAGAAGAAATATCTCGAAATATGTCCGTCAGGCCCCTTCCCTTGAGATAAATCTGCATATATCTCGGAAACGAAGCGAGCTATGGCAAAATGTTGAGAGACCTTTCTTGTAGAGAATTAAGTTTTCTACTTTTTATGTTCTATGATATTTTTTGATCAGATGCGTAGTTCTCGAGATATATCAAGATATTTAAAAGTTCCGAAGCCGCACCAACATAATAGAGATACAGAAACACCGTGGCCCCTTTCTTTGAGATAACTCGGCACTACTGCGAGCTGGAAATGCCACTTCCAGTTTAGCTGTGCAGAAGAAGAACAACAAGAAGAAGAAATATCTCGAAATATGTCCGTCAGGCCCCTTCCCTTGAGATAAATCTGCAAGTATCTTGGAAACGAAGCGAGCTATGGCAAAATGTTAAGAGACCTTTTTTGTAGAGAATTAAGTTTCCTACTTTTTATGTTCTATGATATTTTTTGATCAGATGCGTAGTTCTCGAGATATATCAAGATATTTAAAAGTTCCGAAGCCGCACCAACATAATAGAGATACAGAAACACCGTGGCCCCTTTCTTTGAGATAACTCTGCACTATTGCGAGCTGCAAATGCCACTTCCAGCTTAGCTGTGCAGAAGAAGAACAACAAGAAGAAGAAATATCTCGAAATATGTCCGTCAGGCCCCTTCCCTTGAGATAAATCTGCAAATATCTCGGAAACGAAGCGAGCTATGGCAAAATGTTAAGCGACTTTATTTGTAGAGAATTAAGTTTCCTACTTTTTACGTTCTATGATGTTTTTTAATCAGATGCGTAGTTCTCGAGATATATAAAGATATTTTAAAGTTCCGAAGCCGCACCAACATAATAGAGATACAGAAACACCGTGGCTCCTTTCTTCGAGATAACTCTGCACTATTGCGAGCTGTAAATGCCACGTCCAGCTTAGCTGTGCAGAAGAAGAACAACAAGAAGAAGAAATATCTCGAAATATGTCCGTCAGGCCCCTTCCCTTGAGATAAATCTGCAAATATCTCGGAAACGAAGCGAGATATGGCAAAATGTTAAGAGACCTTTTTTGTAGAGAATTATGTTTCCCACAATTTACGTTCTATGATATTTTTTGATCAGAAGCGTAGTTTTCGAGATATATCGAGATATTTAAAAGATCCGAAGCCGCACCAACACAATAGAGATACAGAAACACCGTGGCCCCTTTCTTCGAGATAACTCTGCACTATTGCGAGCTGCAAATGCCACTTCCAGCTTAGCTGTGCAGAAGAAGACCAACAAGAAGAAGAAATATCTGGAAATATGTCCGTCAGGCCCCTTCCCTTGAGATAAATCTGCAAATATCTCGGAAACGAAGCGAGCTATGGCAAAATGTTAACAGACCTTTTTGTAGCGAATTAAGTTTCCTACTTTTTATGTTCTATGATATTTTTTGATCAGATGCGTAGTTCTCGAGATATATCAAGATATTTAAAAGTTCCGAAGCCGCACCAACATAATAGAGATACAGAAACACCGTGGCCCCTTTCTTTGAGATAACTCTGCACTAGTGCGAGCCGCAAATGCCACTTCCAGCTTAGCTGTGCAGAAGAAGAACAACAAGAAGAAGAAATATCTCGAAATATGTCCGTCAGGCCCCTTCCCTTGAGATAAATCTGCAAATATCTCGGAAACGAAGCGAGCTATGGCAAAATGTTAAGAGACCTTTTTTGTAGAGAATTAAGTTTCCTACTTTTTATCTTCTATGATATTTTCTGATCAGATTCGTAGTTCTCGAGATATATCAAGATATTTAAAAGTTCCGAAGCCGCACCAACATAATAGAGATACAGAAACACCGTGGCCCCTCTCTTTGAGATAACTCTGCACAATTGCGAGCTGCAAATGCCACTTCCAGCTTAGCTGTGCAGAAGAAGAACAACAAGAAGAAGAAATATCTCGAAATATGTCCGTCAGGCCCCTTCCCTTGAGATAAGTCGGCAAGTATCTCGGAAACGAAGCGAGCTATGGCAAAATGTTGAGAGACCTTTTTTGTAGAGAATTAAGTTTCCTACTTTTTATGTTCTATGATATTTTTTGATCAGATGCGTAGATCTCGAGATATATCAAGATATTTAAAAGTTCCGAAGCCGCACCAACATAATAGAGATACAGAAACACCGTGGCCCCTTTCTTTGAGATAACTCTGCACTATTGCGAGCTGCAAATGCCACTTCCAGCTTAGCTGTGCAGAAGAAGAACAACAAGAAGAAGAAATATCTGGAAATATGTCCGTTAGGCCCCTTCCCTTGAGATAAATCTGCAAATATCTCGGAAACGAAGCGAGCTATGGCAAAATGTTGAGAGACCTTTTTTGTAGAGAATTAAGTTTCCTACTATTTATGTTCTATGATATTTTTTGATCAGATGCGTAGTTCTCGAGATATATCAAGATATTTAAAAGTTCCGAAGCCGCACCAACATAATAGAGATACAGAAACACCGTGGCCCCATTCTTTGAGATAACTCTGCACTAGTGCGAGCCGCAAATGCCACTTCCAGCTTAGCTGTGCAGAAGAAGAACAACAAGAAGAAGAAATATCTGGAAATATGTCCGTTAGGCCCCTTCCCTTGAGATAAATCTGCAAATAACTCGGAAACGAAGCGAGCTATGGCAAAATGTTAAGAGACCTGTTTTGTAGAGAATTAAGTTTCCTACTTTTTATGTTCTATGATATTTTTCGATCAGATGCGTAGTTTTCGAGATATATCGAGATATTTAAAAGATCCGAAGCTGCACCAACATAATAGAGATACAGAAACACCGTGGCCCCTTTCTTTGAGATAACCCTGCACTAGTGCGAGCCGCAAATGCCGCTTCCAGCTTAGCTGTGCAGAAGAAGAACAACAAAAAGAAGAAATATCTCGAAATATGTCCGTCAGGCCCCTTCCCTTGAGATAAATCTGCAAATATCTCGGAAACGAAGCGAGCTATGGCAAAATGTTAAGAGACCTCTTTTGTAGAGAATTAAGTTTCCTACTTTTTATGTTCTATGATATTTTTCGATCAGATGCGTAGTTCTCGAGATATATCAAGATATTTAAAAGTTCCGAAGCCGCACCAACATAATAGAGATACAGACACACCGTGGCCCCTTTCTTTGAGATAACTCTGCACTATTGCGAGCTGCAAATGCCACTTCCAGCTTAGCTGTGCAGAAGAAGAACAACAAGAAGAAGAAATATCTGGAAATATGTCCGTCAGGCCCCTTCCCTTGAGATAAATCTGCAAATATCTCGGAAACGAAGCGAGCTACGGCAAAATGTTAAGAGACCTTTTTTGTAGAAAATTAGGATTCCTACTTTTTATGTTCTATGATATTTTTTGATCAGATGCGTAGTTCTCGAGATATATCAAGATATTTAAAAGTTCCGAAGCCGCACCAACATAATAGAGATACAGAAACACCGTGGCCCCTTTCTTTGAGATAACTCTGCACTACTGCGAGCTGCAAATGCCACTTCCAGCTTAGCTGTGCAGAAGAAGAACAACAAGAAGAAGAAATATCTCGAAATATGTCCGTCAGACCCCTTCCCTTGAGATAAATCTGCAAATATCTCGGAAACGAAGCGAGCTATGGCAAAATGTTAAGAGACCTTTTTTGTAGAGAATTATGTTTCCCACAATTCACGTTGTATGATATTATCGATCAGATGCGTAGTTCTCGAGATATATCAAGATATTTAAAAGTTCCGAAGCCGCACCACCATAATAGAGATACAGAAACACCGTGGCCCCTTTCTTTCAGATAACTCTGCACTATTGCGAGCTGCAAATGCCACTTCCAGCTTAGCTGTGCAGAAGAAGAACAACAAGAAGAAGAAATATCTCGAAATATGTCCGTCAGACCCCTTCCCTTGAGATAAATCTGCAAATATCTCGGAAACGAAGCGAGCTACGGCAAAATGTTAAGAGACCTTTTTTGTAGAAAATTAGGTTTCCTACTTTTTATGTTCTATGATATTTTTTGATCAGATGCGTAGTTCTCGAGATATATCAAGATATTTAAAAGTTCCGAAGCCGCACCAACATAATAGAGATACAGAAACACCGTGGCCCCTTTCTTTGCGATAACTCTGCACTATTGCGAGCTGCAAATGCCACTTCGAGCTTAGCTGTGCAGAAGAAGAACAACAAGAAGAAGAAATATCTCGAAATATGTCCGTCAGGCCCCTTCCCTTGAGATAAATCTGCATATATCTCGGAAACGAAGCGAGCTATGGCAAAATGTTGAGAGACCTTTCTTGTAGAGAATTAAGTTTTCTACTTTTTATGTTCTATGATATTTTTTGATCAGATGCGTAGTTCTCGAGATATATCAAGATATTTAAAAGTTCCGAAGCCGCACCAACATAATAGAGATACAGAAACACCGTGGCCCCTTTCTTTGAGATAACTCGGCACTACTGCGAGCTGGAAATGCCACTTCCAGTTTAGCTGTGCAGAAGAAGAACAACAAGACGAAGAAATATCTCGAAATATGTCCGTCAGGCCCCTTCCCTTGAGATAAATCTGCAAATATCTCGGAAACGAAGCGAGCTATGGCAAAATGTTAAGCGACTTTATTTGTAGAGAATTAAGTTTCCTACTTTTTATGTTCTATGATATTTTTTGATCAGATGCGTAGTTCTCGAGATATATCAAGATATTTAAAAGTTCCGAAGCCGCACCAACATAATAGAGATACAGAAACACCGTGGCCCCTTTCTTTGAGATAACTCGGCACAATTGCGAGCTGCAAACGCCACTTCCAGCTTAGCTGTGCAGAAGAAGAACAACAAGAAGAAGAAATATCACGAAATATGTCCGTTAGGCCCCTTCCCTTGAGATAAATCTGCAAATATCTCGGAAACGAAGCGAGCTATGGCAAAATGTTGAGAGACCTTTTTTGTAGAGAATTAAGTTTCCTACTATTTATGTTCTATGATATTTTTGGATCAGACGCGTAGTTCTCGAGATATATCAAGATATTTAAAAGTTCCGAAGCCGCACCAACATAATAGAGATACAGAAACACCGTGGCCCCTTTCTTTGAGATAACTCTGCACTAGTGCGAGCCGCAAATGCCACTTCCAGCTTAGCTGTGCAGAAGAAGAACAACAAGAAGAAGAAATATCTGGAAATATGTCCGTTAGGCCCCTTCCCTTGAGATAAATCTGCAAATATCTCGGAAACGAAGCGAGCTATGGCAAAATGTTGAGAGACCTTTTTTGTAGAGAATTAAGTTTCCTACTATTTATGTTCTATGATATTTTTGGATCAGATGCGTAGTTCTCGAGATATATCAAGATATTTAAAAGTTCCGAAGCCGCACCAACATAATAGAGATACAGAAACACCGTGGCCCCTTTCTTTGAGATAACTCTGCACTAGTGCGAGCCGCAAATGCCACTTCCAGTTTAGCTGTGCAGAAGAAGAACAACAAGAAGAAGAAATATCTCGAAATATGTCCGTCAGGCCCCTTCCCTTGAGATAAATCTGCAAATATCTCGGAAACGAAGCGAGCTATGGCAAAATGTTAAGAGACCTTTTTTGTATGGAATTATGTTTCCTACTTTTGTAGTTCTATGATATTTTTTGATCAGATGCGTAGTTCTCGAGATATATCAAGATATTTAAAAGTTCCGAAGCCGCACCAACATAATAGAGATACAGAAACACCGTGGCCCCTTTCTTTGAGATAACTCTGCACTAGTGCGAGCCGCAAATGCCACTTCCAGCTTAGCTGTGCAGAAGAAGAACAACAAGAAGAAGAAATATCTGGAAATATGTCCGTTAGGCCCCTTCCCTTGAGATAAATCTGCAAATATCTCGGAAACGAAGCGAGCTATGGCAAAATGTTGAGAGACCTTTTTTGTAGAGAATTAAGTTTCCTACTATTTATGTTCTATGATATTTTTGGATCAGATGCGTAGTTCTCGAGATATATCAAGATATTTAAAAGTTCCGAAGCCGCAGCAACATAATAGAGATTCAGAAACACCGTGGCCCCTTTCTTTGAGATAACTCTGCACTAGTGCGAGCCGCAAATGCCACTTCCAGTTTAGCTGTGCAGAAGAAGAACAACAAGAAGAAGAAATATCTCGAAATATGTCCGTCAGGCCCCTTCCCTTGAGATAAATCTGCAAATATCTCGGAAACGAAGCGAGCTATTGCAAAATGTTGAGAGACCTTTTTTGTAGAGAATTGAGTTTCCTACTTTTTATGTTCTATGATATTTTTTGATCAGAAGCGTAGTTTTCGAGATATATCGAGATATTTAAAAGTTCCAAAGCCGCACCAACATAATAGAGATACAGAAACACCGTGGCCCCTTTCTTTGAGATAACTCTGCACTAGTGCGAGCCGCAAATGCCACTTCCAGCTTAGCTGTGCAGAAGAAGAACAACAAGAAGAAGAAATATCTCGAAATATGTCCGTCAGGCCCCTTCCCTTGAGATAAATCTGCAAATATCTCGGAAACGAAGCGAGCTACGGCAAAATGTTAAGAGACCTTTTTTGTAGAGAATTATGTTTTCTACAATTTATGTTCTATGATATTTTTTGATCAGAAGCGTAGTTTTCGAGATATATCGAGATATTTAAAAGTTCCGAAGCCGCACCAACATAATAGGGATACAGAAACACCGTGGCCCCTTTCTTTGAGATAACTCTGCACTAGTGCGAGCCGCAAATGCCACCTCCAGCTTAGCTGTGCAGAAGAAGAACAACAAGAAGAAGAAATATCTCGAAATATGTCCGTTAGGCCCCTTCCCATGAGATAAATCTGCAAATATCTCGGAAACGAAGCGAGCTATGGCAAAATGTTAAGAGACCTTTTTTGTAGAGAATTATGTTTCCTACAATTTATGTTCTATGATATTTTTTGATCAGAAGCGTAGTTTTCGAGATATATCGAGATATTTAAAAGTTCCGAAGCCGCACCAACATAATAGAGATACAGAAACACCGTGGCCCCTTTCTTTGAGATAACTCTGCACTATTGCGAGCTGCAAATGCCACTTCCAGCTTCGCTGTGCAGAGGAAGAACAACAAGAAGAAGAAATATCTCGAAATATGTCCGTCAGGCCAGTTCCTTTGAGCTGAATCTGCAAATATCTCGGAAACGAAGCGAGCTATGGCAAAATGTTAAGAGACCTTTTTTGTAGAGAATTAAGTTTCCTACTTTTTATCTTCTATGATATTTTCTGATCAGATGCGTAGTTCTCGAGATATATCAAGATATTTAAAAGTTCCGAAGCCGCACCAACATAATAGAGATACAGAAACACCGTGGCCCCTTTCTTTGAGATAGCTCTGCACTAGTGCGAGCCGCAAATGCCACTTCCAGCATAGCTGTGCAGCAGAAGAACAACAAGAAGAAGAAATATCTCGAAATATGTCCGTCAGGCCACTTCCCTTGAGATAAATCTGCAAATATCTCGGAAACGAAGCGAGCTATGGCAAAATGTTAAGAGACCTTTTTTGTAGAGAATTGAGTTTCCTACTTTTTATGTTCTATGATATTTTTTGATCAGACGCGTAGCTCTCGAGATATATCAAGATATTTAAAAGTTCCGAAGCCGCACCAACATAATAGAGATACAGAAACACCGTGGCCCCTTTCTTTGAGATAACTCTGCACTAGTGCGAGCCGCAAATGCCACTTCCAGCTTAGCTGTGCAGCAGAAGAACAACAAGAAGAAGAAATATCTCGAAATATGTCCGTCAGGCCACTTCCCTTGAGATAAATCTGCAAATATCTCGGAAACGAAGCGAGCTATGGCAAAATGTTAAGAGACCTCTTTTGTAGAGAATTGAGTTTCCTACTTTTTATGTTCTATGATATTTTTTGATCAGACGCGTAGCTCTCGAGATATATCAAGATATTTAAAAGTTCCGAAGCCGCACCAACATAATAGAGATACAGAAACACCGTGGCCCCTTTCTTTGAGATAACTCTGCACTAGTGCGAGCCGCAAATGCCACTTCCAGCTTAGCTGTGCAGCAGAAGAACAACAAGAAGAAGAAATATCTCGAAATATGTCCGTCAGGCCACTTCCCTTGAGATAAATCTGCAAATATCTCGGAAACGAAGCGAGCTATGGCAAAATGTTAAGAGACCTCTTTTGTAGAGAATTAAGTTTCCTACTTTTTATGTTCTATGATATTTTTCGATCAGATGCGTAGTTCTCGAGATATATCAAGATATTTAAAAGTTCCGAAGCCGCACCAACATAATAGAGATACAGACACACCGTGGCCCCTTTCTTTGAGATAACTCTGCACTATTGCGAGCTGCAAATGCCACTTCCAGCTTAGCTGTGCAGAAGAAGAACAACAAGAAGAAGAAATATCTGGAAATATGTCCGTCAGGCCCCTTCCCTTGAGATAAATCTGCAAATATCTCGGAAACGAAGCGAGCTACGGCAAAATGTTAAGAGACCTTTTTTGTAGAAAATTAGGATTCCTACTTTTTATGTTCTATGATATTTTTTGATCAGATGCGTAGTTCTCGAGATATATCAAGATATTTAAAAGTTCCGAAGCCGCACCAACATAATAGAGATACAGAAACACCGTGGCCCCTTTCTTTGAGATAACTCTGCACTACTGCGAGCTGCAAATGCCACTTCCAGCTTAGCTGTGCAGAAGAAGAACAACAAGAAGAAGAAATATCTCGAAATATGTCCGTCAGGCCCCTTCCCTTGAGATAAATCTGCAAATATCTCGGAAACGAAGCGAGCTACGGCAAAATGTTAAGAGACCTTTTTTGTAGAAAATTAGGTTTCCTACTTTTTATGTTCTATGATATTTTTTGATCAGATGCGTAGTTCTCGAGATATATCAAGATATTTAAAAGTTCCGAAGCCGCACCAACATAATAGAGATACAGAAACACCGTGGCCCCTTTCTTTGCGATAACTCTGCACTATTGCGAGCTGCAAATGCCACTTCGAGCTTAGCTGTGCAGAAAAAGAACAACAAGAAGAAGAAATATCTCGAAATATGTCCGTCAGGCCCCTTCCCTTGAGATAAATCTTCAAATATCTCGGAAACGAAGCGAGCTATGGCAAAATGTTAAGAGACCTTTTTTGTAGAGAATTAAGTTTCCTACTTTTTATGTTCTATGATATTTTTCGATCAGAGGCGTAGTTCTCGAGATATATCAAGATATTTAAAAGTTCCGAAGCCGCACCAACATAATAGAGTTACAGAAACACCGTGGCCCCTTTCTTTGAGATAACTCTGCAGGATTGCGAGCTGGAAATGCCACTTCCAGTTTAGCTGTGCAGAAGAAGAACAACAAGAAGAAGAAATATCTCGAAATATGTCCATCAGGACCCTTCCCTTGAGATAAATCTGCAAATATCTCGGAAACGAAGCGAGCTATGGCAAAATGTTAAGAGACCTTTTTTGTAGAGAATTAAGTTTCCTACTTTTTATCTTCTATGATATTTTCTGATCAGATTCGTAGTTCTCGAGATATATCAAGATATTTAAAAGTTCCGAAGCCGCACCAACATAATAGAGATACAGAAACACCGTGGCCCCTCTCTTTGAGATAACTCTGCACAATTGCGAGCTGCAAACGCCACTTCCAGCTTAGCTGTGCAGAAGAAGAACAACAAGAAGAAGAAATATCACGAAATATGTCCGTTAGGCCCCTTCCCTTGAGATAAATCTGCAAATATCTCGGAAACGAAGCGAGCTATGGCAAAATGTTGAGAGATCTTTTTTGTAGAGAATTAAGTTTCCTACTATTTATGTTGTATGATATTTTTGGATCAGATGCGTAGTTCTCGAGATATATCAAGATATTTAAAAGTTCCGAAGCCGCACCAACATAATAGAGATACAGAAACACCGTGGCCCCATTCTTTGAGATAACTCTGCACTAGTGCGAGCCGCAAATGCCACTTCCAGCTTAGCTGTGCAGAAGAAGAACAACAAGAAGAAGAAATATCTCGAAATATGTCCGTCAGGCCACTTCCCTTGAGATAAATCTGCAAATATCTCGGAAACGAAGCGAGCTATGGCAAAATGTTAAGAGACCTTTTTTGTATGGAATTATGTTTACTACTTTTTTAGTTCTATGATATTTTTTGATCAGATGCGTAGTTCTCGAGATATATCAAGATATTTAAAAGTTCCGAAGCCGCACCAACATAATAGAGATACAGAAACACCGTGGCCCCTTTCTTTGAGATAACTCTGCACTAGTGCGAGCCGCAAATGCCACTTCCAGCTTAGCTGTGCAGAAGAAGAACAACAAGAAGAAGAAATATCTGGAAATATGTCCGTTAGGCCCCTTCCCTTGAGATAAATCTGCAAATATCTCGGAAACGAAGCGAGCTATGGCAAAATGTTGAGAGACCTTTTTTGTAGAGAATTAAGTTTCCTACTATTTATGTTCTATGATATTTTTGGATCAGATGCGTAGTTCTCGAGATATATCAAGATATTTAAAAGTTCCGAAGCCGCACCAACATAATAGAGATACAGAAACACCGTGGCCCCTTTCTTTGAGATAACTCTGCACTAGTGCGAGCCGCAAATGCCACTTCCAGTTTAGCTGTGCAGAAGAAGAACAACAAGAAGAAGAAATATCTCGAAATATGTCCGTCAGGCCCCTTCCCTTGAGATAAATCTGCAAATATCTCGGAAACGAAGCGAGCTATTGCAAAATGTTAAGAGACCTTTTTTGTAGAGAATTGAGTTTCCTACTTTTTATGTTCTATGATATTTTTTGATCAGACGCGTAGCTCTCGAGATATATCAAGATATTTAAAAGTTCCGAAGCCGCACCAACATAATAGAGATACAGAAACACCGTGGCCCCTTTCTTTGAGATAACTCTGCACTAGTGCGAGCCGCAAATGCCACTTCCAGCTTAGCTGTGCAGCAGAAGAACAACAAGAAGAAGAAATATCTCGAAATATGTCCGTCAGGCCACTTCCCTTGAGATAAATCTGCAAATATCTCGGAAACGAAGCGAGCTATGGCAAAATATTAAGAGACCTTTTTTGTAGAGAATTATGTTTCCTACTTTTTATGTTCTATGATATTTTTTGATCAGACGCGTAGCTCTCGAGATATATCAAGATATTTAAAAGCTCCGAAGCCGCACCAACATAATAGAGATACAGAAACACCGTGGCCCCTCTCTTTGAGATAACTCTGCACTATTGCGAGCTGGAAATGCCACTTCCAGTTTAGCTGTGCAGAAGAAGAACAACAAGAAGAAGAAATATCTCGAAATATGTCCGTTAGGCCCCATCCCTTGAGATAAATCTGCAAATATCTCGGAAACGAAGCGAGCTATGGCAAAATGTTAAGAGACCTTTTTTGTAGAGAATTATGTTTCCTACAATTTATGTTCTATGATATTTTTTGATCAGAAGCGTAGTTTTCGAGATATATCGAGATATTTAAAAGTTCCGAAGCCGCACCAACATAATAGGGATACAGAAACACCGTGGCCCCTTTCTTTGAGATAACTCTGCACTAGTGCGAGCCGCAAATGCCACTTCCAGCTTAGCTGTGCAGAAGAAGTACAACAAGAAGAAGAAATATCTCGAAATATGTCCGTCAGGCCCCTTCCCTTGAGATAAATCTGCAAATATCTCGGAAACGAAGCGAGCTATGGCAAAATGTTGAGAGACCTTTTTTGTAGAGAATTAAGTTTCCTACTATTTATGTTCTATGATATTTTTGGATCAGATGCGTAGTTCTCGAGATATATCAAGATATTTAAAAGTTCCGAAGCCGCACCAACATAATAGAGATACAGAAACACCGTGGCCCCATTCTTTGAGATAACTCTGCACTAGTGCGAGCCGCAAATGCCACTTCCAGCTTAGCTGTGCAGAAGAAGAACAACAAGAAGAAGAAATATCTCGAAATATGTCCGTCAGGCCACTTCCCTTGAGATAAATCTGCAAATATCTCGGAAACGAAGCGAGCTATGGCAAAATGTTAAGAGACCTTTTTTGTATGGAATTATGTTTACTACTTTTTTAGTTCTATGATATTTTTTGATCAGATGCGTAGTTCTCGAGATATATCAAGATATTTAAAAGTTCCGAAGCCGCACCAACATAATAGAGATACAGAAACACCGTGGCCCCTTTCTTTGAGATAACTCTGCACTAGTGCGAGCCGCAAATGCCACTTCCAGCTTAGCTGTGCAGAAGAAGAACAACAAGAAGAAGAAATATCTGGAAATATGTCCGTTAGGCCCCTTCCCTTGAGATAAATCTGCAAATATCTCGGAAACGAAGCGAGCTATGGCAAAATGTTGAGAGACCTTTTTTGTAGAGAATTAAGTTTCCTACTATTTATGTTCTATGATATTTTTGGATCAGATGCGTAGTTCTCGAGATATATCAAGATATTTAAAAGTTCCGAAGCCGCACCAACATAATAGAGATACAGAAACACGGTGGCCCCTTTCTTTGAGATAACTCTGCACTAGTGCGAGCCGCAAATGCCACTTCCAGTTTAGCTGTGCAGAAGAAGAACAACAAGAAGAAGAAATATCTCGAAATATGTCCGTCAGGCCCCTTCCCTTGAGATAAATCTGCAAATATCTCGGAAACGAAGCGAGCTATTGCAAAATGTTAAGAGACCTTTTTTGTAGAGAATTGAGTTTCCTACTTTTTATGTTCTATGATATTTTTTGATCAGACGCGTAGCTCTCGAGATATATCAAGATATTTAAAAGTTCCGAAGCCGCACCAACATAATAGAGATACAGAAACACCGTGGCCCCTTTCTTTGAGATAACTCTGCACTAGTGCGAGCCGCAAATGCCACTTCCAGCTTAGCTGTGCAGCAGAAGAACAACAAGAAGAAGAAATATCTCGAAATATGTCCGTCAGGCCACTTCCCTTGAGATAAATCTGCAAATATCTCGGAAACGAAGCGAGCTATGGCAAAATGTTAAGAGACCTTTTTTGTAGAGAATTATGTTTCCTACTTTTTATGTTCTATGATATTTTTTGATCAGACGCGTAGCTCTCGAGATATATCAAGATATTTAAAAGTTCCGAAGCCGCACCAACATAATAGAGATACAGAAACACCGTGGCCCCTCTCTTTGAGATAACTCTGCACTATTGCGAGCTGGAAATGCCACTTCCAGTTTAGCTGTGCAGAAGAAGAACAACAAGAAGAAGAAATATCTCGAAATATGTCCGTCAGGCCCCTTCCCTTTGAGATAAATCTGCAAATATCTCGGAAACGAAGCGAGCTATGGCAAAATGTTAAGAGACCTTTTTTGTAGAGAATTATGTTTCCTACAATTTATGTTCTATGATATTTTTTGATCAGAAGCGTAGTTTTCGAGATATATCGAGATATTTAAAAGTTCCGAAGCCGCACCAACATAATAGAGATACAGACACACCGTGGCCCCTTTCTTTGAAGTAAATCTGCACTATTGCGAGCTGCAAATGCCACTTCCAGCTTAGCTGTGCAGAAGAAGAACAACAAGAAGAAGAAATATCTGGAAATATGTCCGTCAGGCCCCTTCCCTTGAGATAAATCTGCAAATATCTCGGAAACGAAGCGAGCTACGGCAAAATCTTAAGAGACCTTTTTTGTAGAGAATTATGTTTCCTACAATTTATGTTCTATGATATTTTTTGATCAGAAGCGTAGTTTTCGAGATATATCGAGATATTTAAAAGTTCCGAAGCCGCACCAACATAATAGGGATACAGAAACACCGTGGCCCCTTTCTTTGAGATAACTCTGCACTAGTGCGAGCCGCAAATGCCACTTCCAGCTTAGCTGTGCAGAAGAAGAACAACAAGAAGAAGAAATATCTCGAAATATGTCCGTTAGGCCCCTTCCCTTGAGATAAATCTGCAAATATCTCGGAAACGAAGCGAGCTATGGCAAAATGTTAAGAGACCTTTTTTGTAGAGAATTATGTTTCCTACAATTTATGTTCTATGATATTTTTTGATCAGAAGCGTAGTTTTCGAGATATATCGAGATATTTAAAAGTTCCGAAGCCGCACCAACATAATAGAGATACAGAAACACCGTGGCCCCTTTCTTTGAGATAACTCTGCACTATTGCGAGCTGCAAATGCCACTTCCAGCTTCGCTGTGCAGAGGAAGAACAACAAGAAGAAGAAATATCTCGAAATATGTCCGTCAGGACAGTTCCTTTGAGCTGAATCTGCAAATATCTCGGAAACGAAGCGAGCTATGGCAAAATGTTAAGAGACCTTTTTTGTAGAGAATTAAGTTTCCTACTTTTTATGTTCTATGATATTTTTCGATCAGAGGCGTAGTTCTCGAGATATATCAAGATATTTAAAAGTTCCGAAGCCGCACCAACATAATAGAGTTACAGAAACACCGTGGCCCCTTTCTTTGAGATAACTCTGCAGGATTGCGAGCTGGAAATGCCACTTCCAGTTTAGCTGTGCAGAAGAAGAACAACAAGAAGAAGAAATATCTCGAAATATGTCCATCAGGACCCTTCCCTTGAGATAAATCTGCAAATATCTCGGAAACGAAGCGAGCTATGGCAAAATGTTAAGAGACCTTTTTTGTAGAGAATTAAGTTTCCTACTTTTTATCTTCTATGATATTTTCTGATCAGATTCGTAGTTCTCGAGATATATCAAGATATTTAAAAGTTCCGAAGCCGCACCAACATAATAGAGATACAGAAACACCGTGGCCCCTCTCTTTGAGATAACTCTGCACAATTGCGAGCTGCAAATGCCACTTCCAGCTTAGCTGTGCAGAAGAAGAACAACAAGAAGAAGAAATATCACGAAATATGTCCGTTAGGCCCCTTCCCTTGAGATAAATCTGCAAATATCTCGGAAACGAAGCGAGCTATGGCAAAATGTTAACAGACCTTTTTGTAGCGAATTATGTTTCCTACTTTTTATGTTCTATGATATTTTTTGATCAGATGCGTAGTTCTCGAGATATATCAAGATATTTAAAAGTTCCGAAGCCGCACCAACATAATAGAGATACAGAAACACCGTGGCCCCATTCTTTGAGATAACTCTGCACTAGTGCGAGCCGCAAATGCCACTTCCAGCTTAGCTGTGCAGAAGAAGAACAACAAGAAGAAGAAATATCTCGAAATATGTCCGTTAGGCCCCTTCCCTTGAGATAAATCTGCAAATATCTCGGAAACGAAGCGAGCTATGGCAAAATGTTAAGAGACCTTTTTTGTAGAGAATTAAGTTTCCTACTTTTTATGTTCTATGATATTTTTTGATCAGATGCGTAGTTCTCGAGATATATCAAGATATTTAAAAGTTCCGAAGCCGCACCAACATAATAGAGATACAGAAACACCGTGGCCCCTTTCTTTGAGATAACTCTGCACTATTGCGAGCTGTAAATGCCACTTCCAGCTTAGCTGTGCAGAAGAAGAACAACAAGAAGAAGACATATCTCGAAATATGTCCGTCAGGCCCCTTCCCTTCAGATATATCTGCAAATATCTCGGAAACGAAGCGAGCTATGGCAAAATGTTAAGAGACCTTTTTTGTAGAGAATTGTTTCCTACAATTTATGTTCTATGATATTTTTTGATCAGAAGCGTAGTCTTCGAGATATATCGAGATATTTAAAAGTTCCAATGCCGCACAAACATAATAGAGATACAGAAACACCGTGGCCCCTTTCTTTGAGATAACTCTGCACTAGTGCGAGCCGCAAATGCCACTTCCAGCTTAGCTGTGCAGAAGAAGAACAACAAGAAGAAGAATTATCTCGAAATATGTCCGTCAGGCCCCTTCCCTTGAGATAAATCTGCAAATATCTCGGAAACGAAGCGAGCTATGGCAAAATGTTGAGAGACCTTTTTTGTAGAGAATTAAGTTTCCTACTTTTTATGTTCTATGATATTTTTTGATCAGATGCGTAGTTCTCGAGATATATCAAGATATTTAAAAGTTCCGAAGCCGCACCAACATAATAGAGATACAGAAACACCGTGGCCCCTTTCTTTGCGATAACTCTGCACTATTGCGAGCTGCAAATGCCACTTCCAGCTTAACTGTGCAGAAGAAGAACAACAAGAAGAAGAAATATCACGAAATATGTCCGTTAGGCCCCTTCCCTTGAGATAAATCTGCAAATATCTCGGAAACGAAGCGAGCTATGGCAAAATGTTAACAGACCTTTTTGTAGCGAATTAAGTTTCCTACTTTTTATGTTCTATGATATTTTTTGATCAGATGCGTAGTTCTCGAGATATATCAAGATATTTAAAAGTTCCGAAGCCGCACCAACATAATAGAGATACAGAAACACCGTGGCCCCTCTCTTTGAGATAACTCTGCACAATTGCGAGCTGCAAATGCCACTTCCAGCTTAGCTGTGCAGAAGAAGAACAACAAGAAGAAGAAATATCTCGAAATATGTCCGTCAGGCCCCTTCCCTTGAGATAAATCGGCAAGTATCTCGGAAACGAAGCGAGCTATGGCAAAATGTTGAGAGACCTTTTTTGTAGAGAATTAAGTTTCCTACTTTTTATGTTCTATGATATTTTTTGATCAGATGCGTAGATCTCGAGATATATCAAGATATTTAAAAGTTCCGAAGCCGCACAAACATAATAGAGATACAGAAACACCGTGGCCCCTTTCTTTGAGATAACTCTGCACTATTGCGAGCTGCAAATGCCACTTCCAGCTTAGCTGTGCAGAAGAAGAACAACAAGAAGAAGAAATATCTGGAAATATGTCCGTTAGGCCCCTTCCCTTGAGATAAATCTGCAAATATCTCGGAAACGAAGCGAGCTATGGCAAAATGTTGAGAGACCTTTTTTGTAGAGAATTAAGTTTCCTACTTTTTATGTTCTATGATATTTTTTGATCAGATGCGTAGTTCTCGAGATATATCAAGATATTTAAAAGTTCCGAAGCCGCACCAACATAATAGAGATACAGAAACACCGTGGCCCCTCTCTTTGAGATAACTCTGCACTATTGCGAGCTGGAAATGCCACTTCCAGTTTAGCTGTGCAGAAGAAGAACAACAAGAAGAAGAAATATCTCGAAATATGTCCGTCAGGCCAGTTCCTTTGAGCTGAATTTGCAAATATCTCGGAAACGAAGCGAGCTATGGCAAAATGTTAAGAGACCTTTTTTGTAGAGAATTAAGTTTCCTACTTTTTATGTTCTATGATATTTTTTGATCAGATGCGTAGTTCTCGAGATATATCAAGATATTTAAAAGTTCCGAAGCCGCACCAACATAATAGAGATACAGAAACACCGTGGCCCCTCTCTTTGAGATAACTCTGCACTATTGCGAGCTGGAAATGCCACTTCCAGTTTAGCTGTGCAGAAGAAGAACAACAAGAAGAAGAAATATCTCGAAATATGTCCGTCAGGCCAGTTCCTTTGAGCTGAATTTGCAAATATCTCGGAAACGAAGCGAGCTATGGCAAAATGTTAAGAGACCTTTTTTGTAGAGAATTAAGTTTCCTACTTTTTATCTTCTATGATATTTTCTGATCAGATGCGTAGTTCTCGAGATATATCAAGATATTTAAAAGTTCCGAAGCCGCACCAACATAATAAAGATACAGAAACACCGTGGCCCCTTTCTTTGAGATAACTCTGCACTAGTGCGAGCCGCAAATGCCACTTCCAGCTTAGCTGTGCAGCAGAAGAACAACAAGAAGAAGAAATATCTCGAAATATGTCCGTCAGGCCACTTCCCTTGAGATAAATCTGCAAATATCTCGGAAACGAAGCGAGCTATGGCAAAATGTTAAGAGACCTTTTTTGTAGAGAATTGAGTTTCCTACTTTTTATGTTCTATGATATTTTTTGATCAGACGCGTAGCTCTCGAGATATATCAAGATATTTAAAAGTTCCGAAGCCGCACCAACATAATAGAGATACAGAAACACCGTGGCCCCTTTCTTTGAGATAACTCTGCACTAGTGCGAGCCGCAAATGCCACTTCCAGCTTAGCTGTGCAGCAGAAGAACAACAAGAAGAAGAAATATCTCGAAATATGTCCGTCAGGCCACTTCCCTTGAGATAAATCTGCAAATATCTCGGAAACGAAGCGAGCTATGGCAAAATGTTAAGAGACCTTTTTTGTAGAGAATTATGTTTCCTACTTTTTATGTTCTATGATATTTTTTGATCAGACGCGTAGCTCTCGAGATATATCAAGATATTTAAAAGTTCCGAAGCCGCACCAACATAATAGAGATACAGAAACACCGTGGCCCCTCTCTTTGAGATAACTCTGCACTATTGCGAGCTGGAAATGCCACTTCCAGTTTAGCTGTGCAGAAGAAGAACAACAAGAAGAAGAAATATCTCGAAATATGTCCGTTAGGCCCCTTCCCTTGAGATAAATCTGCAAATATCTCGGAAACGAAGCGAGCTATGGCAAAATGTTGAGAGACCTTTTTTGTAGAGCATTATGTTTCCTACAATTTATGTTCTATGATATTTTTTGATCAGAAGCGTAGTTTTCGAGATATATCGAGATATTTAAAAGTTCCGAAGCCGCACCAACATAATAGGGATACAGAAACACCGTGGCCCCTTTCTTTGAGATAACTCTGCACTAGTGCGAGCCGCAAATGCCACTTCCAGCTTAGCTGTGCAGAAGAAGTACAACAAGAAGAAGAAATATCTCGAAATATGTCCGTCAGGCCCCTTCCCTTGAGATAAATCTGCAAATATCTCGGAAACGAAGCGAGCTATGGCAAAATGTTAAGAGACCTTTTTTGTAGAGAATTAAGTTTCCTACTTTTTATGTTCTATGATATTTTTTGATCAGATGCGTAGTTCTCGAGATATATCAAGATATTTAAAAGTTCCGAAGCCGCACCAACATAATAGAGATACAGAAACACCGTGGCCCCTTTCTTTGAGATAACTCTGCACTATTGCGAGCTGTAAATGCCACTTCCAGCTTAGCTGTGCAGAAGAAGAACAACAAGAAGAAGACATATCTCGAAATATGTCCGTCAGGCCCCTTCCCTTGAGATATATCTGCAAATATCTCGGAAACGAAGCGAGCTATGGCAAAATGTTAAGAGACCTTTTTTGTAGAGAATTATGTTTCCTACAATTTATGTTCTATGATATTTTTTGATCAGAAGCGTAGTTTTCGAGATATATCGAGATATTTAAAAGTTCCGAAGCCGCACCAACATAATAGGGATACAGAAACACCGTGGCCCCTTTCTTTGAGATAACTCTGCACTAGTGCGAGCCGCAAATGCCACTTCCAGCTTAGCTGTGCAGAAGAAGAACAACAAGAAGAAGAAATATCTCGAAATATGTCCGTCAGGCCCCTTCCCTTGAGATAAATCTGCAAATATCTCGGAAACGAAGCGAGCTATGGCAAAATGTTAAGAGACCTTTTTTGTAGAGAATTAAGTTTCCTACTTTTTATGTTCTATGATATTTTTTGATCAGATGCGTAGTTCTCGAGATATATCAAGATATTTAAAAGTTCCGAAGTCGCACCAACATAATAGAGATACAGAAACACCGTGGCCCCTTTCTTTGAGATAACTCTGCAGTATTGCGAGCTGTAAATGCCACTTCCAGCTTAGCTGTGCAGGAGAAGAACAACAAGAAGAAGAAATATCTCGAAATATGTCCGTCAGGCCCCTTCCCTTGAGATATATCTGCAAATATCTCGGAAACGAAGCGAGCTATGGCAAAATGTTAAGAGACCTTTTTTGTAGAGAATTATGTTTCCTACAATTTATGTTCTATGATATTTTTTGATCAGAAGCGTAGTTTTCGAGATATATCGAGATATTTAAAAGTTCCAAAGCCGCACCAACATAATAGAGATACAGAAACACCGTGGCCCCTTTCTTTGAGATAACTCTGCACTAGTGCGAGCCGCAAATGCCACTTCCAGCTTAGCTGTGCAGAAGAAGAACAACAAGAAGAAGAAATATCTCGAAATATGTCCGTCAGGCCCCTTCCCTTGAGATAAATCTGCAAATATCTCGGAAACGAAGCGAGCTATGGCAAAATGTTGAGAGACCTTTTTTGTAGAGAATTAAGTTTCCTACTTTTTATGTTCCATGATATTTTTTGATCAGATGCGTAGTTCTCGAGATATATCAAGATATTTAAAAGTTCCGAAGCCGCACCAACATAATAGATATACAGAAACACCGTGGCCCCTCTCTTTGAGATAACTCTGCACTATTGCGAGCTGGAAATGCCACTTCCAGTTTAGCTGTGCAGGAGAAGAACAACAAGAAGAAGAAATATCTCGAAATATGTCCGTCAGGCCCCTTCCCTTGAGATATATCTGCAAATATCTCGGAAACGAAGCGAGCTATGGCAAAATGTTAAGAGACCTTTTTTGTAGAGAATTATGTTTCCTACAATTTATGTTCTATGATATTTTTTGATCAGAAGCGTAGTTTTCGAGATATATCGAGATATTTAAAAGTTCCGAAGCCGCACCAACATAATAGGGATACAGAAACACCGTGGCCCCTTTCTTTGAGATAACTCTGCACTAGTGCGAGCCGCAAATGCCACTTCCAGCTTAGCTGTGCAGAAGAAGTACAACAAGAAGAAGAAATATCTCGAAATATGTCCGTCAGGCCCCTTCCCTTGAGATAAATCTGCAAATATCTCGGAAACCAAGCGAACTATGGCAAAATGTTAAGAGACCTTTTTTGTAGAGAATTAAGTTTCCTACTTTTTATGTTCTATGATATTTTTTGATCAGATGCGTAGTTCTCGAGATATATCAAGATATTTAAAAGTTCCGAAGCCGCACCAACATAATAGAGATACAGAAACACCGTGGCCCCTCTCTTTGAGATAACTCTGCACTATTGCGAGCTGGAAATGCCACTTCCAGTTTAGCTGTGAAGAAGAAGAACAACAAGAAGAAGAAATATCTCTAAATATGTCCGTTAGGCCCCTTCCCTTGAGATAAATCTGCAAATATCTCGGAAACGAAGCGAGCTATGGCAAAATGTTAAGAGACCTTTTTTGTAGAGAATTATGTTTCCTACAATTTATGTTCTATGATATTTTTTGATCAGAAGCGTAGTTTTCGAGATATATCGAGATATTTAAAAGTTCCGAAGCCGCACCAACATAATAGAGATACAGAAACACCGTGGCCCCTTTCTTTGAGATAACTCTGCAGTATTGCGATCTGTAAATGCCACTTCCAGCTTAGCTATGCAGGAGAAGAACAACAAGAAGAAGAAATATCTCGAAATATGTCCGTCAGGCCCCTTCCCTTGAGATAAATCTGCAAATATCTCGGAAACGAAGCGAGCTATGGTAAAATGTTAAGAGACCTTTTTTGTAGAGAATTGAGTTTCCTACTTTTTATGTTCTATGATATTTTTTGATCAGATGCGTAGTTCTCGAGATATATCCAGATATTTAAAAGTTCCGAAGCCGCACCAACATAATAGAGATACAGAAACACCGTGGCCCCTCTCTTTGAGATAACTCTGCACTATTGCGAGCTGGAAATGCCACTTCCAGTTTAGCTGTGCAGAAGAAGAACAACAAGAAGAAGAAATATCTCTAAATATGTCCGTTAGGCCCCTTCCCTTGAGATAAATCTGCAAATATCTCGGAAACGAAGCGAGCTATGGCAAAATGTTAAGAGACCTTTTTTGTAGAGAATTATGTTTCCTACAATTTATGTTCTATGATATTTTTTGATCAGAAGCGTAGTTTTCGAGATATATCGAGATATTTAAAAGTTCCGAAGCCGCACCAACATAATAGAGATACAGAAACACCGTGGCCCCTTTCTTTGAGATAACTCTGCACTATTGCGAGCTGCAAATGCCACTTCCAGCTTAGCTGTGCAGAGGAAGAACAACAAGAAGAAGAGATATCTCGAAATATGTCCGTCAGGCCAGTTCCTTTGAGCTGAATCTGCAAATATCTCGGAAACGAAGCGAGCTATGGCAAAATGTTAAGAGACCTTTTTTGTAGAGAATTAAGTTTCCTACTTTTTATCTTCTATGATATTTTCTGATCAGATTCGTAGTTCTCGAGATATATCAAGATATTTAAAAGTTCCGAAGCCGCACCAACATAATAGAGATACAGAAACACCGTGGCCCCTCTCTTTGAGATAACTCTGCACAATTGCGAGCTGCAAATGCCACTTCCAGCTTAGCTGTGCAGAAGAAGAACAACAAGAAGAAGAAATATCACGAAATATGTCCGTTAGGCCCCTTCCCTTGAGATAAATCTGCAAATATCTCGGAAACGAAGCGAGCTATGGCAAAATGTTAACAGACCTTTTTGTAGCGAATTAAGTTTCCTACTTTTTATGTTCTATGATATTTTTTGATCAGATGCGTAGTTCTCGAGATATATCAAGATATTTAAAAGTTCCGAAGCCGCACCAACATAATAGAGATACAGAAACACCGTGGCCCCTCTCTTTGAGATAACTCTGCACAATTGCGAGCTGCAAATGCCACTTCCAGCTTAGCTGTGCAGAAGAAGAACAACAAGAAGAAGAAATATCTCGAAATATGTCCGTCAGGCCCCTTCCCTTGAGATAAATCGGCAAGTATCTCGGAAACGAAGCGAGCTATGGCAAAATGTTGAGAGACCTTTTTTGTAGAGAATTAAGTTTCCTACTATTTATGTTCTATGATATTTTTGGATCAGATGCGTAGTTCTCGAGATATATCAAGATATTTAAAAGTTCCGAAGCCGCACCAACATAATAGAGATACAGAAACACCGTGGCCCCATTCTTTGAGATAACTCTGCACTAGTGCGAGCCGCAAATGCCACTTCCAGCTTAGCTGTGCAGAAGAAGAACAACAAGAAGAAGAAATATCTCGAAATATGTCCGTTAGGCCCCTTCCCTTGAGATAAATCTGCAAATATCTCGGAAACGAAGCGAGCTATGGCAAAATGTTAAGAGACCTTTTTTGTAGAGAATTGAGTTTCCTACTTTTTATGTTCTATGATATTTTTTGATCAGATGCGTAGTTCTCGAGATATATCAAGATATTTAAAAGTTCCGAAGCCGCACCAACATAATAGAGATACAGAAACACCGTGGCCCCTTTCTTTGAGATAACTCTGCACTATTGCGAGCTGTAAATGCCACTTCCAGCTTAGCTGTGCAGAAGAAGAACAACAAGAAGAAGACATATCTCGAAATATGTCCGTCAGGCCCCTTCCCTTCAGATATATCTGCAAATATCTCGGAAACGAAGCGAGCTATGGCAAAATGTTAAGAGACCTTTTTTGTAGAGAATTGTTTCCTACAATTTATGTTCTATGATATTTTTTGATCAGAAGCGTAGTTTTCGAGATATATCGAGATATTTAAAAGTTCCAAAGCCGCACAAACATAATAGAGATACAGAAACACCGTGGCCCCTTTCTTTGAGATAACTCTGCACTAGTGCGAGCCGCAAATGCCACTTCCAGCTTAGCTGTGCAGAAGAAGAACAACAAGAAGAAGAAATATCTCGAAATATGTCCGTCAGGCCCCTTCCCTTGAGATAAATCTGCAAATATCTCGGAAACGAAGCGAGCTATGGCAAAATGTTGAGAGACCTTTTTTGTAGAGAATTAAGTTTCCTACTTTTTATGTTCTATGATATTTTTTGATCAGATGCGTAGTTCTCGAGATATATCAAGATATTTAAAAGTTCCGAAGCCGCACCAACATAATAGAGATACAGAAACACCGTGGCCCCTCTCTTTGAGATAACTCTGCACTATTGCGAGCTGGAAATGCCACTTCCAGTTTAGCTGTGCAGAAGAAGAACAACAAGAAGAAGAAATATCTCGAAATATGTCCGTCAGGCCCCTTCCCTTGAGATAAATCTGCAAATATCTCGGAAACGAAGCGAGCTATGGCAAAATGTTAAGAGACCTTTTTTGTAGAGAATTAAGTTTCCTACTTTTTATCTTCTATGATATTTTCTGATCAGATTCGTAGTTCTCGAGATATATCAAGATATTTAAAAGTTCCGAAGCCGCACCAACATAATAGAGATACAGAAACACCGTGGCCCCTCTCTTTGAGATAACTCTGCACAATTGCGAGCTGCAAATGCCACTTCCAGCTTAGCTGTGCAGAAGAAGAACAACAAGAAGAAGAAATATCACGAAATATGTCCGTTAGGCCCCTTCCCTTGAGATAAATCTGCAAATATCTCGGAAACGAAGCGAGCTATGGCAAAATGTTAACAGACCTTTTTGTAGCGAATCAAGTTTCCTACTTTTTATGTTCTATGATATTTTTTGATCAGATGCGTAGTTCTCGAGATATATCAAGATATTTAAAAGTTCCGAAGCCGCACCAACATAATAGAGATACAGAAACACCGTGGCCCCTTTCTTTGAGATAACTCTGCACTATTGCGAGCTGTGAATGCCACTTCCAGCTTAGCTGTGCAGAAGAAGAACAACAAGAAGAAGAAATATCTCGAAATATGTCCGTCAGGCCCCTTCCCTTGAGATAAATCTGCAAATATCTCGGAAACGAAGCGAGCTATGGCAAAATGTTAAGAGACCTTTTTTGTAGAGAATTAAGTTTCCTACTTTTTATGTTCTATGATATTTTTTGATCAGATGCGTAGTTCTCGAGATATATCAAGATATTTAAAAGTTCCGAAGCCGCACCAACATAATAGAGATACAGAAACACCGTGGCCCCTTTCTTTGAGATAACTCTGCACTATTGCGAGCTGCAAATGTCACTTCCAGCTTAGCTGTGCAGAAGAAGAACAACAAGAAGAAGAAATATCTCGAAATCTGTCCGACAGGCCCCTTCCCTTGAGATAAATCTGCAAATATCTCGGAAACGAAGCGAGCTATGGCAAAATGTTAAGAGACCTTTTTTGTAGAGAATTAAGTTTCCTACTTTTTATGTTCTATCATATTTTTTGATCAGATGCGTAGTTCTCGAGATATATCAAGATATTTAAAAGTTCCGAAGCCGCACCAACATAATAGAGATACAGAAACACCGTGGCCCCTCTCTTTGAGATAACTCTGCACAATTGCGAGCTGCAAATGCCACTTCCAGCTTAGCTGTGCAGAAGAAGAACAACAAGAAGAAGAAATATCTCGAAATATGTCCGTCAGGCCCCTTCCCTTGAGATAAATCGGCAAGTATCTCGGAAACGAAGCGAGCTATGGCAAAATGTTGAGAGACCTTTTTTGTAGAGAATTAAGTTTCCTACTATTTATGTTCTATGATATTTTTGGATCAGATGCGTAGTTCTCGAGATATATCAAGATATTTAAAAGTTCCGAAGCCGCACCAACATAATAGAGATACAGAAACACCGTGGCCCCATTCTTTGAGATAACTCTGCACTAGTGCGAGCCGCAAATGCCACTTCCAGCTTAGCTGTGCAGAAGAAGAACAACAAGAAGAAGAAATATCTCGAAATATGTCCGTTAGGCCCCTTCCCTTGAGATAAATCTGCAAATATCTCGGAAACGAAGCGAGCTATGGCAAAATGTTAAGAGACCTTTTTTGTAGAGAATTAAGTTTCCTACTTTTTATGTTCTATGATATTTTTTGATCAGATGCGTAGTTCTCGAGATATATCAAGATATTTAAAAGTTCCGAAGCCGCACCAACATAATAGAGATACAGAAACACCGTGGCCCCTTTCTTTGAGATAACTCTGCACTATTGCGAGCTGTAAATGCCACTTCCAGCTTAGCTGTGCAGAAGAAGAACAACAAGAAGAAGACATATCTCGAAATATGTCCGTCAGGCCCCTTCCCTTCAGATATATCTGCAAATATCTCGGAAACGAAGCGAGCTATGGCAAAATGTTAAGAGACCTTTTTTGTAGAGAATTGTTTCCTACAATTTATGTTCTATGATATTTTTTGATCAGAAGCGTAGTTTTCGAGATATATCGAGATATTTAAAAGTTCCAAAGCCGCACAAACATAATAGAGATACAGAAACACCGTGGCCCCTTTCTTTGAGATAACTCTGCACTAGTGCGAGCCGCAAATGCCACTTCCAGCTTAGCTGTGCAGAAGAAGAACAACAAGAAGAAGAAATATCTCGAAATATGTCCGTCAGGCCCCTTCCCTTGAGATAAATCTGCAAATATCTCGGAAACGAAGCGAGCTATGGCAAAATGTTGAGAGACCTTTTTTGTAGAGAATTAAGTTTCCTACTTTTTATGTTCTATGATATTTTTTGATCAGATGCGTAGTTCTCGAGATATATCAAGATATTTAAAAGTTCCGAAGCCGCACCAACATAATAGAGATACAGAAACACCGTGGCCCCTCTCTTTGAGATAACTCTGCACTATTGCGAGCTGGAAATGCCACTTCCAGTTTAGCTGTGCAGAAGAAGAACAACAAGAAGAAGAAATATCTCGAAATATGTCCGTCAGGCCCCTTCCCTTGAGATAAATCTGCAAATATCTCGGAAACGAAGCGAGCTATGGCAA
Source organism: Osmia lignaria lignaria (assembly GCF_051020975.1). Taxonomy (NCBI): domain Eukaryota; kingdom Metazoa; phylum Arthropoda; class Insecta; order Hymenoptera; family Megachilidae; genus Osmia; species Osmia lignaria. The sequence goes on from NW_027478164.1 coordinate 4,854,868, forward strand.
AATGTTAAGAGACCTTTTTTGTAGAGAATTAAGTTTCCTACTTTTTATCTTCTATGATATTTTCTGATCAGATTCGTAGTTCTCGAGATATATCAAGATATTTAAAAGTTCCGAAGCCGCACCAACATAATAGAGATACAGAAACACCGTGGCCCCTCTCTTTGAGATAACTCTGCACAATTGCGAGCTGCAAATGCCACTTCCAGCTTAGCTGTGCAGAAGAAGAACAACAAGAAGAAGAAATATCACGAAATATGTCCGTTAGGCCCCTTCCCTTGAGATAAATCTGCAAATATCTCGGAAACGAAGCGAGCTATGGCAAAATGTTAACAGACCTTTTTGTAGCGAATCAAGTTTCCTACTTTTTATGTTCTATGATATTTTTTGATCAGATGCGTAGTTCTCGAGATATATCAAGATATTTAAAAGTTCCGAAGCCGCACCAACATAATAGAGATACAGAAACACCGTGGCCCCTTTCTTTGAGATAACTCTGCACTATTGCGAGCTGTGAATGCCACTTCCAGCTTAGCTGTGCAGAAGAAGAACAACAAGAAGAAGAAATATCTCGAAATATGTCCGTCAGGCCCCTTCCCTTGAGATAAATCTGCAAATATCTCGGAAACGAAGCGAGCTATGGCAAAATGTTAAGAGACCTTTTTTGTAGAGAATTAAGTTTCCTACTTTTTATGTTCTATGATATTTTTTGATCAGATGCGTAGTTCTCGAGATATATCAAGATATTTAAAAGTTCCGAAGCCGCACCAACATAATAGAGATACAGAAACACCGTGGCCCCTTTCTTTGAGATAACTCTGCACTATTGCGAGCTGCAAATGTCACTTCCAGCTTAGCTGTGCAGAAGAAGAACAACAAGAAGAAGAAATATCTCGAAATCTGTCCGACAGGCCCCTTCCCTTGAGATAAATCTGCAAATATCTCGGAAACGAAGCGAGCTATGGCAAAATGTTAAGAGACCTTTTTTGTAGAGAATTAAGTTTCCTACTTTTTATGTTCTATCATATTTTTTGATCAGATGCGTAGTTCTCGAGATATATCAAGATATTTAAAAGTTCCGAAGCCGCACCAACATAATAGAGATACAGTAACACCGTGACCCCTTTCTTTGAGATAACTCTGCACTCTTGCGAGCTGCAAATGCCACTTCCAGCTTCGCTGTGCAGAAGAAGAACAACAAGAAGAAGAAATATCTCGAAATATGTCCGTCAGGCCCCTTCCCTTGAGATATATCTGCAAATATCTCGGAAACGAAGCGAGCTATGGCAAAATGTTAAGAGACCTTTTTTGTAGAGAATTATGTTTCCTACAATTTATGTTCTATGATATTTTTTGATCAGAAGCGTAGTTTTCGAGATATATCGAGATATTTAAAAGTTCCGAAGCCGCACCAACATAATAGAGATACAGAAACACCGTGGCCCCTTTCTTTGAGATAACTCTGCACTAGTGCGAGCCGCAAATGCCACTTCCAGCTTAGCTGTGCAGAAGAAGAACAACAAGAAGAAGAAATATCTCGAAATATGTCCGTTAGGCCCCTTCCCTTGAGATAAATGTGCAAATATCTCGGAAACGAAGCGAGCTATGGCAAAATGTTAAGAGACCTTTTTTGTAGAGAATTAAGTTTCCTACTTTTTATGTTCTATCATATTTTTTGATCAGATGCGTAGTTCTCGAGATATATCAAGATATTTAAAAGTTCCGAAGCCGCACCAACATAATAGAGATTCAGAAACACCGTGGCCCCTTTCTTTGAGATAACTCTGCACTATAGCGAGCTGCGAATGCCACTTCCAGCTTCGCTGTGCAGAAGAAGAACAACAAGAAGAAGAAATATCTCGAAATATGTCCGTCAGGCCCCTTCCCTTGAGATAAATCTGCAAATATCTCGGAAACGAAGCGAGCTATGGCAAAATGTTAAGAGACTTTATTTGTAGGGAATTATGTTTCCTACAATTTATGTTCTATGATATTTTTTGATTAGAAGCGTAGTTTTCGAGATATATCGAGATATTTAAAAGTTCCGAAGCCGCACCAACATAATAGAGATACAGAAACACCGTGGCCCCTTTCTTTGAGATAACTCTGCACTATTGCGAGCTGGAAATGCCACTTCCAGTTTAGCTGTGCAGAAGAAGAACAACAAGAAGAAGAAATATCTCGAAACATGTCCGTCAGGCCCCTTCCCTTGAGATAAATCTGCAAATATCTCGGAAACGAAGCGAGCTATGGCAAAATGTTAAGAGAGCTTTTTTGTGGAGAATTAAGTTTGCTACTTTTTATGTTCTATGATATTTTTTGATCAGATGCGTAGTTCTCGAGATATATCAAGATATTTAAAAGTTCCGAAGCCGCACCAACATAATAGAGATACAGAAACACCGTGGCCCCTTTCTTTGAGATAACTCTGCACTATTGCGAGCTGCAAATGCCACTCCCAGCATAGCTGTGCAGAAGAAGAACAACAAGAAGAAGAAATATCTCGAAATATGTCCGTCAGGCCCCTTCCCTTGAGATAAATCTGCAAATATCTCGGAAACGAAGCGAGCTATGGCAAAATGTTAAGAGACCTTTTTTGTAGAGAATTAAGTTTCCTACTTTTTATCTTCTATGATATTTTCTGATCAGATTCGTAGTTCTCGAGATATATCAAGATATTTAAAAGTTCCGAAGCCGCACCAACATAATAGAGATACAGAAACACCGTGGCCCCTCTCTTTGAGATAACTCTGCACAATTGCGAGCTGCAAATGCCACTTCCAGCTTAGCTGTGCAGAAGAAGAACAACAAGAAGAAGAAATATCACGAAATATGTCCGTTAGGCCCCTTCCCTTGAGATAAATCTGCAAATATCTCGGAAACGAAGCGAGCTATGGCAAAATGTTAACAGACCTTTTTGTAGCGAATCAAGTTTCCTACTTTTTATGTTCTATGATATTTTTTGATCAGATGCGTAGTTCTCGAGATATATCAAGATATTTAAAAGTTGCGAAGCCGCACCAACATAATAGAGATACAGAAACACCGTGGCCCCTTTCTTTGAGATAACTCTGCACTATTGCGAGCTGTGAATGCCACTTCCAGCTTAGCTGTGCAGAAGAAGAACAACAAGAAGAAGAAATATCTCGAAATATGTCCGTCAGGCCCCTTCCCTTGAGATAAATCTGCAAATATCTCGGAAACGAAGCGAGCTATGGCAAAATGTTAAGAGACCTTTTTTGTAGAGAATTAAGTTTCCTACTTTTTATGTTCTATGATATTTTTTGATCAGATGCGTAGTTCTCGAGATATATCAAGATATTTAAAAGTTCCGAAGCCGCACCAACATAATAGAGATACAGAAACACCGTGGCCCCTTTCTTTGAGATAACTCTGCACTATTGCGAGCTGCAAATGTCACTTCCAGCTTAGCTGTGCAGAAGAAGAACAACAAGAAGAAGAAATATCTCGAAATCTGTCCGACAGGCCCCTTCCCTTGAGATAAATCTGCAAATATCTCGGAAACGAAGCGAGCTATGGCAAAATGTTAAGAGACCTTTTTTGTAGAGAATTAAGTTTCCTACTTTTTATGTTCTATCATATTTTTTGATCAGATGCGTAGTTCTCGAGATATATCAAGATATTTAAAAGTTCCGAAGCCGCACCAACATAATAGAGATACAGTAACACCGTGGCCCCTTTCTTTGAGATAACTCTGCACTCTTGCGAGCTGCAAATGCCACTTCCAGCTTCGCTGTGCAGAAGAAGAACAACAAGAAGAAGAAATATCTCGAAATATGTCCGTTAGGCCCCTTCCCTTGAGATAAATGTGCAAATATCTCGGAAACGAAGCGAGCTATGGCAAAATCTTAAGAGACCTTTTTTGTAGAGAATTAAGTTTCCTACTTTTTATGTTCTATCATATTTTTTGATCAGATGCGTAGTTCTCGACATATATCAAGATATTTAAAAGTTCCGAAGCCGCACCAACATAATAGAGATACAGAAACACCGTGGCCCCTCTCTTTGAGATAACTCTGCACTATTGCGAGCTGGAAATGCCACTTCCAGTTTAGCTGTGCAGAAGAAGAACAACAAGAAGAAGAAATATCTCGAAATATGTCCGTCAGGCCCCTTCCCTTGAGATAAATCTGCAAATATCTCGGAAACGAAGCGAGCTATGGCAAAATGTTAAGAGACCTTTTTTGTAGAGAATTAAGTTTCCTACTTTTTATCTTCTATGATATTTTCTGATCAGATTCGTAGTTCTCGAGATATATCAAGATATTTAAAAGTTCCGAAGCCGCACCAACATAATAGAGATACAGAAACACCGTGGCCCCTCTCTTTGAGATAACTCTGCACAATTGCGAGCTGCAAATGCCACTTCCAGCTTAGCTGTGCAGAAGAAGAACAACAGGAAGAAGAAATATCACGAAATATGTCCGTTAGGCCCCTTCCCTTGAGATAAATCTGCAAATATCTCGGAAACGAAGCGAGCTATGGCAAAATGTTAACAGACCTTTTTGTAGCGAATCAAGTTTCCTACTTTTTATGTTCTATGATATTTTTTGATCAGATGCGTAGTTCTCGAGATATATCAAGATATTTAAAAGTTCCGAAGCCGCACCAACATAATAGAGATACAGAAACACCGTGGCCCCTTTCTTTGAGATAACTCTGCACTATTGCGAGCTGTGAATGCCACTTCCAGCTTAGCTGTGCAGAAGAAGAACAACAAGAAGAAGAAATATCTCGAAATATGTCCGTCAGGCCCCTTCCCTTGAGATAAATCTGCAAATATCTCGGAAACGAAGCGAGCTATGGCAAAATGTTAAGAGACCTTTTTTGTAGAGAATTAAGTTTCCTACTTTTTATGTTCTATGATATTTTTTGATCAGATGCGTAGTTCTCGAGATATATCAAGATATTTAAAAGTTCCGAAGCCGCACCAACATAATAGAGATACAGAAACACCGTGGCCCCTTTCTTTGAGATAACTCTGCACTATTGCGAGCTGCAAATGTCACTTCCAGCTTAGCTGTGCAGAAGAAGAACAACAAGAAGAAGAAATATCTCGAAATCTGTCCGACAGGCCCCTTCCCTTGAGATAAATCTGCAAATATCTCGGAAACGAAGCGAGCTATGGCAAAATGTTAAGAGACCTTTTTTGTAGAGAATTAAGTTTCCTACTTTTTATGTTCTATCATATTTTTTGATCAGATGCGTAGTTCTCGAGATATATCAAGATATTTAAAAGTTCCGAAGCCGCACCAACATAATAGAGATACAGTAACACCGTGGCCCCTTTCTTTGAGATAACTCTGCACTCTTGCGAGCTGCAAATGCCACTTCCAGCTTCGCTGTGCAGAAGAAGAACAACAAGAAGAAGAAATATCTCGAAATATGTCCGTCAGGCCCCTTCCCTTGAGATATATCTGCAAATATCTCGGAAACGAAGCGAGCTATGGCAAAATGTTAAGAGACCTTTTTTGTAGAGAATTATGTTTCCTACAATTTATGTTCTATGATATTTTTTGATCAGAAGCGTAGTTTTCGAGATATATCGAGATATTTAAAAGTTCCGAAGCCGCACCAACATAATAGAGATACAGAAACACCGTGGCCCCTTTCTTTGAGATAACTCTGCACTAGTGCGAGCCGCAAATGCCACTTCCAGCTTAGCTGTGCAGAAGAAGAACAACAAGAAGAAGAAATATCTCGAAATATGTCCGTTAGGCCCCTTCCCTTGAGATAAATGTGCAAATATCTCGGAAACGAAGCGAGCTATGGCAAAATGTTAAGAGACCTTTTTTGTAGAGAATTAAGTTTCCTACTTTTTATGTTCTATCATATTTTTTGATCAGATGCGTAGTTCTCGAGATATATCAAGATATTTAAAAGTTCCGAAGCCGCACCAACATAATAGAGATTCAGAAACACCGTGGCCCCTTTCTTTGAGATAACTCTGCACTATAGCGAGCTGCGAATGCCACTTCCAGCTTCGCTGTGCAGAAGAAGAACAACAAGAAGAAGAAATATCTCGAAATATGTCCGTCAGGCCCCTTCCCTTGAGATAAATCTGCAAATATCTCGGAAACGAAGCGAGCTATGGCAAAATGTTAAGAGACTTTATTTGTAGGGAATTATGTTTCCTACAATTTATGTTCTATGATATTTTTTGATTAGAAGCGTAGTTTTCGAGATATATCGAGATATTTAAAAGTTCCGAAGCCGCACCAACATAATAGAGATACAGAAACACCGTGGCCCCTTTCTTTGAGATAACTCTGCACTATTGCGAGCTGGAAATGCCACTTCCAGTTTAGCTGTGCAGAAGAAGAACAACAAGAAGAAGAAATATCTCGAAACATGTCCGTCAGGCCCCTTCCCTTGAGATAAATCTGCAAATATCTCGGAAACGAAGCGAGCTATGGCAAAATGTTAAGAGAGCTTTTTTGTGGAGAATTAAGTTTGCTACTTTTTATGTTCTATGATATTTTTTGATCAGATGCGTAGTTCTCGAGATATATCAAGATATTTAAAAGTTCCGAAGCCGCACCAACATAATAGAGATACAGAAACACCGTGGCCCCTTTCTTTGAGATAACTCTGCACTATTGCGAGCTGCAAATGCCACTCCCAGCATAGCTGTGCAGAAGAAGAACAACAAGAAGAAGAAATATCTCGAAATATGTCCGTCAGGCCCCTTCCCTTGAGATAAATCTGCAAATATCTCGGAAACGAAGCGAGCTATGGCAAAATGTTAAGAGACCTTTTTTGTAGAGAATTAAGTTTCCTACTTTTTATCTTCTATGATATTTTCTGATCAGATTCGTAGTTCTCGAGATATATCAAGATATTTAAAAGTTCCGAAGCCGCACCAACATAATAGAGATACAGAAACACCGTGGCCCCTCTCTTTGAGATAACTCTGCACAATTGCGAGCTGCAAATGCCACTTCCAGCTTAGCTGTGCAGAAGAAGAACAACAAGAAGAAGAAATATCACGAAATATGTCCGTTAGGCCCCTTCCCTTGAGATAAATCTGCAAATATCTCGGAAACGAAGCGAGCTATGGCAAAATGTTAACAGACCTTTTTGTAGCGAATCAAGTTTCCTACTTTTTATGTTCTATGATATTTTTTGATCAGATGCGTAGTTCTCGAGATATATCAAGATATTTAAAAGTTGCGAAGCCGCACCAACATAATAGAGATACAGAAACACCGTGGCCCCTTTCTTTGAGATAACTCTGCACTATTGCGAGCTGTGAATGCCACTTCCAGCTTAGCTGTGCAGAAGAAGAACAACAAGAAGAAGAAATATCTCGAAATATGTCCGTCAGGCCCCTTCCCTTGAGATAAATCTGCAAATATCTCGGAAACGAAGCGAGCTATGGCAAAATGTTAAGAGACCTTTTTTGTAGAGAATTAAGTTTCCTACTTTTTATGTTCTATGATATTTTTTGATCAGATGCGTAGTTCTCGAGATATATCAAGATATTTAAAAGTTCCGAAGCCGCACCAACATAATAGAGATACAGAAACACCGTGGCCCCTTTCTTTGAGATAACTCTGCACTATTGCGAGCTGCAAATGTCACTTCCAGCTTAGCTGTGCAGAAGAAGAACAACAAGAAGAAGAAATATCTCGAAATCTGTCCGACAGGCCCCTTCCCTTGAGATAAATCTGCAAATATCTCGGAAACGAAGCGAGCTATGGCAAAATGTTAAGAGACCTTTTTTGTAGAGAATTAAGTTTCCTACTTTTTATGTTCTATCATATTTTTTGATCAGATGCGTAGTTCTCGAGATATATCAAGATATTTAAAAGTTCCGAAGCCGCACCAACATAATAGAGATACAGTAACACCGTGGCCCCTTTCTTTGAGATAACTCTGCACTCTTGCGAGCTGCAAATGCCACTTCCAGCTTCGCTGTGCAGAAGAAGAACAACAAGAAGAAGAAATATCTCGAAATATGTCCGTTAGGCCCCTTCCCTTGAGATAAATGTGCAAATATCTCGGAAACGAAGCGAGCTATGGCAAAATCTTAAGAGACCTTTTTTGTAGAGAATTAAGTTTCCTACTTTTTATGTTCTATCATATTTTTTGATCAGATGCGTAGTTCTCGACATATATCAAGATATTTAAAAGTTCCGAAGCCGCACCAACATAATAGAGATTCAGAAACACCGTGGCCCCTTTCTTTGAGATAACTCTGCACTATTGCGAGCTGGAAATGCCACTTCCAGTTTAGCTGTGCAGAAGAAGAACAACAAGAAGAAGAAATATCTCGAAACATGTCCGTCAGGCCCCTTCCCTTGAGATAAATCTGCAAATATCTCGGAAACGAAGCGAGCTATGGCAAAATGTTAAGAGAGCTTTTTTGTGGAGAATTAAGTTTGCTACTTTTTATGTTCTATGATATTTTTTGATCAGATGCGTAGTTCTCGAGATATATCAAGATATTTAAAAGTTCCGAAGCCGCACCAACATAATAGAGATACAGAAACACCGTGGCCCCTTTCTTTGAGATAACTCTGCACTATTGCGAGCTGCAAATGCCACTCCCAGCATAGCTGTGCAGAAGAAGAACAACAAGAAGAAGAAATATCTCGAAATATGTCCGTCAGGCCCCTTCCCTTGAGATAAATCTGCAAATATCTCGGAAACGAAGCGAGCTATGGCAAAATGTTAAGAGACCTTTTTTGTAGAGAATTAAGTTTCCTACTTTTTATGTTCTATGATATTTTTTGATCAGATGCGTAGTTCCCGAGATATATCAAGATATTTAAAAGTTCCGAAGCCGCACCAACATAATGGAGATACAGAAACACCGTGGCCCCTTTCTTTGAGATAAGTCTGCACTATTGCGAGCTGCAAATGCCACTTGCCAGCTTAGCTGTGCAGAAGAAGAACAACAAGAAGAAGAAATATCTCGAAATATGTCCGTCAGGCCCCTTCCCTTGAGATAAATCTGCAAATATCTCGGAAACGAAGAGAGCTATGGCAAAATGTTAAGAGACCTTTTTTGTAGAGAATTAAGTTTCCTACTTTTCACGTTCAATGATATTTTTTGATCAGATGCGTAGTTCTCGAGATATATCAAGATATTTAAAAGTTCCGAAGCCGCACCAACATAATAGAGATACAGAAACACCGTGGCCCCTTTCTTTGAGATAACTCTGCACTAGTGCGAGCCGCAAATGCCACTTCCAGCTTAGCTGTGCAGAAGAAGAACAACAAGAAGAAGAAATATCTCGAAATATGTCCGTCAGGCCCCTTCCCTTGAGATAAATATGCAAATATCTCGGAAACGAAGCGAGCTATGGCAAAATGTTAAGAGACCTTTTTTGTAGAGAATTAAGTTTCCTACTTTTTATGTTCTATGATATTTTTTGATCAGATGCTTAGTTCTCGAGATATATCAAGATATTTAAAACTTCCGAAGCCGCACCAACATAATAGAGATACAGAAACACCGTGGCCCCTTTCTGTGAGATAACTCTGCACTATTGCGAGCTGCAAATGCCACTTCCAGCTTAGCTGTGCAGAGGAAGAACAACAAGAAGAAGAAATATCTCGAAATATGTCCGTCAGGCCAGTTCCTTTGAGCTGAATCTGCAAATATCTCGGAAACGAAGTGAGCTATGGCAAAATGATAAGAGACGTTTTTTGTAGAGAATTATGTTTCCTACAATTTATGCTCTATGATATTTTTTGATCAGAAGCGTAGTTTTCGAGATATATCGAGATATTTAAAAGTTCCGAAGCCGCACCAACATAATAGAGATACAGAAACACCGTGGCCCCTTTCTTTGAGATAACTGTGCACTAGTGCGAGCCGCAAATGCCACTTCCAGCTTAGCTGTGCAGAAGAAGAACAACAAGAAGAAGAAATATCTCGAAATATGTCCGTCAGGCCCCTTCCCTTGAGATATATCTGCAAATATCTCGGAAACGAAGCGAGCTATGGCAAAATGTTAAGAGACCTTTTTTGTAGAGAATTAAGTTTCCTACTTTTTATGTTCTATGATATTTTTTGATCAGATGCGTAGTTCTCGAGATATATCAAGATATTTAAAAGTTCCGAAGCCGCACCAACATAATAGAGATACAGAAACGCCGTGGCCCCTTTCTTTGAGATATCTCTGCACTATTGCGAGCTGCAAATGCCACTTCCAGCTTAGCTGTGCAGAAGAAGAACAACAAGAAGAAGAAATATCTCGAAATATGTCCGTCAGGCCCCTTCCCTTGAGATAAATCTGCAAATATCTCGGAAACGAAGCGAGCTATGGCAAAATGTTAAGAGACCTTTTTTGTAGAGAATTAAGTTTCCTACTTTTTATCTTCTATGATATTTTTTGATCAGATGCGTAGTTCTCGAGATATATCAAGATATTTAAAAGTTCCGAAGGCGCACCAACATAATAGAGATACAGAAACACCGTGGCCCCTTTCTTTGAGATAACTCTGCACTATTGCGAGCTGGAAATGCCACTTCCAGTTTAGCTGTGCAGAAGAAGAACAACAAGAAGAAGAAATATCTCGAAATATGTCCGTCAGGCCCCTTCCCTTGAGATAAATCTGCAAATATCTCGGAAACGAAGCGAGCTATGGCAAAATGTTAAGAGACCTTTTTTGTAGAGAATTAAGTTTCCTACTTTTTATGTTCTATGATATTTTTTGATCAGATGCGTAGTTCTCGAGATATATCAAGATATTTAAAAGTTCCGAAGCCGCACCAACATAATAGAGATACAGAAACATCGTGGCCCCTTTCTTTGAGATAACTCTGCACTATTGCGAGCTGTGAATGCCACTTCCAGCTTAGCTGTGCAGAAGAAGAACAACAAGAAGAAGAAATATCTCGAAATATGTCCGTCAGGCCCCTTCCCTTGCGATAAATTTGCAAATATCTCGGAAACGAAGCGAGCTATGGCCAAATGTTAAGAGACCTTTTTTGTAGAGAATTAGGTTTCCTACTTTTTATGTTCTATGATATTTTTTGATCAGATGCGTAGTTCTCGAGATATATCAAGATATTTAAAAGTTCCGAAGCCGCACCAACATAATAGAGATACAGAAACACCGTGGCCCCTTTCTTTGAGATAACTCTGCACTATTGCGAGCTGCAAATGTCACTTCCAGCATAGCTGTGCAGAAGAAGAACAACAAGAAGAAGAAATATCTCGAAATATGTCCGTCAGGCCCCTACCCTTGAGATAAATCTGCAAATATCTCGGAAACGAAGCGAGCTATGGCAAAATGTTAAGAGACCTTTTTTTGTAGAGAATTAAGTTTCCTACTTTTTATGTTCTATGATATTTTTTGATCAGATGCGTAGTTCCCGAGATATATCAAGATATTTAAAAGTTCCGAAGCCGCACCAACATAATAGAGATACAGAAACACCGTGGCCCCTTTCTTTGAGATAACTCTGCACTATTGCGAGCTGGAAATGCCACTTCCAGTTTAGCTGTGCAGAAGAAGAACAACAAGAAGAAGAAATATCTCGAAATATGTCCGTCAGGCCCCTTCCCTTGAGATAAATCTGCAAATATCTCGGAAACGAAGCGAGCTATGGCAAAATGTTAAGAGACCTTTTTTGTAGAGAATTAAGTTTCCTACTTTTTATGTTCTATGATATTTTTTGATCAGATGCGTAGTTCTCGAGATATATCAAGATATTTAAAAGTTCCGAAGCCGCACCAACATAATAGAGATACAGAAACATCGTGGCCCCTTTCTTTGAGATAACTCTGCACTATTGCGAGCTGTGAATGCCACTTCCAGCTTAGCTGTGCAGAAGAAGAACAACAAGAAGAAGAAATATCTCGAAATCTGTCCGACAGGCCCCTTCCCTTGAGATAAATCTGCAAATATCTCGGAAACGAAGCGAGCTATGGCAAAATGTTAAGAGACCTTTTTTGTAGAGAATTAAGTTTCCTACTTTTTATGTTCTATCATATTTTTTGATCAGATGCGTAGTTCTCGAGATATATCAAGATATTTAAAAGTTCCGAAGCCGCACCACATAATAGAGATACAGAAACACCGTGGCCCCTTTCTTTGAGATAACTCTGCACTCTTGCGAGCTGCAAATGCCACTTCCAGCTTCGCTGTGCAGAAGAAGAACAACAAGAAGAAGAAATATCTCGAAATATGTCCGTCAGGCCCCTTCCCTTGAGATAAATTTGCAAATATCTCGGAAACGAAGCGAGCTATGGCCAAATGTTAAGAGACCTTTTTTGTAGAGAATTAGGTTTCCTACTTTTTATGTTCTATGATATTTTTTGATCAGAAGCGTAGTTTTCGAGATATATCGAGATATTTAAAAGTTCCGAAGCCGCACCAACATAATAGAGATACAGAAACACCGTGGCCTCTTTCTTTGAGATAACTCTGCACTATTGCGAGCTGCAAATGCCACTCCCAGCATAGCTGTGCAGAAGAAGAACAACAAGAAGAAGAAATATCTCGAAATATGTCCGTCAGGCCCCTACCCTTGAGATAAATCTGCAAATATCTCGGAAACGAAGCGAGCTATGGCAAAATGTTAAGAGACCTTTTTTTGTAGAGAATTAAGTTTCCTACTTTTTATGTTCTATGATATTTTTTGATCAGATGCGTAGTTCCCGAGATATATCAAGATATTTAAAAGTTCCGAAGCCGCACCAACATAATAGAGATACAGAAACACCGTGGCCCCTTTCTTTGAGATAACTCTGCACTATTGCGAGCTGGAAATGCCACTTCCAGTTTAGCTGTGCAGAAGAAGAACAACAAGAAGAAGAAATATCTCGAAATATGTCCGTCAGGCCCCTTCCCTTGAGATAAATCTGCAAATATCTCGGAAACGAAGCGAGCTATGGCAAAATGTTAAGAGACCTTTTTTGTAGAGAATTAAGTTTCCTACTTTTTATGTTCTATGATATTTTTTGATCAGATGCGTAGTTCTCGAGATATATCAAGATATTTAAAAGTTCCGAAGCCGCACTAACATAATAGAGATACAGAAACATCGTGGCCCCTTTCTTTGAGATAACTCTGCACTATTGCGAGCTGTAAATGCCACTTCCAGCTTAGCTGTGCAGAAGAAGAACAACAAGAAGAAGAAATATCTCGAAATATGTCCGTCAGGCCCCTTCCCTTGAGATAAATTTGCAAATATCTCGGAAACGAAGCGAGCTATGGCCAAATGTTAGGAGACCTTTTTTGTAGAGAATTAGGTTTCCTACTTTTTATGTTCTATGATATTTTTTGATCAGATGCGTAGTTCTCGAGATATATCAAGATATTTATAAGTTCCGAAGCCGCACCAACATAATAGAGATACAGAAACACCGTGGCCCCTTTCTTTGAGATAACTCTGCACTAGTGCGAGCCGCAAATGCCACTTCCAGCTTAGCTGTGCAGAAGAAGAACAACAAGAAGAAGAAATATCTCGAAATATGTCCGTTAGGCCCCTTCCCTTGAGATAAATGTGCAAATATCTCGGAAACGAAGCGAGCTATGGCAAAATGTTAAGAGACCTTTTTTGTAGAGAATTAAGTTTCCTACTTTTTATGTTCTATCATATTTTTTGATCAGATGCGTAGTTCTCGAGATATATCAAGATATTTAAAAGTTCCGAAGCCGCACCAACATAATAGAGATTCAGAAACACCGTGGCCCCTTTCTTTGAGATAACTCTGCACTATAGCGAGCTGCGAATGCCACTTCCAGCTCTGCTGTGCAGAAGAAGAACAACAAGAAGAAGAAATATCTCGAAATATGTCCGTCAGGCCCCTTCCCTTGAGATAAATCTGCAAATATCTCGGAAACGAAGCGAGCTATGGCAAAATGTTAAGAGACTTTATTTGTAGGGAATTATGTTTCCTACAATTTATGTTCTATGATATTTTTTGATCAGAAGCGTAGTTTTCGAGATATATCGAGATATTTAAAAGTTCCGAAGCCGCACCAACATAATAGAGATACAGAAACACCGTGGCCCCTTTCTTTGAGATAACTCTGTACTATTGCGAGCTGGAAATGCCACTTCCAGTTTAGCTGTGCAGAAGAAGAACAACAAGAAGAAGAAATATCTCGAAACATGTCCGTCAGGCCCCTTCCCTTGAGATAAATCTGCAAATATCTCGGAAACGAAGCGAGCTATGGCAAAATGTTAAGAGAGCTTTTTTGTGGAGAATTAAGTTTGCTACTTTTTATGTTCTATGATATTTTTTGATCAGATGCGTAGTTCTCGAGATATATCAAGATATTTAAAAGTTCCGAAGCCGCACCAACATAATAGAGATACAGAAACACCGTGGCCCCTTTCTTTGAGATAACTCTGCACTATTGCGAGCTGCAAATGCCACTCCCAGCATAGCTGTGCAGAAGAAGAACAACAAGAAGAAGAAATATCTCGAAATATGTCCGTCAGGCCCCTTCCCTTGAGATAAATCTGCAAATATCTCGGAAACGAAGCGAGCTATGGCAAAATGTTAAGAGACCTTTTTTGTAGAGAATTAAGTTTCCTACTTTTTATGTTCTATGATATTTTTTGATCAGATGCGTAGTTCCCGAGATATATCGAGATATTTAAAAGTTCCGAAGCCGCACCAACATAATGGAGATACAGAAACACCGTGGCCCCTTTCTTTGAGATAAGTCTGCACTATTGCGAGCTGCAAATGCCACTTGCCAGCTTAGCTGTGCAGAAGAAGAACAACAAGAAGAAGAAATATCTCGAAATATGTCCGTCAGGCCCCTTCCCTTGAGATAAATCTGCAAATATCTCGGAAACGAAGAGAGCTATGGCAAAATGTTAAGAGACCTTTTTTGTAGAGAATTAAGTTTCCTACTTTTCACGGTCAATGATATTTTTTGATCAGATGCGTAGTTCTCGAGATATATCAAGATATTTAAAAGTTCCGAAGCCGCACCAACATAATAGAGATACAGAAACACCGTGGCCCCTTTCTTTGAGATAACTCTGCACTAGTGCGAGCCGCAAATGCCACTTCCAGCTTAGCTGTGCAGAAGAAGAACAACAAGAAGAAGAAATATCTCGAAATATGTCCGTCAGGCCCCTTCCCTTGAGATAAATATGCAAATATCTCGGAAACGAAGCGAGCTATGGCAAAATGTTAAGAGACCTTTTTTGTAGAGAATTAAGTTTCCTACTTTTTATGTTCTATGATATTTTTTGATCAGATGCTTAGTTCTCGAGATATATCAAGATATTTAAAAGTTCCGAAGCCGCACCAACATAATAGAGATACAGAAACACCGTGGCCCCTTTCTGTGAGATAACTCTGCACTATTGCGAGCTGCAAATGCCACTTCCAGCTTAGCTGTGCAGAGGAAGAACAACAAGAAGAAGAAATATCTCGAAATATGTCCGTCAGGCCAGTTCCTTTGAGCTGAATCTGCAAATATCTCGGAAACGAAGCGAGCTATGGCAAAATGATAAGAGACGTTTTTTGTAGAGAATTATGTTTCCTACAATTTATGTTCTATGATATTTTTTGATCAGAAGCGTAGTTTTCGAGATATATCGAGATATTTAAAAGTTCCGAAGCCGCACCAACATAATAGAGATACAGAAACACCGTGGCCCCTTTCTTTGAGATAACTGTGCACTAGTGCGAGCCGCAAATGCCACTTCCAGCTTAGCTGTGCAGAAGAAGAACAACAAGAAGAAGAAATATCTCGAAATATGTCCGTCAGGCCCCTTCCCTTGAGATATATCTGCAAATATCTCGGAAACGAAGCGAGCTATGGTAAAATGTTAAGAGACCTTATTTGTAGAGAATTAAGTTTCCTACTTTTTACGTTCTATGATATTTTTTGATCAGATGCGTAGTTCTCGAGATATATCAAGATATTTAAAAGTTCCGAAGCCGCACCAACATAATAGAGATACAGAAACACCGTGGCCCCTTTCTTTGAGATAACTCTGCACTATTGCGAGCTGTAAATGCCACTTCCAGCTTAGCTGTGCAGAAGAAGAACAACAAGAAGAAGAAATATCTCGAAATATGTCCGTTAGGCCCCTTCCCTTGAGATAAATGTGCAAATATCTCGGAAACGAAGCGAGCTATGGCAAAATGTTAAGAGACCTTTTTTGTAGAGAATTAAGTTTCCTACTTTTTATGTTCTATGATATTTTTTGATCAGATGCGTAGTTTTCGAGATATATCGAGATATTTAAAAGTTCCGAAGCCGCACCAACATAATAGAGATACAGAAACACCGTGGCCCCTCTCTTTGAGATAACTCTGCACTATTGCGAGCTGAAATGCCACTTCCAGTTTAGCTGTGCAGAAGAAGAACAACAAGAAGAAGAAATATCTCGAAATATGTCCGTCAGGACCCTTCCCTTGAGATAAATCTGCAAATATCTCGGAAACGAAGAGAGCTATGGCAAAATGTTAAGAGACCTTTTTTGTAGAGAATTAAGTTTCCTACTTTTCATGTTCTATGATATTTTTTGATCAGAAGCGTAGTTTTCGAGATATATCGAGATATTTAAAAGTTCCGAAGCCGCACCAACATAATAGAGATACAGAAACACCGTGGCCCCTTTCTTTGAGATAACTCTGCACTAGTGCGAGCCGCAAATGCCACTTCCAGCTTAGCTGTGCAGAAGAAGAACAACAAGAAGAAGAAATATCTCGAAATATGTCCGTCAGGCCCCTTCCCTTGAGATAAATCGGCAAATATCTCGGAAACGAAGCGAGCTATGGCAAAATGTTAAGAGACCTTATTTGTAGAGAATTAAGTTTCCTACTTTTTACGTTCTATGATATTTTTTGATCAGATGCGTAGTTCTCGAGATATATCAAGATATTTAAAAGTTCCGAAGCCGCACCAACATAATAGAGATACAGAAACACCGTGGCCCCTTTCTTTGAGATAACTCTGCACTATTGCGAGCTGTAAATGCCACTTCCAGCTTAGCTGTGCAGAAGAAGAACAACAAGAAGAAGAAATATCTCGAAATATGTCCGTTAGGCCCCTTCCCTTGAGATAAATGTGCAAATATCTCGGAAACGAAGCGAGCTATGGCAAAATGTTAAGAGACCTTTTTTGTAGAGAATTAAGTTTCCTACTTTTTATGTTCTATGATATTTTTTGATCAGATGCGTAGTTTTCGAGATATATCGAGATATTTAAAAGTTCCGAAGCCGCACCAACATAATAGAGATACAGAAACACCGTGGCCCCTCTCTTTGAGATAACTCTGCACTATTGCGAGCTGAAATGCCACTTCCAGTTTAGCTGTGCAGAAGAAGAACAACAAGAAGAAGAAATATCTCGAAATATGTCCGTCAGGACCCTTCCCTTGAGATAAATCTGCAAATATCTCGGAAACGAAGAGAGCTATGGCAAAATGTTAAGAGACCTTTTTTGTAGAGAATTAAGTTTCCTACTTTTCATGTTCTATGATATTTTTTGATCAGAAGCGTAGTTTTCGAGATATATCGAGATATTTAAAAGTTCCGAAGCCGCACCAACATAATAGAGATACAGAAACACCGTGGCCCCTTTCTTTGAGATAACTCTGCACTAGTGCGAGCCGCAAATGCCACTTCCAGCTTAGCTGTGCAGAAGAAGAACAACAAGAAGAAGAAATATCTCGAAATATGTCCGTCAGGCCCCTTCCCTTGAGATAAATCTGCAAATATCTCGGAAACGAAGCGAGCTATGGCAAAATGTTAAGAGACCTTTTTTTGTAGAGAATTAAGTTTCCTACTTTTTATGTTCTATGATATTTTTTGATCAGATGCGTAGTTCCCGAGATATATCAAGATATTTAAAAGTTCCGAAGCCGCACCAACATAATAGAGATACAGAAACACCGTGGCCCCTTTCTTTGAGATAACTCTGCACTATTGCGAGCTGGAAATGCCACTTCCAGTTTAGCTGTGCAGAAGAAGAACAACAAGAAGAAGAAATATCTCGAAATATGTCCGTCAGGCCCCTTCCCTTGAGATAAATCTGCAAATATCTCGGAAACGAAGCGAGCTATGGCAAAATGTTAAGAGACCTTTTTTGTAGAGAATTAAGTTTCCTACTTTTTATGTTCTATGATATTTTTTGATCAGATGCGTAGTTCTCGAGATATATCAAGATATTTAAAAGTTCCGAAGCCGCACCAACATAATAGAGATACAGAAACATCGTGGCCCCTTTCTTTGAGATAACTCTGCACTATTGTGAGCTGTAAATGCCACTTCCAGCTTCGCTGTGCAGAAGAAGAACAACAAGAAGAAGAAATATCTCGAAATATGTCCGTCAGGCCCCTTCCCTTGAGATATATCTGCAAATATCTCGGAAACGAAGCGAGCTATGGCAAAATGTTAAGAGACTTTTTTGTAGAGAATTATGTTTCCTACAATTTATGTTCTATGATATTTTTTGATCAGAAGCGTAGTTTTCGAGATATATCGAGATATTTAAAAGTTCCGAAGCCGCACCAACATAATAGAGATACAGAAACACCGTGGCCTCTTTCTTTGAGATAACTCTGCACTATTGCGAGCTGCAAATGCCACTCCCAGCATAGCTGTGCAGAAGAAGAACAACAAGAAGAAGAAATATCTCGAAATATGTCCGCCAGGCCCCTACCCTTGAGATAAATCTGCAAATATCTCGGAAACGAAGCGAGCTATGGCAAAATGTTAAGAGACCTTTTTTTGTAGAGAATTAAGTTTCCTACTTTTTATGTTCTATGATATTTTTTGATCAGATGCGTAGTTCCCGAGATATATCAAGATATTTAAAAGTTCCGAAGCCGCACCAACATAATAGAGATACAGAAACACCGTGGCCCCTTTCTTTGAGATAACTCTGCACTATTGCGAGCTGGAAATGCCACTTCCAGCTTAGCTGTGCAGAAGAAGAACAACAAGAAGAAGAAATATCTCGAAATATGTCCGTCAGGCCCCTTCCCTTGAGATAAATTTGCAAATATCTCGGAAACGAAGCGGGCTATGGCCAAATGTTAAGAGACCTTTTTTGTAGAGAATTAGGTTTCCTACTTTTTATGTTCTATGATATTTTTTGATCAGATGCGTAGTTCTCGAGATATATCAAGATATTTAAAAGTTCCGAAGCCGCACCAACATAATAGAGATACAGAAACACCGTGGCCCCTTTCTTTGAGATAACTCTGCACTATTGCGAGCTGCAAATGTCACTTCCAGCTTAGCTGTGCAGAAGAAGAACAACAAGAAGAAGAAATATCTCGAAATCTGTCCGACAGGCCCCTTCCCTTGAGATAAATCTGCAAATATCTCGGAAACGAAGCGAGCTATGGCAAAATGTTAAGAGACCTTTTTTGTAGAGAATTAAGTTTCCTACTTTTTATGTTCTATCATATTTTTTGATCAGATGCGTAGTTCTCGAGATATATCAAGATATTTAAAAGTTCCGAAGCCGCACCAACATAATAGAGATACAGAAACACCGTGGCCCCTTTCTTTGAGATAACTCTGCACTCTTGCGAGCTGCAAATGCCACTTCCAGCTTCGCTGTGCAGAAGAAGAACAACAAGAAGAAGAAATATCTCGAAATATGTCCGTCAGGCCCCTTCCCTTGAGATATATCTGCAAATATCTCGGAAACGAAGCGAGCTATGTCAAAATGTTAAGAGACCTTTTTTGTAGAGAATTATGTTTCCTACAATTTATGTTCTATGATATTTTTTGATCAGAAGCGTAGTTTTCGAGATATATCGAGATATTTAAAAGTTCCGAAGCCGCACCAACATAATAGAGATACAGAAACACCGTGGCCCCTTTCTTTGAGATAACTCTGCACTATTGCGAGCTGTAAATGCCACTTCCAGCTTAGCTGTGCAGAAGAAGAACAACAAGAAGAAGAAATATCTCGAAATATGTCCGTTAGGCCCCTTCCCTTGAGATAAATGTGCAAATATCTCGGAAACGAAGCGAGCTATGGCAAAATGTTAAGAGACCTTTTTTGTAGAGAATTAAGTTTCCTACTTTTTATGTTCTATGATATTTTTTGATCAGATGCGTAGTTTTCGAGATATATCGAGATATTTAAAAGTTCCGAAGCCGCACCAACATAATAGAGATACAGAAACACCGTGGCCCCTCTCTTTGAGATAACTCTGCACTATTGCGAGCTGAAATGCCACTTCCAGTTTAGCTGTGCAGAAGAAGAACAACAAGAAGAAGAAATATCTCGAAATATGTCCGTCAGGACCCTTCCCTTGAGATAAATCTGCAAATATCTCGGAAACGAAGAGAGCTATGGCAAAATGTTAAGAGACCTTTTTTGTAGAGAATTAAGTTTCCTACTTTTCATGTTCTATGATATTTTTTGATCAGAAGCGTAGTTTTCGAGATATATCGAGATATTTAAAAGTTCCGAAGCCGCACCAACATAATAGAGATACAGAAACACCGTGGCCCCTTTCTTTGAGATAACTCTGCACTAGTGCGAGCCGCAAATGCCACTTCCAGCTTAGCTGTGCAGAAGAAGAACAACAAGAAGAAGAAATATCTCGAAATATGTCCGTCAGGCCCCTTCCCTTGAGATAAATCTGCAAATATCTCGGAAACGAAGCGAGCTATGGCAAAATGTTAAGAGACCTTTTTTTGTAGAGAATTAAGTTTCCTACTTTTTATGTTCTATGATATTTTTTGATCAGATGCGTAGTTCCCGAGATATATCAAGATATTTAAAAGTTCCGAAGCCGCACCAACATAATAGAGATACAGAAACACCGTGGCCCCTTTCTTTGAGATAACTCTGCACTATTGCGAGCTGGAAATGCCACTTCCAGTTTAGCTGTGCAGAAGAAGAACAACAAGAAGAAGAAATATCTCGAAATATGTCCGTCAGGCCCCTTCCCTTGAGATAAATCTGCAAATATCTCGGAAACGAAGCGAGCTATGGCAAAATGTTAAGAGACCTTTTTTGTAGAGAATTAAGTTTCCTACTTTTTATGTTCTATGATATTTTTTGATCAGATGCGTAGTTCTCGAGATATATCAAGATATTTAAAAGTTCCGAAGCCGCACCAACATAATAGAGATACAGAAACATCGTGGCCCCTTTCTTTGAGATAACTCTGCACTATTGCGAGCTGTAAATGCCACTTCCAGCTTCGCTGTGCAGAAGAAGAACAACAAGAAGAAGAAATATCTCGAAATATGTCCGTCAGGCCCCTTCCCTTGAGATATATCT
Source organism: Osmia lignaria lignaria (assembly GCF_051020975.1). NCBI lineage: Eukaryota > Metazoa > Arthropoda > Insecta > Hymenoptera > Megachilidae > Osmia > Osmia lignaria. The sequence goes on from NW_027478164.1 coordinate 4,876,084, forward strand.
GCAAATATCTCGGAAACGAAGCGAGCTATGGCAAAATGTTAACAGACTTTTTTGTAGAGAATTATGTTTCCTACAATTTATGTTCTATGATATTTTTTGATCAGAAGCGTAGTTTTCGAGATATATCGAGATATTTAAAAGTTCCGAAGCCGCACCAACATAATAGAGATACAGAAACACCGTGGCCTCTTTCTTTGAGATAACTCTGCACTATTGCGAGCTGCAAATGCCACTTCCAGCTTCGCTGTGCAGAAGAAGAACAACAAGAAGAAGAAATATCTCGACATATGTCCGTCAGGCCCCTTCCCTTGAGATATATCTGCAAATATCTCGGAAACGAAGCGAGCTATGGCAAAATGTTAAGAGACCTTTTTTGTAGAGAATTATGTTTCCTACAATTTATGTTCTATGATATTTTTTGATCAGAAGCGTAGTTTTCGAGATATATCGAGATATTTAAAAGTTCCGAAGCCGCACCAACATAATAGAGATACAGAAACACCGTGGCCTCTTTCTTTGAGATAACTCTGCACTATTGCGAGCTGCAAATGCCACTCCCAGCATAGCTGTGCAGAAGAAGAACAACAAGAAGAAGAAATATCTCGAAATATGTCCGTCAGGCCCCTACCCTTGAGATAAATCTGCAAATATCTCGGAAACGAAGCGAGCTATGGCAAAATGTTAAGAGACCTTTTTTTGTAGAGAATTAAGTTTCCTACTTTTTATGTTCTATGATATTTTTTGATCAGATGCGTAGTTCCCGAGATATATCAAGATATTTAAAAGTTCCGAAGCCGCACCAACATAATAGAGATACAGAAACACCGTGGCCCCTTTCTTTGAGATAACTCTGCACTATTGCGAGCTGGAAATGCCACTTCCAGTTTAGCTGTGCAGAAGAAGAACAACAAGAAGAAGAAATATCTCGAAATATGTCCGTCAGGCCCCTTCCCTTGAGATAAATCTGCAAATATCTCGGAAACGAAGCGAGCTATGGCAAAATGTTAAGAGACCTTTTTTGTAGAGAATTAAGTTTCCTACTTTTTATGTTCTATGATATTTTTTGATCAGATGCGTAGTTCTCGAGATATATCAAGATATTTAAAAGTTCCGAAGCCGCACTAACATAATAGAGATACAGAAACATCGTGGCCCCTTTCTTTGAGATAACTCTGCACTATTGCGAGCTGTAAATGCCACTTCCAGCTTAGCTGTGCAGAAGAAGAACAACAAGAAGAAGAAATATCTCGAAATATGTCCGTCAGGCCCCTTCCCTTGAGATAAATGTGCAAATATCTCGGAAACGAAGCGAGCTATGGCAAAATGTTAAGAGACCTTTTTTGTAGAGAATTAAGTTTCCTACTTTTTATGTTCTATGATATTTTTTGATCAGATGCGTAGTTTTCGAGATATATCGAGATATTTAAAAGTTCCGAAGCCGCACCAACATAATAGAGATACAGAAACACCGTGGCCCCTCTCTTTGAGATAACTCTGCACTATTGCGAGCTGAAATGCCACTTCCAGTTTAGCTGTGCAGAAGAAGAACAACAAGAAGAAGAAATATCTCGAAATATGTCCGTCAGGACCCTTCCCTTGAGATAAATCTGCAAATATCTCGGAAACGAAGCGAGCTATGGCAAAATGTTAAGAGACCTTTTTTGTAGAGAATTAAGTTTCCTACTTTTTATGTTCTATCATATTTTTTGAGCAGATGCGTAGTTCTCGAGATATATCAAGATATTTAAAAGTTCCGAAGCCGCACCAACATAATAGAGATACAGAAACACCGTGGCCCCTTTCTTTGAGATAACTCTGCACTCTTGCGAGCTGCAAATGCCACTTCCAGCTTCGCTGTGCAGAAGAAGAACAACAAGAAGAAGAAATATCTCGAAATATGTCCGTCAGGCCCCTTCCCTTGAGATATATCTGCAAATATCTCGGAAACGAAGCGAGCTATGGCAAAATGTTAAGAGACCTTTTTTGTAGAGAATTATGTTTCCTACAATTTATGTTCTATGATATTTTTTGATCAGATGCGCAGTTCCCGAGATATATCAAGATATTTAAAAGTTCCGAAGCCGCACCAACATAATAGAGATACAGAAACACCGTGGCCCCTTTCTTTGAGATAACTCTGCACTAGTGCGAGCCGCAAATGCCACTTCCAGCTTAGCTGTGCAGAAGAAGAACAACAAGAAGAAGAAATATCTCGAAATATGTCCGTCAGGCCCCTTCCCTTGAGATAAATATGCAAATATCTCGGAAACGAAGCGAGCTATGGCAAAATGTTAAGAGACCTTTTTTGTAGAGAATTAAGTTTCCTACTTTTTATGTTCTATGATATTTTTTGATCAGATGCTTAGTTCTCGAGATATATCAAGATATTTAAAAGTTCCGAAGCCGCACCAACATAATAGAGATACAGAAACACCGTGGCCCCTTTCTGTGAGATAACTCTGCACTGTTGCGAGCTGCAAATGCCACTTCCAGCTTAGCTGTGCAGAGGAAGAACAACAAGAAGAAGAAATATCTCGAAATATGTCCGTCAGGCCAGTTCCTTTGAGCTGAATCTGCAAATATCTCGGAAACGAAGCGAGCTATGGCAAAATGATAAGAGACGTTTTTTGTAGAGAATTATGTTTCCTACAATTTATGCTCTATGATATTTTTTGATCAGAAGCGTAGTTCTCGAGATATATCAAGATATTTAAAAGTTCCGAAGCCGCACCAACATAATAGAGATACAGAAACACCGTGGCCCCTCTCTTTGAGATAACTCTGCACTACTGCGAGCTGGAAATGCCACTTCCAGTTTAGCTGTGCAGAAGAAGAACAACAAGAAGCAAAAATATCTCGAAATATGTCCGTTAGGCCCCTTCCCTTGAGATAAATCTGCAAATATCTCGGAAACGAAGCGAGCTATGGCAAAATGTTAAGAGACCTTTTTTGTAGAGAATTAAGTTTCCTACTTTTTATGTTCTATGATATTTTTTGATCAGATGCGTAGTTCTCGAGATATATCAAGATATTTAAAAGTTCCGAAGCCGTACCAACATAATAGAGATACAGAAACACCGTGGCCCCTCTCTTTGAGATAACTCTGCACTATTGCGAGCTGGAAATGCCACTTCCAGTTTAGCTGTGCAGAAGAAGAACAACAAGAAGCAAAAATATCTCGAAATATGTCCGTTAGGCCCCTTCCCTTGAGATAAATCTGCAAATATCTCGGAAACGAAGCGAGCTATGGCAAAATGTTAAGAGACCTTTTTTGTAGAGAATTAAGTTTCCTACTTTTTATGTTCTATGATATTTTTTGATCAGATGCGCAGTTCTCGAGATATATCAAGATATTTAAAAGTTCCGAAGCCGCACCAACATAATAGAGATACAGAAACACCGTGGCCCCTTTCTTTGAGATATCTCTGCACTATTGCGAGCTGCAAATGCCACTTCCAGCTTAGCTGTGCAGAAGAAGAACAACAAGAAGAAGAAATATCTCGAAATATGTCCGTCAGGCCCCTTCCCTTGAGATAAATCTGCAAATATCTCGGAAACGAAGCGAGCTATGGCAAAATGTTAAGAGACCTTATTTGTAGAGAATTAAGTTTCCTACTTTTTACGTTCTATGATATTTTTTGATCAGATGCCTAGTTCTCGAGATATATCAAGATATTTAAAAGTTCCGAAGCCGCACCAACATAATAGAGATACAGAAACACCGTGGCCCCTTTCTTTGAGATAACTCTGCACTATTGCGAGCTGTAAATGCCACTTCCAGCTTAGCTGTGCAGAAGAAGAACAACAAGAAGAAGAAATATCTCGAAATATGTCCGTTAGGCCCCTTCCCTTGAGATAAATGTGCAAATATCTCGGAAACGAAGCGAGCTATGGCAAAATGTTAAGAGATCTTTTTTGTAGAGAATTGTGTTTTCTACAATTTATGTTCTATGATATTTTTTGATCAGAAGCGTAGTTTTCGAGATATATCGAGATATTTAAAAGTTCCGAAGCCGCACCAACATAATGGAGATACAGAAACACCGTGGCCCCTTTCTTTGAGATAGCTCTGCACTATTGCGAGCTGCAAATGCCAGGTCCAGCTTAACTGTGCAGAAGAAGCACAACAAGAACAAGAAATATCTCGGGATATGTCCGTCAGGCCCCTTCCCTTGAGCTAAATCTGCAAATATCTCGGAAACGATGCGAGCTATGGCAAAATGTTAAGAGACCTTTTTTGTAGTGAATTAAGTTTACTACTTTTTACGTTCTTTGATATTTTTTGATCAGATGCGTAGTTTTCGAGAAATATCGAGATATTTAAAAGTTCCGAAGCCGCACCAACATAATAAAGATACAGAAATACCGTGGCCCCTTTCCTTCATATAAATCTGCTCTACTGCGTGCTGCAAATGCCACCTTCAGCTTAGCTGTGCAGAAGAAGAACAACAAGAAGAAGAAATATCTCGAAATATGTCCGTCAGGCCCCTTCCCTTGATGTAAATCTGCAAATATCTCGGAAACGATGCGAGCTATGGCAAAATGTTAAGAGACCTTTTTCGTAGGAAATTAAGTTTACTACTTTTTACGTTCTTTGATATTTTTTAATCAGATGCGTAGTTTTCGAGAAATATCGAGATATTTAAAAGTTCCGAAGCCGCACCAACATAATAAAGATACAGAAACACCGTGGCCCCTTTCCTTCATATAAATCTGCTCTACTGCGTGCTGCAAATGCCACCTTCAGCTTAGCTGTGCAGAAGAAGAACAACAAGAAGAAGAAATATCTCGAAATATGTCCGTCAGGCCCCTTCCCTTGATGTAAATCTGCAAATATCTCGGAAACGATGCGAGCTATGGCAAAATGTTAAGAGACCTTTTTCGTAGGAAATTAAGTTTACTACTTTTTACGTTCTTTGATATTTTTTGATCAGATGCGTAGTTTTCGAGAAATATCGAGATATTTAAAAGTTCCGAAGCCGCACCAACATAATAAAGATACAGAAACACCGTGGCCCCTTTCCTTCATATAAATCTGCTCTACTGCGTGCTGCAAATGCCACCTTCAGCTTAGCTGTGCAGAAGAAGAACAACAAGAAGAAGAAATATCTCGAAATATGTCCGTCAGGCCCCTTCCCTTGATGTAAATCTGCAAATATCTCGGAAACGATGCGAGCTATGGCAAAATGTTAAGAGACCTTTTTCGTAGGAAATTAAGTTTCCTACTATTTATCTTCTATGATATTTTTTGATCAGATGCGTAGTTTTCGAGATATATCGAGATATTTAAAAGTTCCGAAGCGGCACCAACATAATAAAGATACAGAAACACCGTGGCCCTGTTCTTTGAGATAACTCTGCACTATTCCGAGCTGCAAATGCCACTTCCAGCTTAGCTGTGCAGAAGAAGAACAACAATAGGAAGAAATATCTCCGAATATGCCCGTGAGGCCCCTTTCCTTGAGCTAGATCTGCAGATATGTAATGTACATTTAATACCAATATCATTATTACGATATCTACATGAGATATAATGTAATGTACTGATTACTACCCGCAGATCAATGTACATTTAATAACAATATCATTATTGCCATATCTACATTAGATATAATGTAATATACTGATTCATTCCCACAGATCAATGTACATTTAATAACAATATCGTTAGTACGATATCTACATTAGATTTGTAGTGCACATTTAAAAACAATATCATTATTACCATATCTACATTAGATATAATGTAATATACAGATCCATTCCCACAGATCAATGTACATTTAATAACAATATCATTAGTACTATATCTACATTCGATATATTGTAATATACTTATTCGTTCCCACAGATCAATGTACTGTTACGTCGCGAGCGAGAGAGAGAGAGAGACGGCGCGCGACGTACAAGATAAGAAAAATTTTTGATTTTACGTGAGGTTAATTAAATTGTTGGCTGATACGCGGTTGAGAACGGTATTAGCGGCTGCCACCAGTCCTAATCGCTTGAGACGATGTTAGATCTTTCGCGATTAGAACAATAAAAGAGTTGATAGATTAATTAATAGTTAATTAAGAATTTATTTGGGTTCGTCAATGCTCTAGTCCCATACGGGCCCGTCGTGTGAATTTGTCCGGAGATGGTAGGCGTGAAAATGCAGGAAAAGAAGTGGCTTGAAACGTAAATGAATTAAAACAGTTTAGGCGTAACAAAAATATAATCTCAAAAAAAGGTAAACGTGACAATAAAATGGTTGGTTAACAGAAAATGCGAGCTGTTTGAAATACAAGGGAAAATAAATGCATTGTTAAGAAAGGTTTAGGTTGTATGAAAGTGAGACTATTGATTATGGAATAGTTAATGTTTGATTAAACGATTCGACGATTCGAGCGACGATGTCGTATAAAGAATTAAACGCGAACAAAAGGAAAGAACGGTCCCAGAGGGTAAACTACCAGAATCACGGTTTCGTGGGGCCGCCTTCTTTTGTGTGAAATCGGAGTTTTCTAAATATTTTAAATATTCGATACCTTATGTCTCTATTGTGAACGGAACGATCTAGAGGGAAACTTTCCAGAATACGCGGTTTCGTAGATCGCCCGTTTTGCCTCGCTACGTCCAGATTCGTCGTATTAGATAAAATGAAATGGGCAACTTACCAGGAAACAAGATGAAATAATATCTAATAATAGTGAGTGATAGACGCTTTCTTTTGCTGGTGTCGTTGAGAAATCTGGAAATCAAAGAAAAGATGAGGAAACTGCCACTGCACCACGCGTTCGCGATCGGCCTTTATTACGGTGTTACGAGACGAATTCAAACTATTACAAACGAACACAAAGTATTTTTAAATCAACGCGGCGCAGAAAAAGAAAGAAAAATAATTAATACACGAGACGATATAAAATGAAAGAGAAACCCCTCTAACGCTACAACAGGTTTCATGCGTCGCAATTCTAAAGTTCTGGAATATTCGAAATCTATTACGACTTAGTTCATTCGTGTTTGCTTAATTAAAGTGGCCTTTACAATGATATTTCCGGTATCGAAAGAGATCTTTGTTTTATTAGAAGAGCACAAGATCGGAGAAGCGCGAACAGGTAACGATGAGAAGAAATAAATTAGCAAGGCCCTTCCTTGCGCCCCTCACGTGGAAAGTTCCAGATGCAGCGTACCCGATGAGGAACGCAAGGTCGGGATAAATGAAAATTAGCAAAAAATGTACATTTAATAACAACATCATTAGTACTGTATCTACATTATATATGTAATGTACATTTAAAAACAATTTCATTATTACCATATCTACATTAGATATAATGTAATACACAGATCCATTCCCACAGATCAATGTACATTTAATAACAATATCATTGGATCTATATCTACATTCGATGTAATGTAATATACTGATACATTCCCACAAATCAATATACATTTAATAACAATATCATTGGTACTATATCTACATTCGGTATAATGTAATATACTGATCTCTACCCACAGATCAATGTACATGTAAGTACAATATCATTATTACCATATCTTCATTAGATACAATGTAATATATTGATTCATTCCCACAGATCAATGTACATTTAATAACAATATCATTAGTACTATATCTACATTCGATATAATGTAATATACTTACTCGTTCCCACAGATCAATGTACATTTAATAACAATATCATTATTATCACATCTACATTAGATATAATGTAATATACTGATTCCTTCCCACAGATCAATGTACATTTAATAACAATATCATTGGTACTATGTGTACATTCTATATAATGCGATATACTGATTCATTCCCACCGATCAATGTACATTTAATAACGATATCATTGGTACTACGTCTACATTCGATATAATGTAATATACTGATTCATTCCCACAGATCAATGTACATTTAATAACAATATCATTAGTACTATATTTACATTAGATATGTAATGTACATTTAATAACAATATCACTAATACCATGTCTACATTAGATATAACGTATAATACTGATTCCTTCCCACAGATCAATGTACATGTAAGTACAATATCATTATTACCATATCTTCATTAGATACAATGTAATATACTGATTCATTCCCACAGATCAATGTACATTTAATAACAATATCATTAGTACTATATCTACATTCGATATAATGTAATATACTTACTCGTTCCCACAGATCAATGTACATTTAATAGCAATATCATTATTATCACATCTACATTAGATATAATGTAATATACTGATTCCTTCCCACAGATCAATGTACATTTAATAACAATATCATTGGTACTATGTGTACATTCTATATAATGCGATATACTGATTCATTCCCACCGATCAATGTACATTTAATAACCATATCATTGGTACTATGTCTACATTCGATATAATGTAATATACTGATTCATTCCCACAGATCAATGTACATTTAATAACAATATCATTAGTACTATATTTACATTAGATATGTAATGTACATTTAATAACAATATCACTAATACCATGTCTACATTAGATATAACGTATAATACTGATTCCTTCCCACAGATCAATGGACATTTAATAACAATATCATTGGTACTATAGCTACATTCTATACAATGTAATATATTGATTCATTCCCACAGACCAATGTACATTTAATAACAATATCATTGGTACTACATCTACATTAGATATGTAATGTACATTTAATAACAATATCATTATTACCATATCTACATTAGATATAATGTAATACACTGATTCCCACCCACAGATCAATGTTCCTTTAATATCAATATCTCTATTACTACATCTACATTAGATAAAATGTCACATACAGATTCATTCCCACAGATCAATGTACATTTAATAACAATATCGTGAACACTATATCTACCTACGATATAATGTAATATACTGATTCATCCCACAGATCAATGTGCATTTAATAACAATATCATTAGTACTATATCTACATGAGATATGTAATGTACATTTAATAACAATATCATTAGTACTATATCTACAATCGATATAATGTAATATACTGATTCATTCCCACAAATCAATTTACATTTAATAAGAATATCATTAGTCCTATATCTACATTCGATATAATGTAATATACTGATTCATTCCCACAGATCAATGTTCATTTAGTAACAAAATCATTAGTACTATATCTACATTAGATATGTAATGTACATTTAATAACAATATCATTAGTACTATATCTACATTCGATATAATGTAATATATTAATTCATTACAACAGATCAATGTACATTTAATAACAATATCATTGGTACTATGTGTACATTCTATATAATGCGATATACTGATTCATTCCCACCGATCAATGTACATTTAATAACCATATCATTGGTACTATATCTACATTCGATATAATGTAATATACTGATTCATTCCCACAGATCAATGTACATTTAATAACAATATCATTAGTACTATATTTACATTAGATATGTAATGTACATTTAATAACAATATCACTAATACCATGTCTACATTAGATATAACGTATAATACTGATTCCTTCCCACAGATCAATGGACATTTAATAACAATATCATTGGTACTATAGCTACATTCTATACAATGTAATATATTGATTCATTCCCACAGATCAATGTACATTTAATAACAATATCGTGAACACTATATCTACCTACGATATAATGTAATATACTGATTCATTCCCACAGATCAATGTTCATTTAGTAACAAAATCATTAGTACTATATCTACATTAGATATGTAATGTACATTTAATAACAATATCATTAGTACTATATCTACATTCGATATAATGTAATATATTGATTCATTCCAACAGATCAATGTACATTTAATAACAATATCATTATTACTATATCTACATTAGATATAATGTAATATACTTATTCGTTCCCACAGATGAATGTGCATTTAATAACATTATCATTAGTACTGTATCTACATTAGATATGTAATGTATATTTAAAAACAATATCATTATTACCATATCTACATTAGATATAATGTAATATACAGACTCCTTCCCACAGATCAATGTACATTTAATAACAGTATCATTGGTACTATATCTACATTGAATATAATGTAATATACTCATTCATTCCCACAGATCAATGTACATTTAATAACAATATCATTAGTACTATATCTACATTAGATACGTAATGTACATTTAATAACAATATCATTATTACTATATCTACATTAGGTATAATGTAATGTACTGATCACTACCCACAGAACAATGTACATTTAATAACAATATCATTATTACTATATCTACATTATAAATAATGTCATATACAGATACATTCCAACAGATCAATGTGCCTACATTTAATACCAATGTCATTATTACGATATCTACATGAGATATAATGTAATGTACTGATTACTACCCACAGATCAATGAACATTTAATAACAATATCATTATTACCATATCTACAATAGATATAACGTAATATACGGATTCCTTCCCACAGATCAATGTACGTTTAATAACAATATCATTGGTACTATATCTACATTCTATATAATGTAATATATTGATTCGTTCCCACAGATCAATGTACATTTAATAACAATATCATTATTACCATATCTACATTATATGTGTAATGTACATTTAATAACAATATCATTAGCACTATATCTACATTATATATGTAATGTACATTTAATAACAATATCATTAGCACTATATCTACATTCGATATAATGTAATATACTGATTCCCTCCCACAGATCAATGTACATTTAATAACAATATCATTATTACTATATCTACATTCGAAATAATGTAATATACTGATTCGTTCCCACAGAACAATGTACATTTAATAACAATATCATTAGTACTATATCTACAGTAGATATGTAATATACATTTACAAACAATGCCATTATTACTATATTTCCGTTGGACATAATGTAATATACTGATTCCTTCCAACAGATCAATGTATATTTAATAACAATATCCTTAGTACTATATCTGCATTCGATATAATGTAATATAGTTATTCGTTCCCACAGATGAATGTGCATTTAATAACAATATCATTAGTACTATATCTACATTGGATATGTAATGTGCACTTAATAACAATATCATTATTACCATATCTACACTAGATATAATGTAATATACTGATTAATCCCCACAGATCAGTGTACATTTAATATCAATATCATTAGTACTATATCTACATTAGATATAATGTCATATAGTGATACATTCCAACAGACCAATGTACCTACATTTAGTACCAATGTCATAATTACCATATCTACACTAGATATAATGTAATACACTGATTCCCACCCACAGATCAATGTTCCTTTAATATCAATATCTCTATTACTACATCTACATTAGATAAAATGTCACGTACAGATTCATTCCCACAGATCAATGTACATTTAATAACAATATCGTGAACACTATATCTACCTACGATATAATGTAATATACTGATTCATTCCCACAGATCAATGTTCATTTAGTAACAAAATCATTAGTACTATATCTACATTAGATATGTAATGTACATTTAATAACAATATCATTAGTACTATATCTACATTCGATATAATGTAATATATTGATTCATTCCAACAGATCAATGTACATTTAATAACAATATCATTATTACTATATCTACATTAGATATAATGTAATATACTTATTCGTTCCCACAGATGAATGTGCATTTAATAACATTATCATTAGTACTGTATCTACATTAGATATGTAATGTATATTTAAAAACAATATCATTATTACCATATCTACATTAGATATAATGTAATATACAGACTCCTTCCCACAGATCAATGTACATTTAATAACAGTATCATTGGTACTATATCTACATTGAATATAATGTAATATACTCATTCATTCCCACAGATCAATGTACATTTAATAACAATATCATTAGTACTATATCTACATTAGATACGTAATGTACATTTAATAACAATATCATTATTACTATATCTACATTAGGTATAATGTAATGTACTGATCACTACCCACAGATCAATGTACATTTAATAACAATATCATTATTACTATATCTACATTATAAATAATGTCATATACAGATACATTTCAACAGATCAATGTACCTACATTTAATGCCAATGTCATTATTACGATATCTACATGAGATATAATGTAATATACTGATTGCTACCCACAGATCTATGTACATTTAATAACAATATCATTGGTACTATATCTACATTAGATATGTAATGTACATTTAAAAACAATATCATTATTACCATATCTACATTAGATATAATGTAATATACTGATTCCTTCCCACAGATAAATGTACATTTTCTAACAATATCCTTGGTACTACAGCTACATCCTATATAATGTAATATATTGATTCATTCCCGCAGATCAATGTACATTTAATAACACTACCATTAGTACTATATCTACATTAGATATGTAATGTGCATTTAATACCAATGTCATTATTACCATATCTAGATTAGATATAATGTAATGTACTGATTACTACCCACAGACCAATGTACATTTAATAACAATATCATTATTACTATATCTACATTATAAATAATGTCATATACAGATACATTCCAACAGATCAATGTGCCTACATTTAATACCAATGTCATTATTACGATATCTACATGAGATATAATGTAATGTACTGATTACTACCCACAGATCAATGTACATTTAATAACAATATCATTATTACCATATCTACAATAGATATAACGTAATATACGGATTCCTTCCCACAGATCAATGTACGTTTAATAACCATATCATTGGTACTATATCTACATTCTATATAATGTAATATATTGATTCATTCCCACAGATCAATGTACATTTAATAACAATATCATTATTACTATGACTACATTAGATATAATGTCATATAATGATACATTCCAACAGATGAATGTGCCTACATTTGGTACCAATGTCGTTATTACCATATCTACACTAGACATAATGTAATATACTGATTCCATCCCACAGATCAATGTACATTTAATAACGATATTATTATTACCATATCTACATTAGATATAATGTAATATACTGATACCTTCCCACAGATCAATCTACATTTATAAACAATATCATTATTCAGATGACTACAATAGATATAATGTCATATAGTGATACATTCCAACAGATCAATGTGCCTACATTTTGTACCAATGTCATTATTACGATATCTACATGAGATATAATGTAATGTACTGATTACTACACACAGATCAATGTACATTTAATAACAATATCATTATTACTATGACTACATTACATATAATGTCATATAATGATACATTCCAACAGATGAATGTGCCTACATTTGGTACCAATGTCGTTATTACCATATCTACACTAGACATAATGTAATATACTGATTCCATCCCACAGATCAATGTACATTTAATAACGATATTATTATTACCATATCTACATTAGATATAATGTAATATACTGATACCTTCCCTAAGATCAATGTACATTTATAAACAATATCATTATTACTATGACTACATTAGATATAATGTCATATAGTGATACATTTCAACAGATCAATGTGCCTACATTTTGTACCAATGTCGTTATTACCATATCTACACTAGATATAATGTAATATACTGATTAATCCCCACAGATCAATGTACATTTAATAACAATATCATTAGTACTATATCTACATTATATATGTAATGTACATTTAATAACAATATCATTAGTACCATATCTACATTATATGTGTAATGTACATTTAATAACAATATCATTAGCACTATATCTACATTATATATGTAATGAACATTTAATAACAATATCATTAGCACTATATCTACATTCGATATAATGTAATATACTGATTCCCTCCCACAGATCAATGTACATTTAATAACAATATCATTATTACTATATCTACATTCGAAATAATGTAATATACTGATTCGCTCCCACAGAACAATGTACATTTAATAACAATATCATTAGTACTATATCTACAGTAGATATGTAATGTACATTTACAAACAATGCCATTATTACTATATTTCCGTTGGACATAATGTAATATACTGATTCCTTCCAACAGATCAATGTATATTTAATAACAATATCCTTAGTACTATATCTACATTCGATATAATGTAATATACTGATTCATTCCCACAGATCAATGTACATTTTATAACAATATCATTAGTACTATATCTACTTTCGATATAATGTAATATATTGATTCATTCCTACAGATCAATGTACATTTAATACCAATATCATTATTACGATATCTACATTAGATATAATGTCATATACAGAATCATTTCCACAGATCAATGTACATTTAATAACAATATCATTACCACTATATCTACATTAGATATGTTATATACATTTAGGAACTATGCCATTATTACTATATCTGCGTTGGACATAATGTAATATACTGATTCCTTCCCCCAGATCAGTGAACATTTAAGAACAATATCATTAGTACTATATCTACATTCGATATAATGTAATATACTTATTCGTTCCCAAAGATCAATGTACATTTCATAACAATGTCATTAATAATGATATTGTTATTAAACGTACATTGATCTGTGGGAATGAATCTGTATATGAAATTGTATCTAATGTAGATATAGTGATAATGATATTGTTATTAAATGTATGTTGATCTGTGGACACGAATCAGTCTCTTACATTATATCGAATGAAGATATAGTACTAATGATATTGTTATTAAATGTACATTGATCTGGGGGAAGGAATCAGTATATTAGATTATGTCCAACGCAGATATAGTAATAATGGCATCGTTTCAAAATGTATATTACATATCTAATGTAGTTATAGTACTAATGATATTGTTATTAAATGTACATTGATCTGTGGGAACGAATAACTATATTACATTATATCGAATGTAGATATAGTACTAATGATATTGATATTATATGTACATTGATCTGTGGAAATGAATCTGTATATGACATTATATCTAATGTAGATATAGTGCTAATGATATTCTTATTAAATGTACATTGATCTGTGGGTAGTAATCAGTATATTACGTTATATCTAATTTAGATATGGTAATAATGACATTGGTATTAAATGTAGGTAGATCGATCTGTTGGAATGTATCTGTATATGACATTATAGCTAATGTAGATATAGTACTAATGATATTGTTATGAAATGTACATTGATCTGTGGGAATGAATCTGTATATGACATTATATCTAATGTAGATATAGCGCTAATGATATTCTTATTAAATGTACATTGATCTGTGGGTAGTAATCAGTATATTACGTTATATCTAATTTAGATATGGTAATAATGACATTGGTATTAAATGTAGGTACATCGATCTGTTGGAATGTATCTGTATATGACATTATAGCTAATGTAGATGTAGTACTAATGATATTGTTATTAAATGTACATTGATCTCTAGGAATGAATCTGTATATGACATTATACCGAATGTAGATATGGTATTAATGACATTGGTATTAAATGTAGCTACATTGATCTGTGGGAATGAATCAGTATATTACATTATATCGAATGTAGATATAGTAACAATGATATTGTTATCAAATGTACATTGATCTGTGGGAAGGAATCAGTACATTACATTACATCTAGTGTCGATATGATAATAATGACATTGGTACTAAATGTAGGTACATTGATCTGTTAGAATGAACCACAATATGACATTAAATCTAATGTAGATATAGTAATAATGATATTGTTATTAAGTGTACATTGATCTGTGGGTAGTAATCAGTATATTACATTATATCTAATGTAGATATGGTATTAATGACATTGGTATTAAATGTAGCTACATTGATCTGTGGGAATGAATCACTATATTACATTATATCGAATGGAGATATAGTACCAATGATATTGTTATTAAATGTACATTGATCTGTGCGAAGGAATCAGTATATTACTTTATACCGAATGTAGATAAAGTACTAATGATATTGTTATTAAATGTACATTGATCTGTGGGAATGAATCTGTATATTACATTATATCCAATGTAGATATAGTAATAACGATATTGTTATTAAATGACATTGATCTGTGGGAGTGAATCAGTATATTACGTTATATCATATGTAGATATAGTACAATTGATATTGTTATTAAATGTCCATTGATCTGTGGGAATGAATCAGTATATTACATTATATCTCTGGTAGATATCGTAATAATGACATTGGTATTAAATGTAGGTACATTGATCTGTTGGAATGTATCTGTATATGACATTATATCTAATGTAAATATAGTAATAATGATATTGTTATTAAATGTACATCGATATGTGGGAAGTCGATATGTCGAAATATGTCCGTCAGGCCTCTTCCCTTGGGTTAAATCTGCAAATATATCGGAAACAATGCGAGCTATGGCAAAATCTTAAGAGACCTTTTTTGTAGGAAATTAAGTTTCCTACTATTCATGTCCTATGATATTTTTTGATCAGATGCGTAGTTTTCGAGATGTATGGAGATATTTAAAAGTTCCGAAGCCGCACCAACATAAGAAAGATACAGAAACACCGTGGCCCCTTTCTTTGAGATAACTCTGCACTATTGCGAGCTGCAAATGCCACTTCCAGCTTAGCTGTGCAGAGGAAGAACAACAAGAAGAAGAAATATCTCGAAATATGTCCGTCAGGCCAGTTCCTTTGAGTTAAATCTGCAAATATCTCGGAAACGAAGCGAGCTATGGCAAAATGTTAAGAGACGTTTTTTGTAGAGAATTATGTTTCCTACAATTTATGTTCTATGATATTTTTTGATCAGAAGCGTAGTTTTCGAGATATATCGAGATATTTAAAAGTTCCGAAGCCGCACCAACATAATAGGGATACAGAAACACCGTGGCCCCTTTCTTTGAGATAACTCTGCATGCCACTTCCAGCTTAGCTGTGCAGAAGAAGAACAACAAGAAGAAGAAATATCTCGAAATATGTCCGTCAGGCCCCTTCCCTTGAGATAAATCTGCAAATATCTCGGAAACGAAGCGAGCTATGGCAAAATGTTAAGAGACGTTTTTTGTAGAGAATTATGTTTCCTACAATTTATGTTCTATGATATTTTTTGATCAGAAGCGTAGTTTTCGCGATATATCGAGATATTTAAAAGTTCCGAAGCCGCACCAACATAATAGAGATACAGAAACACCGTGGCCCCTTTCTTTGAGATAACTCTGCACTAGTGCGAGCCGCAAATGCCACTTCCAGCTTAGCTGTGCAGAAGAAGAACAACAAGAAGAAGAAATATCTCGAAATATGTCCGACAGGCCCCTTCCCTTGAGATAAATCTGCAAATATCTCGGAAACGAAGCGAGCTATGGCGAAATGTTAAGAGACCTTTTTTGTAGAGAATTAAGTTTCCTACTTTTTATCTTCTATGATATTTTTTGATCAGATGCGTAGTTCTCGAGATATATCGAGATATTTAAAAGTTCCGAAGCCGCACCAACATAATAGAGATACAGAAACACCGTGGCCCCTTTCTTTGAGATAACTCTGCACAATTGCGAGCTGCAAATGCCACTTCCAGCTTAGCTGTGCAGAAGAAGAACAACAAGAAGAAGAAATATCTCGAAATATGTCCGTCAGGCCCCTTCCCTTGAGATAAATCGGCAAGTATCTCGGAAACGAAGCGAGCTATGGCAAAATGTTAAGAGACCTTTTCTGTAGAGAATTAAGTTTTCTACTTTTTATGTTCCATGATATTTTTTGATCAGATGCGTAGTTCTCGAGATATACCAAGATATTTAAAAGTTCCGAAGCCGCACCAACATAATAGAGATACAGAAACACCGTGGCCCCTTTCTTTGAGATAACTCTGCACTATTGCGAGCTGCAAATGCCACTTCCAGCTTAGCTGTGCAGAGGAAGAACAACAAGAAGAAGAAATATCTCGAAATATGTCCGTCAGGCCAGTTCCTTTGAGTTGAATCTGCAAATATCTCGGAAACGAAGCGAGCTATGGCAAAATGTTAAGAGACGTTTTTTGTAGAGAATTATGTTTCCTACAATTTATGTTCTATGATATTTTTTGATCAGAAGCGTAGTTTTCGAGATATATCGAGATATTTAAAAGTTCCGAAGCCGCACCAACATAATAGGGATACAGAAACACCGTGGCCCCTTTCTTTGAGATAACTCTGCACTAGTGCGAGCCGCAAATGCCACTTCCAGCTTAGCTGTGCAGAAGAAGAACAACAAGAAGAAGAAATATCTCGAAATATGTCCGTCAGGCCCCTTCCCTTGAGATAAATCTGCAAATATCTCGGAAACGAAGCGAGCTATGGCAAAATGTTAAGAGACGTTTTTTGTAGAGAATTATGTTTCCTACAATTTATGTTCTATGATATTTTTTGATCAGAAGCGTAGTTTTCGCGATATATCGAGATATTTAAAAGTTCCGAAGCCGCACCAACATAATAGAGATACAGAAACACCGTGGCCCCTTTCTTTGAGATAACTCTGCACTAGTGCGAGCCGCAAATGCCACTTCCAGCTTAGCTGTGCAGAAGAAGAACAACAAGAAGAAGAAATATCTCGAAATATGTCCGACAGGCCCCTTCCCTTGAGATAAATCTGCAAATATCTCGGAAACGAAGCGAGCTATGGCGAAATGTTAAGAGACCTTTTTTGTAGAGAATTAAGTTTCCTACTTTTTATCTTCTATGATATTTTTTGATCAGATGCGTAGTTCTCGAGATATATCGAGATATTTAAAAGTTCCGAAGCCGCACCAACATAATAGAGATACAGAAACACCGTGGCCCCTTTCTTTGAGATAACTCTGCACAATTGCGAGCTGCAAATGCCACTTCCAGCTTAGCTGTGCAGAAGAAGAACAACAAGAAGAAGAAATATCTCGAAATATGTCCGTCAGGCCCCTTCCCTTGAGATAAATCGGCAAGTATCTCGGAAACGAAGCGAGCTATGGCAAAATGTTAAGAGACCTTTTCTGTAGAGAATTAAGTTTTCTACTTTTTATGTTCCATGATATTTTTTGATCAGATGCGTAGTTCTCGAGATATACCAAGATATTTAAAAGTTCCGAAGCCGCACCAACATAATAGAGATACAGAAACACCGTGGCCCCTTTCTTTGAGATAACTCTGCACTATTGCGAGCTGCAAATGCCACTTCCAGCTTAGCTGTGCAGAGGAAGAACAACAAGAAGAAGAAATATCTCGAAATATGTCCGTCAGGCCAGTTCCTTTGAGTTGAATCTGCAAATATCTCGGAAACGAAGCGAGCTATGGCAAAATGTTAAGAGACGTTTTTTGTAGAGAATTATGTTTCCTACAATTTATGTTCTATGATATTTTTTGATCAGAAGCGTAGTTTTCGAGATATATCGAGATATTTAAAAGTTCCGAAGCCGCACCAACATAATAGGGATACAGAAACACCGTGGCCCCTTTCTTTGAGATAACTCTGCACTAGTGCCAGCCGCAAATGCCACTTCCAGCTTAGCTGTGCAGAAGAAGAACAACAAGAAGAAGAAATATCTCGAAATATGTCCGTCAGGCCCCTTCCCTTGAGATAAATCTGCAAATATCTCGGAAACGAAGCGAGCTATGGCAAAATGTTAAGAGACGTTTTTTGTAGAGAATTATGTTTCCTACAATTTATGTTCTATGATATTTTTTGATCAGAAGCGTAGTTTTCGCGATATATCGAGATATTTAAAAGTTCCGAAGCCGCACCACCATAATAGAGATACAGAAACACCGTGGCCCCTTTCTTTGAGATAACTCTGCACTAGTGCGAGCCGCAAATGCCACTTCCAGCTTAGCTGTGCAGAAGAAGAACAACAAGAAGAAGAAATATCTCGAAATATGTCCGACAGGCCCCTTCCCTTGAGATAAATCTGCAAATATCTCGGAAACGAAGCGAGCTATGGCGAAATGTTAAGAGACCTTTTTTGTAGAGAATTAAGTTTCCTACTTTTTATCTTCTATGATATTTTTTGATCAGATGCGTAGTTCTCGAGATATATCGAGATATTTAAAAGTTCCGAAGCCGCACCAACATAATAGAGATACAGAAACACCGTGGCCCCTTTCTTTGAGATAACTCTGCACAATTGCGAGCTGCAAATGCCACTTCCAGCTTAGCTGTGCAGAAGAAGAACAACAAGAAGAAGAAATATCTCGAAATATGTCCGTCAGGCCCCTTCCCTTGAGATAAATCGGCAAGTATCTCGGAAACGAAGCGAGCTATGGCAAAATGTTAAGAGACCTTTTCTGTAGAGAATTAAGTTTTCTACTTTTTATGTTCCATGATATTTTTTGATCAGATGCGTAGTTCTCGAGATATATCAAGATATTTAAAAGTTCCGAAGCCGCACCAACATAATAGAGATACAGAAACACCGTGGCCCCTTTCTTTGAGATAACTCTGCACTATTGCGAGCTGCAAATGCCACTTCCAGCTTAGCTGTGCAGAAGAAGAACAACAAGAAGAAGAAATATCTCGAAATATGTCCGTCAGGCCCCTTCCCTTGAGATATATCTGCAAATATCTCGGAAACGAAGCGAGCTATGGCAAAATGTTAAGAGACCTTTTCTGTAGAGAATTAAGTTTTCTACTTTTTATGTTCCATGATATTTTTTGATCAGATGCGTAGTTCTCGAGATATATCAAGATATTTAAAAGTACTGAAGCTGCACCAACTTAATAGAGATACAGAAACACCGTGGCCCCTTTCTTTGAGATAACTCTGCACTAGTGCGAGCCGCAAATGCCACTTCCAGCTTAGCTGTGCAGAGGAAGAACAACAAGAAGAAGAAATATCTCGAAATATGTCCGTCAGGCCAGTTCCTTTGAGTTGAATCTGCAAATATCTCGGAAACGAAGCGAGATATGGCAAAATGTTAAGAGACGTTTTTTGTAGAGAATTATGTTTCCTACAATTTATGTTCTATGATATTTTTTGATCAGAAGCGTAGTTTTCGAGATATTTAAAAGTTCCGAAGCCGCACCAACATAATAGGGATACAGAAACACCGTGGCCCCTTTCTTTGAGATAACTCTGCACTAGTGCGAGCCGCAAATGCCACTTCCAGCTTAGCTGTGCAGAAGAAAACAACAAGAAGAAGAAATATCTCGAAATATGTCCATCAGGCCACTTCCCTTGAGATAAATCTGCAAATATCTCGGAAACGAAACGAGCTATGGCAAAATGTTAAGAGACCTTTTTTGTAGAGAATTAAGTTTCCTACTTTTTATGGTCGATGATATTTTTTGATCAGATGCGTAGTTCTCGAGATATATCAAGATATTTAAAAGTTCCGAAGCTGCACCAACATAATAGAGGTACAGAAACACCGTGGCCTCTTTCTTTGAGATAACTCTGCACTATTGCGAGCTGCAAATGCCACTTCCAGCTTAGCTGTGCAGAAGAAGAACAACAAGAAGAAGAAACATCTCGAAATATGTCCGTCAGGCCCCTTCCCTTGAGATAAATCTGCAAATATCTCGGAAACGAAGCGAGCTATGGCAAAATCTTTAGAGACCTTTCTTGTAGAGAATTAAGTTTCCTACTTTTTATGTAGTATGATATTTTTTGATCAGATGCGTAGTTCTCGAGATATATCAAGATATTTAAAAGTTCCGAAGCCGCACCAACATAATAGAGATACAGAAACACCGTGGCCCCTTTCTTTGAGATAACTCTGCACTATTGCGACCTGCAAATGCCATTTCCAGCTTAGCTGTGCAGAAGAAGAACAACAAGAAGAAGAAATATCTCGAAATATGTCTGTCAGGCCCCTTCCCTTGAGATACATCTGCAAATATCTCGGAAACGAAGCGAGCTATGGCAAAATGTTAAGAGACCTTTTTTGTAGAGAATTAAGTTTGCTACTTTTTATGTTCTATGATATTTTTCGATCAGAGGCGTAGTTCTCGAGATATATCAAGATATTTAAAAGTTCCGAAGCCGCACCAACATAATAGAGATACAGAAACACCGTGGCCCCTTTCTTTGAGATAACTCTGCACGATTGCGAGCTGGAAATGCCACTTCCAGTTTAGCTGTGCAGAAGAAGAACAACAAGAAGAAGAAATATCTCGAAATATGTCCATCAGGACCCTTCCCTTGAGATAACTCTGCAAATATCTCGGAAACGAAGCGAGCTATGGCAAAATGTTAAGAGACCTTTTTTGTAGAGAATTATGTTTCCTACAATTTATGTTCTATGATATTTTTTGATCAGAAGCGTAGTTTTCGAGATATATCGAGATATTTAAAAGTTCCGAAGCCGCACCAACATAATAGAGATACAGAAACAGCGTGGCCCCTTTCTTTGGGATAACTCTGCACTATTGCGAGCTGGAAATGCCACTTCCAGTTTAGCTGTGCAGAAGAAGAACAACAAGAAGAAGAAATATCTCGAAATATGTCCGTCAGGCCCCTTCCCTTGAGATAAATATGCAAATATCTCGGAAACGAAGCGAGCTATAGCAAAATGTTGACAGACATTTTTGGAGAGAATTAAGTTTCCTACTTTTTATGTTCTATGATATTTTTTGATCGGATGCGTAGTTCTCGAGATATACCAAGATATTTAAAAGTTCCGAAGCCGCACCAACATAATAGAGATACAGAAACACCGTGGCCCCTTTCTTTGAGATAACTCTGCACTATTGCGAGCTGCAAATGCCACTTCCAGCTTAGCTGTGCAGAGGAAGAACAACAAGAAGAAGAAATATCTCGAAATATGTCCGTCAGGCCAGTTCCTTTGAGTTGAATCTGCAAATATCTCGGAAACGAAGCGAGCTATGGCAAAATGTTAAGAGACGTTTTTTGTAGAGAATTATGTTTCCTACAATTTATGTTCTATGATATTTTTTGATCAGAAGCGTAGTTTTCGAGATATATCGAGATATTTAAAAGTTCCGAAGCCGCACCAACATAATAGGGATACAGAAACACCGTGGCCCCTTTCTTTGAGATAACTCTGCACTAGTGCGAGCCGCAAATGCCACTTCCAGCTTAGCTGTGCAGAAGAAGAACAACAAGAAGAAGAAATATCTCGAAATATGTCCGTCAGGCCCCTTCCCTTGAGATAAATCTGCAAATATCTCGGAAACGAAGCGAGCTATGGCAAAATGTTAAGAGACGTTTTTTGTAGAGAATTATGTTTCCTACAATTTATGTTCTATGATATTTTTTGATCAGAAGCGTAGTTTTCGCGATATATCGAGATATTTAAAAGTTCCGAAGCCGCACCAACATAATAGAGATACAGAAACACCGTGGCCCCTTTCTTTGAGATAACTCTGCACTAGTGCGAGCCGCAAATGCCACTTCCAGCTTAGCTGTGCAGAAGAAGAACAACAAGAAGAAGAAATATCTCGAAATATGTCCGACAGGCCCCTTCCCTTGAGATAAATCTGCAAATATCTCGGAAACGAAGCGAGCTATGGCGAAATGTTAAGAGACCTTTTTTGTAGAGAATTAAGTTTCCTACTTTTTATCTTCTATGATATTTTTTGATCAGATGCGTAGTTCTCGCGATATATCGAGATATTTAAAAGTTCCGAAGCCGCACCAACATAATAGAGATACAGAAACACCGTGGCCCCTTTCTTTGAGATAACTCTGCACAATTGCGAGCTGCAAATGCCACTTCCAGCTTAGCTGTGCAGAAGAAGAACAACAAGAAGAAGAAATATCTCGAAATATGTCCGTCAGGCCCCTTCCCTTGAGATAAATCGGCAAGTATCTCGGAAACGAAGCGAGCTATGGCAAAATGTTAAGAGACCTTTTCTGTAGAGAATTAAGTTTTCTACTTTTTATGTTCCATGATATTTTTTGATCAGATGCGTAGTTCTCGAGATATATCAAGATATTTAAAAGTTCCGAAGCCGCACCAACATAATAGAGATACAGAAACACCGTGGCCCCTTTCTTTGAGATAACTCTGCACTATTGCGAGCTGCAAATGCCACTTCCAGCTTAGCTGTGCAGAAGAAGAACAACAAGAAGAAGAAATATCTCGAAATATGTCCGTCAGGCCCCTTCCCTTGAGATATATCTGCAAATATCTCGGAAACGAAGCGAGCTATGGCAAAATGTTAAGAGACCTTTTCTGTAGAGAATTAAGTTTTCTACTTTTTATGTTCCATAATATTTTTTGATCAGATGCGTAGTTCTCGAGATATATCAAGATATTTAAAAGTACTGAAGCTGCACCAACTTAATAGAGATACAGAAACACCGTGGCCCCTTTCTTTGAGATAACTCTGCACTAGTGCGAGCCGCAAATGCCACTTCCAGCTTAGCTGTGCAGAAGAAGAACAACAAGAAGAAGAAATATCTGGAAATATGTCCGTTAGGCCCCTTCCCTTGAGATAAATCTGCAAATATCTCGGAAACGAAGCGAGCTATGGCAAAATGTTAAGAGACCTTTTTTGTAGAGAATTAAGTTTCCTACTTTTTATGTTCTATGATATTTTTTGATCAGATGCGTAGTTCTCGAGATAT
Source organism: Osmia lignaria lignaria (assembly GCF_051020975.1). Taxonomy (NCBI): domain Eukaryota; kingdom Metazoa; phylum Arthropoda; class Insecta; order Hymenoptera; family Megachilidae; genus Osmia; species Osmia lignaria. Next base: position 4,900,734 of record NW_027478164.1, read on the forward strand.
ACCAAGATATTTAAAAGTTCCGAAGCCGCACCAACATAATAGAGATACAGAAACACCGTGGCCCCTTTCTTTGAGATAACTCTGCACTATTGCGAGCTGCAAATGCCACTTCCAGCTTAGCTGTGCAGAGGAAGAACAACAAGAAGAAGAAATATCTCGAAATATGTCCGTCAGGCCAGTTCCTTTGAGTTGAATCTGCAAATATCTCGGAAACGAAGCGAGCTATGGCAAAATGTTAAGAGACGTTTTTTGTAGAGAATTATGTTTCCTACAATTTATGTTCTATGATATTTTTTGATCAGAAGCGTAGTTTTCGAGATATATCGAGATATTTAAAAGTTCCGAAGCCGCACCAACATAATAGGGATACAGAAACACCGTGGCCCCTTTCTTTGAGATAACTCTGCACTAGTGCGAGCCGCAAATGCCACTTCCAGCTTAGCTGTGCAGAAGAAGAACAACAAGAAGAAGAAATATCTCGAAATATGTCCGTCAGGCCCCTTCCCTTGAGATAAATCTGCAAATATCTCGGAAACGAAGCGAGCTATGGCAAAATGTTAAGAGACGTTTTTTGTAGAGAATTATGTTTCCTACAATTTATGTTCTATGATATTTTTTGATCAGAAGCGTAGTTTTCGCGATATATCGAGATATTTAAAAGTTCCGAAGCCGCACCAACATAATAGAGATACAGAAACACCGTGGCCCCTTTCTTTGAGATAACTCTGCACTAGTGCGAGCCGCAAATGCCACTTCCAGCTTAGCTGTGCAGAAGAAGAACAACAAGAAGAAGAAATATCTCGAAATATGTCCGACAGGCCCCTTCCCTTGAGATAAATCTGCAAATATCTCGGAAACGAAGCGAGCTATGGCGAAATGTTAAGCGACCTTTTTTGTAGAGAATTAAGTTTCCTACTTTTTATCTTCTATGATATTTTTTGATCAGATGCGTAGTTCTCGAGATATATCGAGATATTTAAAAGTTCCGAAGCCGCACCAACATAATAGAGATACAGAAACACCGTGGCCCCTTTCTTTGATATAACTCTGCACAATTGCGAGCTGCAAATGCCACTTCCAGCTTAGCTGTGCAGAAGAAGAACAACAAGAAGAAGAAATATCTCGAAATATGTCCGTCAGGCCCCTTCCCTTGAGATAAATCGGCAAGTATCTCGGAAACGAAGCGAGCTATGGCAAAATGTTAAGAGACCTTTTCTGTAGAGAATTAAGTTTTCTACTTTTTATGTTCCATGATATTTTTTGATCAGATGCGTAGTTCTCGAGATATATCAAGATATTTAAAAGTTCCGAAGCCGCACCAACATAATAGAGATACAGAAACACCGTGGCCCCTTTCTTTGAGATAACTCTGCACTATTGCGAGCTGCAAATGCCACTTCCAGCTTAGCTGTGCAGAAGAAGAACAACAAGAAGAAGAAATATCTCGAAATATGTCCGTCAGGCCCCTTCCCTTGAGATATATCTGCAAATATCTCGGAAACGAAGCGAGCTATGGCAAAATGTTAAGAGACCTTTTCTGTAGAGAATTAAGTTTTCTACTTTTTATTGTCCATGATATTTTTTGATCAGATGCGTAGTTCTCGAGATATATCAAGATATTTAAAAGTACTGAAGCTGCACCAACTTAATAGAGATACAGAAACACCGTGGCCCCTTTCTGTGAGATAACTCTGCACTAGTGCGAGCCGCAAATGCCACTTCCAGCTTAGCTGTGCAGAGGAAGAACAACAAGAAGAAGAAATATCTCGAAATATGTCCGTCAGGCCAGTTCCTTTGAGTTGAATCTGCAAATATCTCGGAAACGAAGCGAGCTATGGCAAAATGTTAAGAGACGTTTTTTGTAGAGAATTATGTTTCCTACAATTTATGTTCTATGATATTTTTTGATCAGACGCGTAGTTTTCGAGATATATCGAGATATTTAAAAGTTCCGAAGCCGCACCAACATAATAGGGATACAGAAACACCGTGGCCCCTTTCTTTGAGATAACTCTGCACTAGTGCGAGCCGCAAATGCCACTCCCAGCTTAGCTGTGCAGAAGAAGAACAACAAGAAGAAGAAATATCTCGAAATATGTCCATCAGGCCACTTCCCTTGAGATAAATCTGCAAATATCTCGGAAACGAAGCGAGCTATGGCAAAATGTTAAGAGACCTTTTTTGTAGAGAATTAAGTTTCCTACTTTTTATGGTCGATGATATTTTTTGATCAGATGCGTAGTTCTCGAGATATATCAAGATATTTAAAAGTTCCGAAGCTGCACCAACATAATAGAGGTACAGAAACACCGTGGCCTCTTTCTTTGAGATAACTCTGCACTATTGCGAGCTGCAAATGCCACTTCCAGCTTAGCTGTGCAGAAGAAGAACAACAAGAAGAAGAAACATCTCGAAATATGTCCGTCAGGCCCCTTCCCTTGAGATAAATCTGCAAATATCTCGGAAACGAAGCGAGCTATGGCAAAATCTTAAGAGACCTTTTTTGTAGAGAATTATGTTTCCTACAATTTAGGTTCTATGATATTTTTTGATCAGAAGCGTAGTTTTCGAGATATATCGAGATATTTAAAAGTTCCGAAGCCGCACCAACATAATAGAGATACAGAAACACCGTGGCCCCTTTCATTGAGATAACTCTGCACTAGTGCGAGCCGCAAATGCCACTTCCAGCTTAGCTGTGCAGAAGAAGAACAACAAGAAGAAGAAATATCTCGAAATATGTCCGTCAGGCCCCTTCCCTTGAGATAAATCTGCAAATATCTCGGAAACGAAGAGAGCTATGGCAAAATGTTGAGAGACCTTTTTGGTAGAGAATTAAGTTTCCTACTTTTCATGTTCTATGATATTTTTTGATCAGATGCGTAGTTCTCGAGATATATCAAGATATTTAAAAGTTCCGAAGCCGCACCAACATAATAGAGATACAGAAACACCGTGGCCCCTTTCTTTGAGATAACTCTGCACTATTGCGAGCTGCAAATGCCACTTCCAGCTTAGCTGTGCAGAAGAAGAACAACAAGAAGAAGAAATATCTCGAAATATGTCCATCAGGCCAGTTCCTTTGAGCTGAATCTGCAAATATCTCGGAAACGAAGCGAGCTATGGCAAAATGTTAAGAGACATTTTTTGTAGAGAATTATGTTTCCTACAATTTATGTTCTATGATATTTTTTGATCAGAAGCGTAGTTTTCGAGATATATCGAGATACTTAAAAGTTCCGAAGCCGCACCAACATAATAGAGATACAGAAACACCGTGGCCCCTTTCTTTGAGATAACTGTGCACTAGTGCGAGCCGCAAATGCCACTTCCAGCTTAGCTGTGCAGAAGAAGAACAACAAGTAGAAGAAATATCTCGAAATATGTCCGTCAGGCCCCTTCCCTTGAGATAAATCTGCAAATATCTCGGAAACGAAGCGAGCTATGGCAAAATGTTAAGAGACCTTTTTTGTAGAGAATTATGTTTCTTACTTTTTATGTTCTATGATATTTTTTGATCAGATGCGTAGTTCTCGAGATATATCAAGGTATTTAAAAGTTCCGAAGCCGCACCAACATAATAGAGATACAGAAACACCGTGGCCCTTTTCTTTGAGATATCTCTGCACTATTGCGAGCTGCAAATGCCACTTCCAGCTTAGCTGTGCAGAAGAAGAACAACAAGAAGAAGAAATATCTCGAAATATGTCCGTCAGGCCCCTTCCCTTGAGATATATCTGCAAATATCTCGGAAACGAAGCGAGCTATGGCAAAATGTTAAGAGACCTTTTTTGTAGAGAATTATGTTTCCTACAATTTAGGTTCTATGATATTTTTTGATCAGAAGCGTAGTTTTCGAGATATATCGAGATATTTAAAAGTTCCGAAGCCGCACCAACATAATAGAGATACAGAAACACCGTGGCCCCTTTCTTTGAGATAACTCTGCACTAGTGCGAGCCGCAAATGCCACTTCCAGCTTAGCTGTGCAGAAGAAGAACAACAAGAAGAAGAAATATCTCGAAATATGTCCGTCAGACCCCTTCCCTTGAGATGAATCTGCAAATATCTCGGAAACGAAGCGAGCTATGGCAAAATGTTAAGAGACCTTTTTTGTAGAGAATTATGTTTCCTACAATTTAGGTTCTATGATATTTTTTGATCAGAAGCGTAGTTTTCGAGATATATCGAGATATTTAAAAGTTCCGAAGCCGCACCAACATAATAGAGATACAGAAACACCGTGGCCCCTTTCTTTGAGATAACTCTGCACTAGTGCGAGCCGCAAATGCCACTTCCAGCTTAGCTGTGCAGAAGAAGAACAACAAGAAGAAGAAATATCTCGAAATATGTCCGTCAGACCCCTTCCCTTGAGATGAATCTGCAAATATCTCGGAAACGAAGCGAGCTATGGCAAAATGTTAAGAGACCTTTTTTGTAGAGAATTATGTTTCCTACAATTTATGTTCTATGATATTTTTTGATCAGAAGCGTAGTTTTCCAGATATATCCAGATATTTAAAAGTTCCGAAGCCGCACCAACATAATAGAGATACAGAAACACCGTGGCCCCTTTCTTTGAGATAACTCTGCACTAGTGCGAGCTGCAAATGCCACTTCCAGCTTATCTGTGCAGAGGAAGAACAACAAGAAGAAGAAATATCTTGAAATATGTCCGTCAGGCCAGTTCCTTTGAGCTGAATCTGCAAATATCTCGGAAACGAAGCGAGCTATGGCAAAATGTTAACAGACGTTTTTTGTAGAGAATTATGTTTCCTACAATTTATGTTCTATGATATTTTTTGATCAGAAGCGTAGTTTTCGAGATATATCGAGATATTTAAAAGTTCCGAAGCCGCACCAACATAATAGAGATACAGAAACACCGTGGTCCCTTTCGTTGAGATAACTCTGCACTAGTGCGAGCCGCAAATGCCACTTCCAGCTTAGCTGTGCAGAAGAAGAACAACAAGAAGAAGAAATATCTCGAAATATGTCCGTCAGGCCCCTTCCCTTGAGATAAATCTGCAAGTATCTCGGAAACGAAGAGAGCTATGGCAAAATGTTAAGAGACCTTTTTTGTAGAGAATTAAGTTTCCTACTTTTCATGTTCTATGATATTTTTTGATCAGATGCGTAGTTCTCGAGATATATCAAGATATTTAAAAGTTCCGAAGCCGCACCAACATAATAGAGATACAGAAACACCGTGGCCCCTTTCATTGAGATAACTCTGCACTAGTGCGAGCCGCAAATGCCACTTCCAGCTTAGCTGTGCAGAAGAAGAACAACAAGAAGAAGAAATATCTCGAAATATGTCCGTCAGGCCCCTTCCCTTGAGATAAATCTGCAAATATCTCGGAAACGAAGAGAGCTATGGCAAAATGTTAAGAGACCTTTTTGGTAGAGAATTAAGTTTCCTACTTTTCATGTTCTATGATATTTTTTGATCAGATGCGTAGTTCTCGAGATATATCAAGATATTTAAAAGTTCCGAAGCCGCACCAACATAATAGAGATACAGAAACACCGTGGCCCCTTTCTTTGAGATAACTCTGCACTATTGCGAGCTGCAAATGCCACTTCCAGCTTAGCTGTGCAGAAGAAGAACAACAAGAAGAAGAAATATCTCGAAATATGTCCGTCAGGCCCCTTCCCTTGAGATATATCTGCAAATATCTCGGAAACGAAGCGAGCTATGGCAAAATGTTAAGAGACCTTTTTTGTAGAGAATTATGTTTCCTACAATTTAGGTTCTATGATATTCTTTGATCAGAAGCGTAGTTTTCGAGATATATCGAGATATTTAAAAGTTCCGAAGCCGCACCAACATAATAGAGATACAGAAACACCGTGGCCCCTTTCTTTGAGATAACTCTGCACTAGTGCGAGCCGCAAATGCCACTTCCAGCTTAGCTGTGCAGAAGAAGAACAACAAGAAGAAGAAATATCTCGAAATATGTCCGTCAGGCCCCTTCCCTTGAGATAAATATGCAAATATCTCGGAAACGAAGCGAGCTATGGCAAAATGTTAAGAGACCTTTTTTGTAGAGAATTATGTTTCTTACTTTTTATGTTCTATGATATTTTTTGATCAGACGCGTAGTTCTCGAGATATATCAAGATATTTAAAAGTTCCGAAGCCGCACCAACATAATAGAGATACAGAAACACCGTGGCCCCTTTCTTTGAGATAACTCTGCACTATTGCGAGCTGCAAATGCCACTTCCAGCTTAGCTGTGCAGAAGAAGAACAACAAGAAGAAGAAATATCTCGAAATATGTCCGTCAGGCCCCTTCCCTTGAGATATATCTGCAAATATCTCGGAAACGAAGCGAGCTATGGCAAAATGTTAAGAGACCTTTTTTGTAGAGAATTATGTTTCCTACAATTTAGGTTCTATGATATTTTTTGATCAGAAGCGTAGTTTTCGAGATATATCGAGATATTTAAAAGTTCCGAAGCCGCACCAACATAATAGAGATACAGAAACACCTTGGCCCCTTTCTTTGAGATAACTCTGCACTAGTGCGAGCCGCAAATGCCACTTCCAGCTTAGCTGTGCAGAAGAAGAACAACAAGAAGAAGAAATATCTCGAAATATGTCCGTCAGGCCCCTTCCCTTGAGATAAATCTGCAAATATCTCGGAAACGAAGAGAGCTATGGCAAAATGTTAAGAGACCTGTTTTGTAGAGAATTAAGTTTCCTACTTTTCATGTTCTATGATATTTTTTGATCAGATGCGTAGTTCTCGAGATATATCAAGATATTTAAAAGTTCCGAAGCCGCACCAACATAATAGAGATACAGAAACACCGTGGCCCCTTTCTTTGAGATAACTCTGCACTGTTGCGAGCTGTAAATGCCACTTCCAGCTTAGATGTGCAGAAGAAGAACAACAAGAAGAAGAAATATCTCGAAATATGTCCGTCAGGCCCCTTCCCTTGAGATATATCTGCAAATATCTCGGAAACGAAGCGAGCTATGGCAAAATGTTAAGAGACCTTTTTTGTAGAGAATTATGCTTCCTACAATTTATGTTCTATGATATTTTTTGATCAGAAGCGTAGTTTTCGAGATATATCGAGATATTTAAAAGTTCCGAAGCCGCACCAACATAATAGAGATACAGAAACACCGTGGCCCCTTTCGTTGAGATAACTCTGCACTAGTGCGAGGGGCAAATGCCACTTCCAGCTTAGCTGTGCAGAAGAAGAACAACAAGAAGAAGAAATATCTCGAAATATGTCCGTCAGGCCCCTTCCCTTGAGATAAATCTGCAAATATCTCGGAAACGAAGCGAGCTATAGCAAAATGTTAAGAGACCTTTTTTGTAAAGAATTATGTTTCCTACAATTTATGTTCTATGATATTTTTTGATCAGAAGCGTAGTTTTCGAGATATATCGAGATATTTAAAAGTTCCGAAGCCGCACCAACATAATAGAGATACAGAAACACCGTGGCCCCTTTCTTTGGGACAACTCTGCACTATTGCGAGCTGCAAATGCCACTTCCAGCTTAGCTGTGCAGAAGAAGAACAACAAGAAGAAGAGATATCTCGAAATATGTCCGTCAGGCCACTTCCCTTGAGATAAATCTGCAAATATCTCGGAAACGAAGCGAGCTATGGCAAAATGTTAAGAGACCTTTTTTGTAGAGAATTAAGTTTCCTACTTTTTATGTTCGATGATATTTTTTGATCAGATGCGTAGCTCTCGAGATATATCAAGATATTTAAAAGTTCCGAAGCTGCACCAACATAATAGAGGTACAGAAACACCGTGGCCTCTTTCTTTGAGATAACTCTGCACTATTGCGAGCTGCAAATGCCACTTCCAGCTTAGCTGTGCAGAAGAAGAACAACAAGAAGAAGAAATATCTCGAAATATGTCCGTCAGGCCCCTTCCCTTGAGATAAATCTGCAAATATCTCGGAAACGAAGAGAGCTATGGCAAAATGTTAAGAGACCTTTTTTGTAGAGAATTAAGTTTCCTACTTTTCATGCTCTATGATATTTTTTGATCAGATGCGTAGTTCTCGAGATATATCAAGATATTTAAAAGTTCCGAAGCCGCACCAACATAATAGAGATACAGAAACACCGTGGCCCCTTTCTTTGAGATAACTCTGCACTATTGCGAGCTGTAAATGCCACTTCCAGCTTAGCTGTGCAGAAGAAGAACAACAAGAAGAAGAAATATCTCGAAATATGTCCGTCAGGCCCCTTCCCTTGAGATATATCTGCAAATATCTCGGAAACGAAGCGAGCTATGGCAAAATGTTAAGAGACCTTTTTTGTAGAGAATTATGTTTCCTACAATTTATGTTCTATGATATTTTTTGATCAGAAGCGTAGTTTTCCAGATATATCCAGATATTTAAAAGTTCCGAAGCCGCACCAACATAATAGAGATACAGAAACACCGTGGCCCCTTTCGTTGAGATAACTCTGCACTAGTGCGAGCCGCAAATGCCACTTCCAGCTTAGCTGTGCAGAAGAAGAACAACAAGAAGAAGAAATATCTCGAAATGTGTCCGTCAGGCCACTTCCCTTGAGATAAATCTGCAAATATCTCGGAAACGAAGCGAGCTATGGCAAAATGTTAAGAGACCTTTTTTGTAGAGAATTAAGTTTCCTACTTTTTATGTTCGATGATATTTTTTGATCAGATGCGTAGTTCTCGAGATATATCAAGATATTTAAAAGTTCCGAAGCTGCACCAACATAATAGAGGTACAGAAACACCGTGGCCTCTTTCTTTGAGATAACTCTGCACTATTGCGAGCTGCAAATGCCACTTCGAGCTTAGCTGTACAGAAGAAGAACAACAAGAAGAAGAAATATCTCGAAATATGTCCGTCAGACCCCTTCCCTTGAGATGAATCTGCAAATATCTCGGAAACGAAGCGAGCTATTGCAAAATGTTAAGAGACCTTTTTTGTAGAGAATAATGTTTCCTACAATTTACGTTCTATGATATTTTTTGATCAGAAGCGTAGTTCTCGAGATATATCGAGATATTTAAAAGTTCCGAAGACGCACCAACATAATAGAGATACAGAAACACCGTGGCCCCTTTCTCTGAGATAACTGTGCGCTAGTGCGAGCCGCAAATGCCACTTCCAGCTTAGCTGTGCAGAAGAAGAACAACAAGAAGAAGAAATATCTCGAAATATGTCCGTCAGGCCCCTTCCCTTGAGATATATTTGCAAATATCTCGGAAACGAAGTGAGCTATTGCAAAATGTTAAGAGACCGTTTTTGTAGAGAATTAAGTTTCCTACTTTTTATGTTCTATGACATTTTTTGATCAGACGCGTAGTTCTCGAGATATATCAAGATATTTAAAAGTTCCGAAGCCGCACCAACATAATAGAGATACAGAAACACCGTGGCCCCTTTCTTTGAGATAACTCTGCACTATTGCGAGCTGCAAATGCCACTTCCAGCTTAGCTGTGCAGAAGAAGAACAACAAGAAGAAGAAATATCTCGAAATATGTCCGCCAGGCCCCTTCCCTTGAGATAAATCTGCAAATATCTCGGAAACGAAGAGAGCTATGGCAAAATCTTAAGAGACCTGTTTTGTAGAGAATTAAGTTTCCTACTTTTCATGCTCTATGATATTTTTTGATCAGATGCGTAGTTCTCGAGATATATCAAGATATTTAAAAGTTCCGAAGCCGCACCAACATAATAGAGATACAGAAACACCGTGGCCCCTTTCTTTGAGATAACTCTGCACTATTGCGAGCTGTAAATGCCACTTCCAGCTTAGCTGTGCAGAAGAAGAACAACAAGAAGAAGAAATATCTCGAAATATGTCCGTCAGGCCCCTTCCCTTGAGATATATCTGCAAATATCTCGGAAACGAAGCGAGCTATGGCAAAATGTTAAGAGACCTTTTTTGTAGAGAATTATGTTTCCTACAATTTATGTTCTATGATATTTTTTGATCAGAAGCGTAGTTTTCCAGATATATCCAGATATTTAAAAGTTCCGAAGCCGCACCAACATAATAGAGATACAGAAACACCGTGGCCCCTTTCGTTGAGATAACTCTGCACTAGTGCGAGCCGCAAATGCCACTTCCAGCTTAGCTGTGCAGAAGAAGAACAACAAGAAGAAGAAATATCTCGAAATGTGTCCGTCAGGCCACTTCCCTTGAGATAAATCTGCAAATATCTCGGAAACGAAGCGAGCTATGGCAAAATGTTAAGAGACCTTTTTTGTAGAGAATTAAGTTTCCTACTTTTTATGTTCGATGATATTTTTTGATCAGATGCGTAGTTCTCGAGATATATCAAGATATTTAAAAGTTCCGAAGCTGCACCAACATAATAGAGGTACAGAAACACCGTGGCCTCTTTCTTTGAGATAACTCTGCACTATTGCGAGCTGCAAATGCCACTTCGAGCTTAGCTGTACAGAAGAAGAACAACAAGAAGAAGAAATATCTCGAAATATGTCCGTCAGACCCCTTCCCTTGAGATGAATCTGCAAATATCTCGGAAACGAAGCGAGCTATTGCAAAATGTTAAGAGACCTTTTTTGTAGAGAATAATGTTTCCTACAATTTACGTTCTATGATATTTTTTGATCAGAAGCGTAGTTCTCGAGATATATCGAGATATTTAAAAGTTCCGAAGACGCACCAACATAATAGAGATACAGAAACACCGTGGCCCCTTTCTCTGAGATAACTGTGCGCTAGTGCGAGCCGCAAATGCCACTTCCAGCTTAGCTGTGCAGAAGAAGAACAACAAGAAGAAGAAATATCTCGAAATATGTCCGTCAGGCCCCTTCCCTTGAGATATATTTGCAAATATCTCGGAAACGAAGTGAGCTATTGCAAAATGTTAAGAGACCGTTTTTGTAGAGAATTAAGTTTCCTACTTTTTATGTTCTATGACATTTTTTGATCAGACGCGTAGTTCTCGAGATATATCAAGATATTTAAAAGTTCCGAAGCCGCACCAACATAATAGAGATACAGAAACACCGTGGCCCCTTTCTTTGAGATAACTCTGCACTATTGCGAGCTGCAAATGCCACTTCCAGCTTAGCTGTGCAGAAGAAGAACAACAAGAAGAAGAAATATCTCGAAATATGTCCGCCAGGCCCCTTCCCTTGAGATAAATCTGCAAATATCTCGGAAACGAAGAGAGCTATGGCAAAATCTTAAGAGACCTGTTTTGTAGAGAATTAAGTTTCCTACTTTTCATGTTCTATGATATTTTTTGATCAGATGCGTAGTTCTCGAGATATATCAAGATATTTAAAAGTTCCGAAGCCGCACCAACATAATAGAGATACAGAAACACCGTGGCCCCTTTCTTTGAGATAACTCTGCACTGTTGCGAGCTGTAAATGCCACTTCCAGCTTAGATGTGCAGAAGAAGAACAACAAGAAGAAGAAATATCTCGAAATATGTCCGTCAGGCCCCTTCCCTTGAGATATATCTGCAAATATCTCGGAAACGAAGCGAGCTATGGCAAAATGTTAAGAGACCTTTTTTGTAGAGAATTATGCTTCCTACAATTTATGTTCTATGATATTTTTTGATCAGAAGCGTAGTTTTCGAGATATATCGAGATATTTAAAAGTTCCGAAGCCGCACCAACATAATAGAGATACAGAAACACCGTGGCCCCTTTCGTTGAGATAACTCTGCACTAGTGCGAGGGGCAAATGCCACTTCCAGCTTAGCTGTGCAGAAGAAGAACAACAAGAAGAAGAAATATCTCGAAATATGTCCGTCAGGCCCCTTCCCTTGAGATAAATATGCAAATATCTCGGAAACGAAGCGAGCTATGGCAAAATGTTAAGAGACCGTTGTTGTAGAGAATTAAGTTTCCTACTTTTTATGTTCTATGATATTTTTTGATCAGACGTGTAGTTCTCGAGATATATCAAGATATTTAAAAGTTCCGATGCCGCACCAACATAATAGAGATACAGAAACACCGTGGCCCCTTTCTTTGAGATAACTCTGCACTATTGCGAGCTGCAAATGCCACTTCCAGCTTAGCTGTGCAGAAGAAGAACAACAAGAAGAAGAAATATCTCGAAATATGTCCGTCAGGCCACTTCCCTTGAGATAAATCTGCAAATATCTCGGAAACGAAGCGAGCTATGGCAAAATGTTAAGAGACCTTTTTTGTAGAGAATTAAGTTTCCTACTTTTTATGTTCGATGATATTTTTTGATCAGATGCGTAGCTCTCGAGATATATCAAGATATTTAAAAGTTCCGAAGCTGCACCAACATAATAGAGGTACAGAAACACCGTGGCCTCTTTCTTTGAGATAACTCTGCACTATTGCGAGCTGCAAATGCCACTTCCAGCTTAGCTGTGCAGAAGAAGAACAACAAGAAGAAGAAATATCTCGAAATATGTCCGTCAGGCCCCTTCCCTTGAGATAAATCTGCAAATATCTCGGAAACGAAGAGAGCTATGGCAAAATGTTAAGAGACCTTTTTTGTAGAGAATTAAGTTTCCTACTTTTCATGTTCTATGATATTTTTTGATCAGATGCGTAGTTCTCGAGATATATCAAGATATTTAAAAGTTCCGAAGCCGCACCAACATAATAGAGATACAGAAACACCGTGGCCCCTTTCTTTGAGATAACTCTGCACTATTGCGAGCTGTAAATGCCACTTCCAGCTTAGCTGTGCAGAAGAAGAACAACAAGAAGAAGAAATATCTCGAAATATGTCCGTCAGGCCCCTTCCCTTGAGATATATCTGCAAATATCTCGGAAACGAAGCGAGCTATGGCAAAATGTTAAGAGACCTTTTTTGTAGAGAATTATGTTTCCTACAATTTATGTTCTATGATATTTTTTGATCAGAAGCGTAGTTTTCCAGATATATCCAGATATTTAAAAGTTCCGAAGCCGCACCAACATAATAGAGATACAGAAACACCGTGGCCCCTTTCTTTGAGATAACTCTGCACTAGTGCGAGCTGCAAATGCCACTTCCAGCTTAGCTGTGCAGAGGAAGAACAACAAGAAGAAGAAATATCTCGAAATATGTCCGTCAGGCCAGTTCCTTTGAGCTGAATCTGCAAATATCTCGGAAACGAAGCGAGCTATGGCAAAATGTTAACAGACGTTTTTTGTAGAGAATTATGTTTCCTACAATTTATGTTCTATGATATTTTTTGATCAGAAGCGTAGTTTTCGAGATATATCGAGATATTTAAAAGTTCCGAAGCCGCACCAACATAATAGAGATACAGAAACACCGTGGCCCCTTTCTTTGAGATAACTCTGCACTACTGCCAGCTGCAAATGCCACTTCCAGCTTAGCTGTGCAGAAGAAGAACAACAAGAAGAAGAAATATCTCGAAATATGCCCGTCAGGCCCCTTCCCTTGAAATATATCTGCAAATATCTCGGAAACGAAGCGAGCTATGGCAAAATGTTAAGAGACCGTTTTTGTAGAGAATTAAGTTTCCTACTTTTTATGTTCTATGATATTTTTTGATCAGACGCGTAGTTCTCGAGATATATCAAGATATTTAAAAGTTCCGAAGCCGCACCAACATAATAGAGATACAGAAACACCGTGGCCCCTTTCGTTGAGATAACTCTGCACTAGTGCGAGCCGCAAATGCCACTTCCAGCTTAGCTGTGCAGAAGAAGAACAACAAGAAGAAGAAATATCTCGAAATGTGTCCGTCAGGCCACTTCCCTTGAGATAAATCTGCAAATATCTCGGAAACGAAGCGAGCTATGGCAAAATGTTAAGAGACCTTTTTTGTAGAGAATTAAGTTTCCTACTTTTTATGTTCGATGATATTTTTTGATCAGATGCGTAGTTCTCGAGATATATCAAGATATTTAAAAGTTCCGAAGCTGCACCAACATAATAGAGGTACAGAAACACCGTGGCCTCTTTCTTTGAGATAACTCTGCACTATTGCGAGCTGCAAATGCCACTTCGAGCTTAGCTGTACAGAAGAAGAACAACAAGAAGAAGAAATATCTCGAAATATGTCCGTCAGACCCCTTCCCTTGAGATGAATCTGCAAATATCTCGGAAACGAAGCGAGCTATTGCAAAATGTTAAGAGACCTTTTTTGTAGAGAATAATGTTTCCTACAATTTACGTTCTATGATATTTTTTGATCAGAAGCGTAGTTCTCGAGATATATCGAGATATTTAAAAGTTCCGAAGACGCACCAACATAATAGAGATACAGAAACACCGTGGTCCCTTTCTCTGAGATAACTGTGCGCTAGTGCGAGCCGCAAATGCCACTTCCAGCTTAGCTGTGCAGAAGAAGAACAACAAGAAGAAGAAATATCTCGAAATATGTCCGTCAGGCCCCTTCCCTTGAGATATATTTGCAAATATCTCGGAAACGAAGTGAGCTATTGCAAAATGTTAAGAGACCGTTTTTGTAGAGAATTAAGTTTCCTACTTTTTATGTTCTATGACATTTTTTGATCAGACGCGTAGTTCTCGAGATATATCAAGATATTTAAAAGTTCCGAAGCCGCACCAACATAATAGAGATACAGAAACACCGTGGCCCCTTTCTTTGAGATAACTCTGCACTATTGCGAGCTGCAAATGCCACTTCCAGCTTAGCTGTGCAGAAGAAGAACAACAAGAAGAAGAAATATCTCGAAATATGTCCGCCAGGCCCCTTCCCTTGAGATAAATCTGCAAATATCTCGGAAACGAAGAGAGCTATGGCAAAATCTTAAGAGACCTGTTTTGTAGAGAATTAAGTTTCCTACTTTTCATGTTCTGTGATATTTTTTGATCAGATGCGTAGTTCTCGAGATATATCAAGATATTTAAAAGTTCCGAAGCCGCACCAACATAATAGAGATACAGAAACACCGTGGCCCCTTTCTTTGAGATAACTCTGCACTAGTGCGAGGGGCAAATGCCACTTCCAGCTTAGCTGTGCAGAAGAAGAACAACAAGAAGAAGAAATATCTCGAAATATGTCCGTCAGGCCCCTTCCCTTGAGATAAATATGCAAATATCTCGGAAACGAAGCGAGCTATGGCAAAATGTTAAGAGACCGTTGTTGTAGAGAATTAAGTTTCCTACTTTTTATGTTCTATGATATTTTTTGATCAGACGTGTAGTTCTCGAGATATATCAAGATATTTAAAAGTTCCGATGCCGCACCAACATAATAGAGATACAGAAACACCGTGGCCCCTTTCTTTGAGATAACTCTGCACTATTGCGAGCTGCAAATGCCACTTCCAGCTTAGCTGTGCAGAAGAAGAACAACAAGAAGAAGAAATATCTCGAAATATGTCCGTCAGGCCCCTTCCCTTGAGATAAATCTGCAAATATCTCGGAAACGAAGCGAGCTATGGCAAAATGTTAAGAGACCTTTTTTGTAGAGAATTAAGTTTCCTACTTTTTATGTTCGATGATATTTTTTGATCAGATGCGTAGCTCTCGAGATATATCAAGATATTTAAAAGTTCCGAAGCTGCACCAACATAATAGAGGTACAGAAACACCGTGGCCTCTTTCTTTGAGATAACTCTGCACTATTGCGAGCTGCAAATGCCACTTCGAGCTTAGCTGTGCAGAAGAAGAACAACAAGAAGAAGAAATATCTCGAAATATGTCCGTCAGACCCCTTCCCTTGAGATGAATCTGCAAATATCTCGGAAACGAAGCGAGCTATGGCAAAATGTTAAGAGACCTTTTTTATAGAGAATAATGTTTCCTACAATTTACGTTCTATGATATTTTTTGATCAGAAGCGTAGTTCTCGAGATATATCAAGATATTTAAAAGTTCCGAAGCCGCACCAACATAATAGAGATACAGAAACACCGTGACCCCTTTCTTTGAGATAACTCTGCACTAGTGCGAGCCGCAAATGCCACTTCCAGCTTAGCTGTGCAGAAGAAGAACAACAAGAAGAAGAAATATCTCGAAATATGTCCGTCAGGCCCCTTCCCTTGAGATAAATATGCAAATATCTCGGAAACGAAGCGAGCTATGGCAAAATGTTAAGAGACCGTTGTTGTAGAGAATTAAGTTTCCTACTTTTTATGTTCTATGATATTTTTTGATCAGACGTGTAGTTCTCGAGATATATCAAGATATTTAAAAGTTCCGATGCCGCACCAACATAATAGAGATACAGAAACACCGTGGCCCCTTTCTTTGAGATAACTCTGCACTATTGCGAGCTGCAAATGCCACTTCCAGCTTAGCTGTGCAGAAGAAGAACAACAAGAAGAAGAAATATCTTGAAATATGTCCGTCAGGCCCCTTCCCTTGAGATAAATCTGCAAATATCTCGGAAACGAAGCGAGCTATGGCAAAATGTTAAGAGACCTTTTTTGTAGAGAATTAAGTTTCCTACTTTTTATGTTCGATGATATTTTTTGATCAGATGCGTAGCTCTCGAGATATATCAAGATATTTAAAAGTTCCGAAGCTGCACCAACATAATAGAGGTACAGAAACACCGTGGCCTCTTTCTTTGAGATAACTCTGCACTATTGCGAGCTGCAAATGCCACTTCGAGCTTAGCTGTGCAGAAGAAGAACAACAAGAAGAAGAAATATCTCGAAATATGTCCGTCAGACCCCTTCCCTTGAGATGAATCTGCAAATATCTCGGAAACGAAGCGAGCTATGGCAAAATGTTAAGAGACCTTTTTTGTAGAGAATAATGTTTCCTACAATTTACGTTCTATGAAATTTTTTGATCAGAAGCGTAGTTCTCGAGATATATCAAGATATTTAAAAGTTCCGAAGCCGCACCAACATAATAGAGATACAGAAACACCGTGACCCCTTTCTTTGAGATAACTCTGCACTAGTGCGAGCCGCAAATGCCACTTCCAGCTTAGCTGTGCAGAAGAAGAACAACAAGAAGAAGAAATATCTCGAAATATGTCCGTCAGGCCCCTTCCCTTGAGATAAATATGCAAATATCTCGGAAACGAAGCGAGCTATGGCAAAATGTTAAGAGACCTTTTTTGTAGAGAATTAAGTTTCCTACTTTTTATGTTCTATGATATTTTTTGATCAGATGCTTAGTTCTCGAGATATATCAAGATATTTAAAAGTTCCGAAGCCGCACCAACATAATAGAGATACAGAAACACCGTGGCCCCTTTCTGTGAGATAACTCTGCAATATTGCGAGCTGCAAATGCCACTTCCAGCTTAGCTGTGCAGAGGAAGAACAACAAGAAGAAGAAATATCTCGAAATATGTCCGTCAGGCCCCTTCCCTTGAGATATATCTGCAAATATCTCGGAAACGAAGCGAGCTATCTCAAAATGTTAAGAGACCTTTTTTGTAGAGAATTATGTTTCCTACAATTTATGTTCTATGATATTTTTTGATCAGAAGCGTAGTTTTCGAGATATATCGAGATATTTAAAAGTTCCGAAGCCGCACCAACATAATAGAGATACAGAAACACCGTGGCCCCTTTCTTTGAGATAACTCTGCACTAGTGCGAGCCGCAAATGCCACTTCCAGCTTAGCTGTGCAGAAGAAGAACAACAAGAAGAAGAAATATCTCGAAATATGTCCGTCAGGCCCCTTCCCTTGAGATAAATATGCAAATATCTCGGAAACGAAGCGAGCTATGGCAAAATGTTAAGAGACCTTTTTTGTAGAGAATTAAGTTTCCTACTTTTTATGTTCTATGATATTTTTTGATCAGATGCGTAGTTCTCGAGATATATCAAGATATTTAAAAGTTCCGAAGCCGCACCAACATAATAGAGATACAGAAACACCGTGGCCCCTTTCTTTGAGATAACTCTGCACTATTGCGAGCTGGAAATACCACTTCCAGTTTAGCTGTGCAGAAGAAGAACAACAAGAAGAAGAAATATCTCGAAATATGTCCGTTAGGCGCCTTCCCTTGAGATAAATCTGCAAATATCTCGGAAACGAAGCGAGCTATGGCAAAATGTTAAGAGACCTTTTTTGTAGGGAATTAAGTTTCCTACCTTTTATGTTCTATGATATTTTTTGATCAGATACGTAGTTCTCGAGATATATCAAGATATTTAAAAGTTCCGAAGCCGCACCAACATAATAGAGATACAGAAACACCGTGGCCCCTTTCTTTGAGATAACTCTGCACTAGTGCGAGCCGCAAATGCCACTTCCAGCTTAGCTGTGCAGAAGAAGAACAACAAGAAGAAGAAATATCTCGAAATATGTCCGTCAGGCCCCTTCCCTTGAGATAAATATGCAAATATCTCGGAAACGAAGCGAGCTATGGCAAAATGTTAGGAGACCTTTTTTGTAGAGAATTAAGTTTCCTACTTTTTATGTTCTATGATATTTTTTGATCAGATGCGTAGTTCTCGAGATATATCAAGATATTTAAAAGTTCCGAAGCCGCACCAACATAATAGAGATACAGAAACACCGTGGCCCCTTTCTTTGAGATAACTCTGCACTAGTGCGAGCCGCAAATGCCACTTCCAGCTTAGCTGTGCAGAAGAAGAACAACGAGAAGAAGAAATATCTCGAAATATGTCCGTCAGGCCCCTTCCCTTGAGATAAATATGCAAATATCTCGGAAACGAAGCGAGCTATGGCAAAATGTTAAGAGACCTTTTTTGTAGAGAATTAAGTTTCCTACTTTTTATGTTCTATGATATTTTTTGATCAGATGCGTAGTTCTCGAGATATATCAAGATAT
The DNA here is from genome assembly GCF_051020975.1 of Osmia lignaria lignaria. Lineage (NCBI taxonomy): Eukaryota > Metazoa > Arthropoda > Insecta > Hymenoptera > Megachilidae > Osmia > Osmia lignaria. The sequence continues at coordinate 4,919,420 of NW_027478164.1, forward strand.
TTAAAAGTTCCGAAGCCGCACCAACATAATAGAGATACAGAAACACCGTGGCCCCTTTCTTTGAGATAACTCTGCACTAGTGCGAGCCGCAAATGCCACTTCCAGCTTAGCTGTGCAGAAGAAGAACAACAAGAAGAAGAAATATCTCAAAATATGTCCGTCAGGCCCCTTCCCTTGAGATAAATATGCAAATATCTCGGAAACGAAGCGAGCTATGGCAAAATATTAAGAGACCTTTTTTGTAGAGAATTAAGTTTCCTACTTTTTATGTTCTATGATATTTTTTGATCAGATGCGTAGTTCTCGAGATATATCAAGATATTTAAAAGTTCCGAAGCCGCACCAACATAATAGAGATACAGAAACACCGTGGCCCCTTTCTTTGAGATAACTCTGCACTATTGCGAGCTGCAAATGCGACTTCCAGCTTAGCTGTGCAGAGAAAGAACAACAAGAAGAAGAAATATCTCGAAATATGTCCGTCAGGCCCCTTCCCTTGAGATAAATCTGCAAATATCTCGGAAACGAAGCGAGCTATGGCAAAATGTTAAGAGACCTTTTTTGTAGAGAATTAAGTTTCCTACTTTTTATGTTCTATGATATTTTTTGATCAGATGCGTAGTTCTCGAGATATATCAAGATATTTAAAAGTTCCGAAGCCGCACCAACATAATAGAGATACAGAAACACCGTGGCCCCTTTCTTTGAGATAACTCTGCACTAGTGCGAGCCGCAAATGCCACTTCCAGTTTAGCTGTGCAGAGGAAGAACAACAAGAAGAAGAAATATCTCGAAATATGTCCGTCAGGCCCCTTCCCTTGAGATATATCTGCAAATATCTCGGAAACGAAGCGAGCTATGGCAAAATGTTAAGAGACCTTTTTTGTAGAGAATTATGTTTCCTACAATTTATGTTCTATGATATTTTTTGATCAGAAGCGTAGTTTTCGAGATATATCGAGATATTTAAAAGTTCCGAAGCCGCACCAACATAATAGAGATACAGAAACACCGTGGCCCCTTTCTTTGAGATAACTCTGCACTAGTGCGAGCCGCAAATGCCACTTCCAGCTTAGCTGTGCAGAAGAAGAACAACAAGAAGAAGAAATATCTCGAAATATGTCCGTCAGGCCCCTTCCCTTGAGATAAATATGCAAATATCTCGGAAACGAAGCGAGCTATGGCAAAATGTTAAGAGACCTTTTTTGTAGAGAATTAAGTTTACTACTTTTTATGTTCTATGATATTTTTTGATCAGAAGCGTAGTTTTCGAGATATATCGAGATATTTAAAAGTTCCGAAGCCGCACCAACATAATAGAGATACAGAAACACCGTGGCCCCTTTCTTTGAGATAACTCTGCACTATTGCGAGCTGCAAATGCCACTTCCAGCTTAGCTGTGCAGAGGAAGAACAACAAGAAGAAGAAATATCTCGAAATATGTCCGTCAGGCCCCTTCCCTTGAGATATATCTGCAAATATCTCGGAAACGAAGCGAGCTATGGCAAAATGTTAAGAGACCTTTTTTGTAGAGAATTAGGTTTCCTACTTTTTATGTTCTATGATATTTTTTGATCAGAAGCGTAGTTTTCGAGATATATCGAGATATTTAAAAGTTCCGAAGCCGCACCAACATAATAGAGATACAGAAACTCCGTGGCCCCTTTCTTTGAGATAACTCTGCACTAGTGCGAGCCGCAAATGCCACTTCCAGCTTAGCTGTGCAGAAGAAGAACAACAAGAAGAAGAAATATCTCGAAATATGTCCGTCAGGCCCCTTCCCTTGAGATAAATATGCAAATATCTCGGAAACGAAGCGAGCTATGGCAAAATGTTAAGAGACCTTTTTTGTAGAGAATTAAGTTTCCTACTTTTTATGTTCTATGATATTTTTTGATCAGATGCGTAGTTCTCGAGATATATCAAGATATTTAAAAGTTCCGAAGCCGCACCAACATAATAGAGATACAGAAACACCGTGGCCCCTTTCTTTGAGATAACTCTGCACTAGTGCGAGCCGCAAATGCCACTTCCAGCTTAGCTGTGCAGAAGAAGAACAACAAGAAGAAGAAATATCTCGAAATATGTCCGTCAGGCCCCTTCCCTTGAGATAAATATGCAAATATCTCGGAAACGAAGCGAGCTATGGCAAAATGTTAAGAGACCTTTTTTGTAGAGAATTAAGTTTCCTACTTTTTATGTTCTATGATATTTTTTGATCAGATGCGTAGTTCTCGAGATATATCAAGATACTTAAAAGTTCCGAAGCCGCACCAACATACTAGAGATACAGAAACACCGTGGCCCCTTTCTTTGAGATAACTCTGCACTATTGCGAGCTGCAAATGCCACTTCCAGCTTAGCTGTGCAGAGGAAGACCAACAAGAAGAAGAAATATCTCGAAATATGTCCGTCAGGCCCCTTCCCTTGAGATATATCTGCAAATATCTCGGAAACGAAGCGAGCTATGGCAAAATGTTAAGAGACCTTTTTTGTAGAGAATTATGTTTCCTACAATTTATGTTCTATGATATTTTTTGATCAGAAGCGTAGTTTTCGAGATATATCGAGATATTTAAAAGTTCCGAAGCCGCACGAACATAATAGAGATACAGAAACACCGTGGCCCCTTTCTTTGAGATAACTCTGCACTAGTGCGACCCGCAAATGCCACTTCCAGCTTAGCTGTGCAGAAGAAGAACAACAAGAAGAAGAAATATCTCGAAATATGCCCGTCAGGCCCCTTCCCTTGAGATAAATATGCAAATATCTCGGAAACGAAGCGAGCTATGGCAAAATGTTAAGAGACCTTTTTTGTAGAGAATTAAGTTTCCTACTTTCTATGTTCTATGATATTTTTTGATCAGTTGCGTAGTTCTCGAGATATATCAAGATATTTAAAAGTTCCGAAGCCGCACCAACATAATAGAGATACAGAAACACCGTGGCCCCTTTCTTTGAGATAACTCTGCACTAGTGCGAGCCGCAAATGCCACTTCCAGCTTAGCTGTGCAGAAGAAGAACAACAAGAAGAAGAAATATCTCGAAATATGTCCGTCAGGCCCCTTCCCTTGAGATAAATATGCAAATATCTCGGAAACGAAGCGAGCTATGGCAAAATGTTAGGAGACCTTTTTTGTAGAGAATTAAGTTTCCTACTTTTTATGTTCTATGATATTTTTTGATCAGATGCGTAGTTCTCGAGATATATCAAGATATTTAAAAGTTCCGAAGCCGCACCAACATAATAGAGATACAGAAACACCGTGGCCCCTTTCTTTGAGATAACTCTGCACTAGTGCGAGCCGCAAATGCCACTTCCAGCTTAGCTGTGCAGAAGAAGAACAACGAGAAGAAGAAATATCTCGAAATATGTCCGTCAGGCCCCTTCCCTTGAGATAAATATGCAAATATCTCGGAAACGAAGCGAGCTATGGCAAAATGTTAAGAGACCTTTTTTGTAGAGAATTAAGTTTCCTACTTTTTATGTTCTATGATATTTTTTGATCAGATGCGTAGTTCTCGAGATATATCAAGATATTTAAAAGTTCCGAAGCCGCACCAACATAATAGAGATACAGAAACACCGTGGCCCCTTTCTTTGAGATAACTCTGCACTAGTGCGAGCCGCAAATGCCACTTCCAGCTTAGCTGTGCAGAAGAAGAACAACAAGAAGAAGAAATATCTCAAAATATGTCCGTCAGGCCCCTTCCCTTGAGATAAATATGCAAATATCTCGGAAACGAAGCGAGCTATGGCAAAATATTAAGAGACCTTTTTTGTAGAGAATTAAGTTTCCTACTTTTTATGTTCTATGATATTTTTTGATCAGATGCGTAGTTCTCGAGATATATCAAGATATTTAAAAGTTCCGAAGCCGCACCAACATAATAGAGATACAGAAACACCGTGGCCCCTTTCTTTGAGATAACTCTGCACTATTGCGAGCTGCAAATGCGACTTCCAGCTTAGCTGTGCAGAGAAAGAACAACAAGAAGAAGAAATATCTCGAAATATGTCCGTCAGGCCCCTTCCCTTGAGATAAATCTGCAAATATCTCGGAAACGAAGCGAGCTATGGCAAAATGTTAAGAGACCTTTTTTGTAGAGAATTAAGTTTCCTACTTTTTATGTTCTATGATATTTTTTGATCAGATGCGTAGTTCTCGAGATATATCAAGATATTTAAAAGTTCCGAAGCCGCACCAACATAATAGAGATACAGAAACACCGTGGCCCCTTTCTTTGAGATAACTCTGCACTAGTGCGAGCCGCAAATGCCACTTCCAGTTTAGCTGTGCAGAGGAAGAACAACAAGAAGAAGAAATATCTCGAAATATGTCCGTCAGGCCCCTTCCCTTGAGATATATCTGCAAATATCTCGGAAACGAAGCGAGCTATGGCAAAATGTTAAGAGACCTTTTTTGTAGAGAATTATGTTTCCTACAATTTATGTTCTATGATATTTTTTGATCAGAAGCGTAGTTTTCGAGATATATCGAGATATTTAAAAGTTCCGAAGCCGCACCAACATAATAGAGATACAGAAACACCGTGGCCCCTTTCTTTGAGATAACTCTGCACTAGTGCGAGCCGCAAATGCCACTTCCAGCTTAGCTGTGCAGAAGAAGAACAACAAGAAGAAGAAATATCTCGAAATATGTCCGTCAGGCCCCTTCCCTTGAGATAAATATGCAAATATCTCGGAAACGAAGCGAGCTATGGCAAAATGTTAAGAGACCTTTTTTGTAGAGAATTAAGTTTACTACTTTTTATGTTCTATGATATTTTTTGATCAGAAGCGTAGTTTTCGAGATATATCGAGATATTTAAAAGTTCCGAAGCCGCACCAACATAATAGAGATACAGAAACACCGTGGCCCCTTTCTTTGAGATAACTCTGCACTATTGCGAGCTGCAAATGCCACTTCCAGCTTAGCTGTGCAGAGGAAGAACAACAAGAAGAAGAAATATCTCGAAATATGTCCGTCAGGCCCCTTCCCTTGAGATATATCTGCAAATATCTCGGAAACGAAGCGAGCTATGGCAAAATGTTAAGAGACCTTTTTTGTAGAGAATTAGGTTTCCTACTTTTTATGTTCTATGATATTTTTTGATCAGAAGCGTAGTTTTCGAGATATATCGAGATATTTAAAAGTTCCGAAGCCGCACCAACATAATAGAGATACAGAAACTCCGTGGCCCCTTTCTTTGAGATAACTCTGCACTAGTGCGAGCCGCAAATGCCACTTCCAGCTTAGCTGTGCAGAAGAAGAACAACAAGAAGAAGAAATATCTCGAAATATGTCCGTCAGGCCCCTTCCCTTGAGATAAATATGCAAATATCTCGGAAACGAAGCGAGCTATGGCAAAATGTTAAGAGACCTTTTTTGTAGAGAATTAAGTTTCCTACTTTTTATGTTCTATGATATTTTTTGATCAGATGCGTAGTTCTCGAGATATATCAAGATATTTAAAAGTTCCGAAGCCGCACCAACATAATAGAGATACAGAAACACCGTGGCCCCTTTCTTTGAGATAACTCTGCACTAGTGCGAGCCGCAAATGCCACTTCCAGCTTAGCTGTGCAGAAGAAGAACAACAAGAAGAAGAAATATCTCGAAATATGTCCGTCAGGCCCCTTCCCTTGAGATAAATATGCAAATATCTCGGAAACGAAGCGAGCTATGGCAAAATGTTAAGAGACCTTTTTTGTAGAGAATTAAGTTTCCTACTTTTTATGTTCTATGATATTTTTTGATCAGATGCGTAGTTCTCGAGATATATCAAGATACTTAAAAGTTCCGAAGCCGCACCAACATACTAGAGATACAGAAACACCGTGGCCCCTTTCTTTGAGATAACTCTGCACTATTGCGAGCTGCAAATGCCACTTCCAGCTTAGCTGTGCAGAGGAAGACCAACAAGAAGAAGAAATATCTCGAAATATGTCCGTCAGGCCCCTTCCCTTGAGATATATCTGCAAATATCTCGGAAACGAAGCGAGCTATGGCAAAATGTTAAGAGACCTTTTTTGTAGAGAATTATGTTTCCTACAATTTATGTTCTATGATATTTTTTGATCAGAAGCGTAGTTTTCGAGATATATCGAGATATTTAAAAGTTCCGAAGCCGCACGAACATAATAGAGATACAGAAACACCGTGGCCCCTTTCTTTGAGATAACTCTGCACTAGTGCGACCCGCAAATGCCACTTCCAGCTTAGCTGTGCAGAAGAAGAACAACAAGAAGAAGAAATATCTCGAAATATGCCCGTCAGGCCCCTTCCCTTGAGATAAATATGCAAATATCTCGGAAACGAAGCGAGCTATGGCAAAATGTTAAGAGACCTTTTTTGTAGAGAATTAAGTTTCCTACTTTCTATGTTCTATGATATTTTTTGATCAGTTGCGTAGTTCTCGAGATATATCAAGATATTTAAAAGTTCCGAAGCCGCACCAACATAATAGAGATACAGAAACACCGTGGCCCCTTTCTTTGAGATAACTCTGCACTAGTGCGAGCCGCAAATGCCACTTCCAGCTTAGCTGTGCAGAAGAAGAACAACAAGAAGAAGAAATATCTCGAAATATGTCCGTCAGGCCCCTTCCCTTGAGATAAATCTGCAAATATCTCGGAAACGAAGCGAGCTATGGCAAAATGTTAAGAGACCTTTTTTGTAGAGAATTAAGTTTCCAACTTTTTATGTTCTATGATATTTTTTGATCAGATGCGTAGTTCTCGAGATATATCAAGATATTTAAAAGTTCCGAAGCCGCACCAACATAATAGAGATACAGAAACACCGTGGCCCCTTTCTTTGAGATAACTCTGCACTAGTGCGAGCCGCAAATGCCACTTCCAGCTTAGCTGTGCAGAAGAAGAACAACAAGAAGAAGAAATATCTCGAAATATGTCCGTCAGGCCCCTTCCCTTGAGATAAATATGCAAATATCTCGGAAACGAAGCGAGCTATGGCAAAATGTTAAGAGACCTTTTTTGTAGAGAATTAAGTTTCCTACTTTTTATGTTCTATGATATTTTTTGATCAGATGCGTAGTTCTCGAGATATATCAAGATATTTAAAAGTTCCGAAGCCGCACCAACATAATAGAGATACAGAAACACCGTGGCCCCTTTCTTTGAGATAACTCTGCACTATTGCGAGCTGGAAATACCACTTCCAGTTTAGCTGTGCAGAAGAAGAACAACAAGAAGAAGAAATATCTCGAAATATGTCCGTTAGGCGCCTTCCCTTGAGATAAATCTGCAAATATCTCGGAAACGAAGCGAGCTATGGCAAAATGTTAAGAGACCTTTTTTGTAGGGAATTAAGTTTCCTACCTTTTATGTTCTATGATATTTTTTGATCAGATACGTAGTTCTCGAGATATATCAAGATATTTAAAAGTTCCGAAGCCGCACCAACATAATAGAGATACAGAAACACCGTGGCCCCTTTCTTTGAGATAACTCTGCACTAGTGCGAGCCGCAAATGCCACTTCCAGCTTAGCTGTGCAGAAGAAGAACAACAAGAAGAAGAAATATCTCGAAATATGTCCGTCAGGCCCCTTCCCTTGAGATAAATATGCAAATATCTCGGAAACGAAGCGAGCTATGGCAAAATGTTAGGAGACCTTTTTTGTAGAGAATTAAGTTTCCTACTTTTTATGTTCTATGATATTTTTTGATCAGATGCGTAGTTCTCGAGATATATCAAGATATTTAAAAGTTCCGAAGCCGCACCAACATAATAGAGATACAGAAACACCGTGGCCCCTTTCTTTGAGATAACTCTGCACTAGTGCGAGCCGCAAATGCCACTTCCAGCTTAGCTGTGCAGAAGAAGAACAACGAGAAGAAGAAATATCTCGAAATATGTCCGTCAGGCCCCTTCCCTTGAGATAAATATGCAAATATCTCGGAAACGAAGCGAGCTATGGCAAAATGTTAAGAGACCTTTTTTGTAGAGAATTAAGTTTCCTACTTTTTATGTTCTATGATATTTTTTGATCAGATGCGTAGTTCTCGAGATATATCAAGATATTTAAAAGTTCCGAAGCCGCACCAACATAATAGAGATACAGAAACACCGTGGCCCCTTTCTTTGAGATAACTCTGCACTAGTGCGAGCCGCAAATGCCACTTCCAGCTTAGCTGTGCAGAAGAAGAACAACAAGAAGAAGAAATATCTCAAAATATGTCCGTCAGGCCCCTTCCCTTGAGATAAATATGCAAATATCTCGGAAACGAAGCGAGCTATGGCAAAATATTAAGAGACCTTTTTTGTAGAGAATTAAGTTTCCTACTTTTTATGTTCTATGATATTTTTTGATCAGATGCGTAGTTCTCGAGATATATCAAGATATTTAAAAGTTCCGAAGCCGCACCAACATAATAGAGATACAGAAACACCGTGGCCCCTTTCTTTGAGATAACTCTGCACTATTGCGAGCTGCAAATGCGACTTCCAGCTTAGCTGTGCAGAGAAAGAACAACAAGAAGAAGAAATATCTCGAAATATGTCCGTCAGGCCCCTTCCCTTGAGATAAATCTGCAAATATCTCGGAAACGAAGCGAGCTATGGCAAAATGTTAAGAGACCTTTTTTGTAGAGAATTAGGTTTCCTACTTTTTATGTTCTATGATATTTTTTGATCAGATGCGTAGTTCTCGAGATATATCAAGATATTTAAAAGTTCCGAAGCCGCACCAACATAATAGAGATACAGAAACACCGTGGCCCCTTTCTTTGAGATAACTCTGCACTATTGCGAGCTGGAAATGCCACTTCCAGTTTAGCTGTGCAGAAGAAGAACGACAAGAAGAAGAAATATCTCGAAATATGTCCGTTAGGCCCCTTCCCTTGAGATAAATCTGCAAATATCTCGGAAACGAAGCGAGCTATGGCAAAATGTTAAGAGACCTTTTTTGCAGAGAATTAAGTTTCCTACTTTTTATGTTCTATGATATTTTTTGATCAGAAGCGTAGTTTTCGAGATATATCGAGATACTTAAAAGTTCCGAAGCCGCACCAACATAATAGAGATACAGAAACACCGTGGCCCCTTTCTTTGAGATAACTCTGCACTAGTGCGAGCCGCAAATGCCACTTCCAGCTTAGCTGTGCAGAAGAAGAACAACAAGAAGAAGAAATATCTCGAAATATGTCCGTCAGGCCCCTTCCCTTGAGATATATCTGCAAATATCTCGGAAACGAAGCGAGCTATGGCAAAATGTTAAGAGACCTTTTTTGTAGAGAATTATGTTTCCTACCATTTATGCTCTATGATATTTTTTGATCAGAAGCGTAGTTTTCGAGATATATCGAGATATTTAAAAGTTCCGAAGCCGCACCAACATAATAGAGATACAGAAACACCGTGGCCCCTTTCTTTGAGATAACTCTGCCCTAGTGCGAGCCGCAAATGCCACTTCCAGATTAGCTGTGCAGAAGAAGAACAACAAGAAGAAGAAATATCTCGAAATATGTCCGTCAGGCCCCTTCCCTTGAGATAAATATGCAAATATCTCGGATACGAAGCGAGCTATGGCAAAATGTTAAGAGACCTTTTTTGTAGAGAATTAAGTTTGCTACTTTTTATGTTCTATGATATTTTTTGATCAGATACGTAGTTCTCGAGATATATCAAGATATTTAAAAGTTCCGAAGCCGCACCAACATAATAGAGATACAGAAACACCGTGGCCCCTTTCTTTGAGATAACTCTGCACTAGTGCGAGCCGCAAATGCCACTTCCAGCTTAGCTGTGCAGAAGAAGAACAACAAGAAGAAGAAATATCTCGAAATATGTCCGTCAGGCCCCTTCCCTTGAGATAAATATGCAAATATCTCGGAAACGAAGCGAGCTATGGCAAAATGTTAAGAGACCTTTTTTGTAGAGAATTAAGTTTCCTACTTTTTATGTTCTATGATATTTTTTGATCAGATGCGTAGTTCTCGAGATATATCAAGATATTTAAAAGTTCCGAAGCCGCACCAACATAATAGAGATACAGAAACACCGTGGCCCCTTTCTTTGAGATAACTCTGCACTAGTGCGAGCCGCAAATGCCACTTCCAGCTTAGCTGTGCAGAAGAAGAACAACGAGAAGAAGAAATATCTCGAAATATGTCCGTCAGGCCCCTTCCCTTGAGATAAATATGCAAATATCTCGGAAACGAAGCGAGCTATGGCAAAATGTTAAGAGACCTTTTTTGTAGAGAATTAAGTTTCCTACTTTTTATGTTCTATGATATTTTTTGATCAGATGCGTAGTTCTCGAGATATATCAAGATATTTAAAAGTTCCGAAGCCGCACCAACATAATAGAGATACAGAAACACCGTGGCCCCTTTCTTTGAGATAACTCTGCACTAGTGCGAGCCGCAAATGCCACTTCCAGTTTAGCTGTGCAGAGGAAGAACAACAAGAAGAAGAAATATCTCGAAATATGTCCGTCAGGCCCCTTCCCTTGAGATATATCTGCAAATATCTCGGAAACGAAGCGAGCTATGGCAAAATGTTAAGAGACCTTTTTTGTAGAGAATTATGTTTCCTACAATTTATGTTCTATGATATTTTTTGATCAGAAGCGTAGTTTTCGAGATATATCGAGATATTTAAAAGTTCCGAAGCCGCACCAACATAATAGAGATACAGAAACACCGTGGCCCCTTTCTTTGAGATAACTCTGCACTAGTGCGAGCCGCAAATGCCACTTCCAGCTTAGCTGTGCAGAAGAAGAACAACAAGAAGAAGAAATATCTCGAAATATGTCCGTCAGGCCCCTTCCCTTGAGATAAATATGCAAATATCTCGGAAACGAAGCGAGCTATGGCAAAATGTTAAGAGACCTTTTTTGTAGAGAATTAAGTTTACTACTTTTTATGTTCTATGATATTTTTTGATCAGAAGCGTAGTTTTCGAGATATATCGAGATATTTAAAAGTTCCGAAGCCGCACCAACATAATAGAGATACAGAAACACCGTGGCCCCTTTCTTTGAGATAACTCTGCACTATTGCGAGCTGCAAATGCCACTTCCAGCTTAGCTGTGCAGAGGAAGAACAACAAGAAGAAGAAATATCTCGAAATATGTCCGTCAGGCCCCTTCCCTTGAGATATATCTGCAAATATCTCGGAAACGAAGCGAGCTATGGCAAAATGTTAAGAGACCTTTTTTGTAGAGAATTAGGTTTCCTACTTTTTATGTTCTATGATATTTTTTGATCAGAAGCGTAGTTTTCGAGATATATCGAGATATTTAAAAGTTCCGAAGCCGCACCAACATAATAGAGATACAGAAACACCGTGGCCCCTTTCTTTGAGATAACTCTGCACTAGTGCGAGCCGCAAATGCCACTTCCAGCTTAGCTGTGCAGAAGAAGAACAACAAGAAGAAGAAATATCTCGAAATATGTCCGTCAGGCCCCTTCCCTTGAGATAAATATGCAAATATCTCGGAAACGAAGCGAGCTATGGCAAAATGTTAAGAGACCTTTTTTGTAGAGAATTAAGTTTCCTACTTTTTATGTTCTATGATATTTTTTGATCAGATGCGTAGTTCTCGAGATATATCAAGATATTTAAAAGTTCCGAAGCCGCACCAACATAATAGAGATACAGAAACACCGTGGCCCCTTTCTTTGAGATAACTCTGCACTAGTGCGAGCCGCAAATGCCACTTCCAGCTTAGCTGTGCAGAAGAAGAACAACAAGAAGAAGAAATATCTCGAAATATGTCCGTCAGGCCCCTTCCCTTGAGATAAATATGCAAATATCTCGGAAACGAAGCGAGCTATGGCAAAATGTTAAGAGACCTTTTTTGTAGAGAATTAAGTTTCCTACTTTTTATGTTCTATGATATTTTTTGATCAGATGCGTAGTTCTCGAGATATATCAAGATACTTAAAAGTTCCGAAGCCGCACCAACATACTAGAGATACAGAAACACCGTGGCCCCTTTCTTTGAGATAACTCTGCACTATTGCGAGCTGCAAATGCCACTTCCAGCTTAGCTGTGCAGAGGAAGACCAACAAGAAGAAGAAATATCTCGAAATATGTCCGTCAGGCCCCTTCCCTTGAGATATATCTGCAAATATCTCGGAAACGAAGCGAGCTATGGCAAAATGTTAAGAGACCTTTTTTGTAGAGAATTATGTTTCCTACAATTTATGTTCTATGATATTTTTTGATCAGAAGCGTAGTTTTCGAGATATATCGAGATATTTAAAAGTTCCGAAGCCGCACCAACATAATAGAGATACAGAAACACCGTGGCCCCTTTCTTTGAGATAACTCTGCACTAGTGCGACCCGCAAATGCCACTTCCAGCTTAGCTGTGCAGAAGAAGAACAACAAGAAGAAGAAATATCTCGAAATATGCCCGTCAGGCCCCTTCCCTTGAGATAAATATGCAAATATCTCGGAAACGAAGCGAGCTATGGCAAAATGTTAAGAGACCTTTTTTGTAGAGAATTAAGTTTCCTACTTTCTATGTTCTATGATATTTTTTGATCAGTTGCGTAGTTCTCGAGATATATCAAGATATTTAAAAGTTCCGAAGCCGCACCAACATAATAGAGATACAGAAACACCGTGGCCCCTTTCTTTGAGATAACTCTGCACTAGTGCGAGCCGCAAATGCCACTTCCAGCTTAGCTGTGCAGAAGAAGAACAACAAGAAGAAGAAATATCTCGAAATATGTCCGTCAGGCCCCTTCCCTTGAGATAAATCTGCAAATATCTCGGAAACGAAGCGAGCTATGGCAAAATGTTAAGAGACCTTTTTTGTAGAGAATTAAGTTTCCAACTTTTTATGTTCTATGATATTTTTTGATCAGATGCGTAGTTCTCGAGATATATCAAGATATTTAAAAGTTCCGAAGCCGCACCAACATAATAGAGATACAGAAACACCGTGGCCCCTTTCTTTGAGATAACTCTGCACTATTGCGAGCTGCAAATGCCACTTCCAGTTTAGCTGTGCAGAAGAAGAACGACAAGAAGAAGAAATATCTCGAAATATGTCCGTTAGGCCCCTTCCCTTGAGATAAATCTGCAAATATCTCGGAAACGAAGCGAGCTATGGCAAAATGTTAAGAGACCTTTTTTGTAGAGAATTAAGTTTACTACTTTTTATGTTCTATGATATTTTTTGATCAGAAGCGTAGTTTTCGAGATATATCGAGATATTTAAAAGTTCCGAAGCCGCACCAACATAATAGAGATACAGAAACACCGTGGCCCCTTTCTTTGAGATAACTCTGCACTAGTGCGAGCCGCAAATGCCACTTCCAGCTTAGCTGTTCAGAAGAAGAACAACAAGAAGAAGAAATATCTCGAAATATGTCCGTCAGGCCCCTTCCCTTGAGATAAATATGCAAATATCTCGGATACGAAGCGAGCTATGGCAAAATGTTAAGAGACCTTTTTTGTAGAGAATTAAATTTCCTACTTTTTATGTTCTATGATATTTTTTGATCAGATGCGTAGTTCTCGAGATATATCAAGATATTTAAAAGTTCCGAAGCCGCACCAACATAATAGAGATACAGAAACACCGTGGCCCCTTTCTTTGAGATAACTCTGCACTATTGCGAGCTGCAAATGCCACTTCCAGCTTAGCTGTGCAGAGGAAGAACAACAAGAAGAAGAAATATCTCGAAATATGTCCGTCAGGCCCCTTCCCTTGAGATATATCTGCAAATATCTCGGAAACGAAGCGAGCTATGGCAAAATGTTAAGAGACCTTTTTTGTAGAGAATTAAGTTTCCTACTTTTTATGTTCTATGATATTTTTGGATCAGAAGCGTAGTTTTCGAGATATATCGAGATATTTAAAAGTTTCGAAGCCGCACCAACATAATAGAGATACAGAAACACCGTGGCCCCTTTCTTTGAGATAACTCTGCACTAGTGCGAGCCGCAAATGCCACTTCCAGCTTAGCTGTGCAGAAGAAGAACAACAAGAAGAAGAAATATCTCGAAATATGTCCGTCAGGCCCCTTCCCTTGAGATAAATATGCAAATATCTCGGAAACAAAGCGAGCTATGGCAAAATGTTAAGAGACCTTTTTTGTAGAGAATTAAGTTTCCTACTTTTTATGTTCTATGATATTTTTTGATCAGATGCGTAGTTCTCGAGATATATCAAGATATTTAAAAGTTCCGAAGCCGCACCAACATAATAGAGATACAGAAACACCGTGGCCCCTTTCTTTGAGATAACTCTGCACTAGTGCGAGCCGCAAATGCCACTTCCAGCTTAGCTGTGCAGAAGAAGAACAACAAGAAGAAGAAATATCTCGAAATATGTCCGTTAGGCCCCTTCCCTTGAGATAAATCTGCAAATATCTCGGAAACGAAGCGAGCTATGGCAAAATGTTAAGAGACCTTTTTTGTAGAGAATTAAGTTTCCTACTTTTTATGTTCTATGATATTTTTTGGTCAGATGCGTAGTACTCGAGATATATCAAGATATTTAAAAGTTCCGAAGCCGCACCAACATAATAGAGATACAGAAACACCGTGGCCCCTTTCTTTGAGATAACTCTGCCCTACTGCGAGCTGCAAATGCCACTTCCAGCTTAGCTGTGCAGAAGAAGAACAACAAGAAGAAGAAATATCTCGAAATATGTCCGTCAGGCCCCTTCCCTTGAGATAAATCTGCAAATATCTCGGAAACGAAGCGAGCTATGGCAAAATGTTAAGAGACCGTTTTTGTAGAGAATTAAGTATCCTACTTCTTATGTTCTATGATATTTTTTGATCAGACGCGTAGTTCTCGAGATATATCAAGATATTTAAAAGTTCCGCAGCCGCACCAACATAATAGAGATACAGAAACACCGTGGCCCCTTTCTTTGAGATAACTCTGCACTATTGCGAGCTGCAAATGCCACTTCCAGCTTAGCTGTGCAGAAGAAGAACAACAAGAAGAAGAAATATCTCGAAATATGTCCGTTAGGCCCCTTCCCTTGAGATAAATCTGCAAATATCTCGGAAACGAAGCGAGCTATGGCAAAATCTTAAGAGACCTTTTTTGTAGAGAATTAAGTTTCCTACCTTTTACGTTCTATGATATTTTTTGATCAGATGCGTAGTTCTCGAGATATATCAAGATATTTAAAAGTTCCGAAACCGCACCAACATAATAGAGATACATAAACACCGTGACCCCTTTCTTTGAGATAACTCTGCACTAGTGCGAGCCGCAAATGCCACTTCCAGCTTAGCTGTGCAGAAGAAGAACAACAAGAAGAAGAAATATCTCGAAATATGTCCGTTAGGCCCCTTCCCTTGAGATAAATCTGCAAATATCTCGGAAACGAAGCGAGCTATGGCAAAATGTTAAGAGACCTTTTTTGTAGAGAATGAAGTTTCCTACTTTTTATGTTCTATGATATTTTTCGATCAGATGCGTAGTTCTCGAGATATATCAAGATATTTAAAAGTTCCGAAGCCGCACCAACATAATAGAGATACAGAAACACCGTGGCCCCTTTCTTTGAGATAACTCTGCACTATTGCGAGCTGGAAATGCCACTTCCAGTTTAGCTGTGCAGAAGAAGAACAACAAGAAGAAGAAATATCTCGAAATATGTCCGTTAGGCCCCTTCCCTTGAGATAAATCTGCAAATATCTCGGAAACGAAGCGAGCTATGGCAAAATCTTAAGAGACCTTTCTTGTAGAGAATTAAGTTTCCTACTTTTTATGTTCTATGATATTTTTTGATCAGATGCGTAGTTCTCGAGATATATCAAGATATTTAAAAGTTCCGAAGCCGCACCAACATAATAGAGATACAGAAACACCGTGGCCCCTTTCTTTGAGATAACTCTGCGCTATTGCGAGCTGCAAATGCCACTACCAGCTTAGCTGTGCAGAAGAAGAACAACAAGAAGAAGAAATATCTCGAAATATGTCCGTTAGGCCCCTTCCCTTGAGATAAATCTGCAAATATCTCGGAAACGAAGCGAGCTATGGCAAAATGTTAAGAGACCTTTTTTGTAGAGAATTATGTTTCCTACAATTTATGTTGTATGATATTTTTTGATCAGAAGCGTAGTTTTCGAGATATATCGAGATATTTAAAAGTTCCGAAGCCGCACCAACATAATAGAGATACAGAAACACCGTGGCCCCTTTCTTTGAGATAACTCTGCACTAGTGCGACCCGCAAATGCCACTTCCAGCTTAGCTGTGCAGAAGAAGAACAACAAGAAGAAGAAATATCTCGAAATATGCCCGTCAGGCCCCTTCCCTTGAGATAAATATGCAAATATCTCGGAAACGAAGCGAGCTATGGCAAAATGTTAAGAGACCTTTTTTGTAGAGAATTAAGTTTCCTACTTTTTATGTTCTATGATATTTTTTGATCAGATGCGTAGTTCTCGAGATATATCAAGATATTTAAAAGTTCCGAAGCCGCACCAACATAATAGAGATACAGAAACACCGTGGCCCCTTTCTTTGAGATAACTCTGCACTAGTGCGAGCCGCAAATGCCACTTCCAGCTTAGCTGTGCAGAAGAAGAACAACAAGAAGAAGAAATATCTCGAAATATGTCCGTCAGGCCCCTTCCCTTGAGATAAATCTGCAAATATCTCGGAAACGAAGCGAGCTATGGCAAAATGTTAAGAGACCTTTTTTGTAGAGAATTAAGTTTCCTACTTTTTATGTTCTATGATATTTTTTGATCAGATGCGTAGTTCTCGAGATATATCAAGATATTTAAAAGTTCCGAAGCCGCACCAACATAATAGAGATACAGAAACACCGTGGCCCCTTTCTTTGAGATAACTCTGCACTATTGCGAGCTGCAAATGCCACTTCCAGTTTAGCTGTGCAGAAGAAGAACGACAAGAAGAAGAAATATCTCGAAATATGTCCGTTAGGCCCCTTCCCTTGAGATAAATCTGCAAATATCTCGGAAACGAAGCGAGCTATGGCAAAATGTTAAGAGACCTTTTTTGTAGAGAATTAAGTTTACTACTTTTTATGTTCTATGATATTTTTTGATCAGAAGCGTAGTTTTCGAGATATATCGAGATATTTAAAAGTTCCGAAGCCGCACCAACATAATAGAGATACAGAAACACCGTGGCCCCTTTCTTTGAGATAACTCTGCACTAGTGCGAGCCGCAAATGCCACTTCCAGCTTAGCTGTTCAGAAGAAGAACAACAAGAAGAAGAAATATCTCGAAATATGTCCGTCAGGCCCCTTCCCTTGAGATAAATATGCAAATATCTCGGATACGAAGCGAGCTATGGCAAAATGTTAAGAGACCTTTTTTGTAGAGAATTAAATTTCCTACTTTTTATGTTCTATGATATTTTTTGATCAGATGCGTAGTTCTCGAGATATATCAAGATATTTAAAAGTTCCGAAGCCGCACCAACATAATAGAGATACAGAAACACCGTGGCCCCTTTCTTTGAGATAACTCTGCACTATTGCGAGCTGCAAATGCCACTTCCAGCTTAGCTGTGCAGAGGAAGAACAACAAGAAGAAGAAATATCTCGAAATATGTCCGTCAGGCCCCTTCCCTTGAGATATATCTGCAAATATCTCGGAAACGAAGCGAGCTATGGCAAAATGTTAAGAGACCTTTTTTGTAGAGAATTAAGTTTCCTACTTTTTATGTTCTATGATATTTTTGGATCAGAAGCGTAGTTTTCGAGATATATCGAGATATTTAAAAGTTTCGAAGCCGCACCAACATAATAGAGATACAGAAACACCGTGGCCCCTTTCTTTGAGATAACTCTGCACTAGTGCGAGCCGCAAATGCCACTTCCAGCTTAGCTGTGCAGAAGAAGAACAACAAGAAGAAGAAATATCTCGAAATATGTCCGTCAGGCCCCTTCCCTTGAGATAAATATGCAAATATCTCGGAAACAAAGCGAGCTATGGCAAAATGTTAAGAGACCTTTTTTGTAGAGAATTAAGTTTCCTACTTTTTATGTTCTATGATATTTTTTGATCAGATGCGTAGTTCTCGAGATATATCAAGATATTTAAAAGTTCCGAAGCCGCACCAACATAATAGAGATACAGAAACACCGTGGCCCCTTTCTTTGAGATAACTCTGCACTAGTGCGAGCCGCAAATGCCACTTCCAGCTTAGCTGTGCAGAAGAAGAACAACAAGAAGAAGAAATATCTCGAAATATGTCCGTTAGGCCCCTTCCCTTGAGATAAATCTGCAAATATCTCGGAAACGAAGCGAGCTATGGCAAAATGTTAAGAGACCTTTTTTGTAGAGAATTAAGTTTACTACTTTTTATGTTCTATGATATTTTTTGGTCAGATGCGTAGTACTCGAGATATATCAAGATATTTAAAAGTTCCGAAGCAGCACCAACATAATAGAGATACAGAAACACCGTGGCCCCTTTCTTTGAGATAACTCTGCACTATTGCGAGCTGGAAATGCCACTTCCAGTTTAGCTGTGCAGAAGAAGAACAACAAGAAGAAGAAATATCTCGAAATATGTCCGTTAGGCCCCTTCCCTTCAGATAAATCTGCAAATATCTCGGAAACGAAGAGAGCTATGGCAAAATGTTAAGAGGCCTTTTTTGTAGAGAATTAAGTTTCCTACTTTTTATGTTCTATGATATTTTTTGATCAGATGCGTAGTTCTCGAGATATATCAAGATATTTAAAAGTTCCGAAGCCGCACCAACATAATAGAGATTCAGAAACACCGTGGCCCCTTTCTTTGAGATAACTCTGCCCTACTGCGAGCTGCAAATGCCACTCCCAGCTTAGCTGTGCAGAAGAAGAACAACAAGAAGAAGAAATATCTCGAAATATGTCCGTCAGGCCCCTTCCCTTGAGATAAATCTGCAAATATCTCGGAAACGAAGCGAGCTATGGCAAAATGTTAAGAGACCGTTTTTGTAGAGAATTAAGTATCCTACTTCTTATGTTCTATGATATTTTTTGATCAGACGCGTAGTTCTCGAGATATATCAAGATATTTAAAAGTTCCGAAGCCGCACCAACATAATAGAGATACAGAAACACCGTGGCCCCTTTCTTTGAGATAACTCTGCACTATTGCGAGCTGCAAATGCCACTTCCAGCTTAGCTGTGCAGAAGAAGAACAACAAGAAGAAGAAATATCTCGAAATATGTCCGTTAGGCCCCTTCCCTTGAGATAAATCTGCAAATATCTCGGAAACGAAGCGAGCTATGGCAAAATCTTAAGAGACCTTTTTTGTAGAGAATTAAGTTTCCTACCTTTTACGTTCTATGATATTTTTTGATCAGATGCGTAGTTCTCGAGATATATCAAGATATTTAAAAGTTCCGAAACCGCACCAACATAATAGAGATACATAAACACCGTGACCCCTTTCTTTGAGATAACTCTGCACTAGTGCGAGCCGCAAATGCCACTTCCAGCTTAGCTGTGCAGAAGAAGAACAACAAGAAGAAGAAATATCTCGAAATATGTCCGTTAGGCCCCTTCCCTTGAGATAAATCTGCAAATATCTCGGAAACCAAGCGAGCTATGGCAAAATGTTAAGAGACCTTTTTTGTAGAGAATCAAGTTTCCTACTTTTTATGTTCTATGATATTTTTCGATCAGATGCGTAGTTCTCGAGATATATCAAGATATTTAAAAGTTCCGAAGCCGCACCAACATAATAGAGATACAGAAACACCGTGGCCCCTTTCTTTGAGATAACTCTGCACTATTGCGAGCTGGAAATGCCACTTCCAGTTTAGCTGTGCAGAAGAAGAACAACAAGAAGAAGAAATATCTCGAAATATGTCCGTTAGGCCCCTTCCCTTGAGATAAATCTGCAAATATCTCGGAAACGAAGCGAGCTATGGCAAAATCTTAAGAGACCTTTCTTGTAGAGAATTAAGTTTCCTACTTTTTATGTTCTATGATATTTTTTGATCAGATGCGTAGTTCTCGAGATATATCAAGATATTTAAAAGTTCCGAAGCCGCACCAACATAATAGAGATACAGAAACACCGTGGCCCCTTTCTTTGAGATAACTCTGCGCTATTGCGAGCTGCAAATGCCACTACCAGCTTAGCTGTGCAGAAGAAGAACAACAAGAAGAAGAAATATCTCGAAATATGTCCGTTAGGCCCCTTCCCTTGAGATAAATCTGCAAATATCTCGGAAACGAAGCGAGCTATGGCAAAATGTTAAGAGACCTTTTTTGTAGAGAATTAAGTTTCCTACTTTTTATGTTCTATGATATTTTTTGATCAGATGCGTAGTTCTCGAGATATATCAAGATATTTAAAAGTTCCGAAGCCGCACCAACATAATAGAGATACAGAAACACCGTGGCCCCTTTCTTTGAGATAACTCTGCACTATTGCGAGCTGCAAATGCCACTTCCAGCTTAGCTGTGCAGAGGAAGAACAACAAGAAGAAGAAATATCTCGAAATATGTCCGTTAGGCCCCTTCCCTTGAGATAAATCTGCAAATATCTCGGAAACGAAGCGAGCTATGGCAAAATGTTAAGAGACCTTTTTTGTAGAGAATGAAGTTTCCTACTTTTTATGTTCTATGATATTTTTCGATCAGATGCGTAGTTCTCGAGATATATCAAGATATTTAAAAGTTCCGAAGCCGCACCAACATAATAGAGATACAGAAACACCGTGGCCCCTTTCTTTGAGATAACTCTGCACTATTGCGAGCTGGAAATGCCACTTCCAGTTTAGCTGTGCAGAAGAAGAACAACAAGAAGAAGAAATATCTCGAAATATGTCCGTTAGGCCCCTTCCCTTGAGATAAATCTGCAAATATCTCGGAAACGAAGCGAGCTATGGCAAAATCTTAAGAGACCTTTCTTGTAGAGAATTAAGTTTCCTACTTTTTATGTTCTATGATATTTTTTGATCAGATGCGTAGTTCTCGAGATATATCAAGATATTTAAAAGTTCCGAAGCCGCACCAACATAATAGAGATACAGAAACACCGTGGCCCCTTTCTTTGAGATAACTCTGCGCTATTGCGAGCTGCAAATGCCACTACCAGCTTAGCTGTGCAGAAGAAGAACAACAAGAAGAAGAAATATCTCGAAATATGTCCGTTAGGCCCCTTCCCTTGAGATAAATCTGCAAATATCTCGGAAACGAAGCGAGCTATGGCAAAATGTTAAGAGACCTTTTTTGTAGAGAATTAAGTTTCCTACTTTTTATGTTCTATGATATTTTTTGATCAGATGCGTAGTTCTCGAGATATATCAAGATATTTAAAAGTTCCGAAGCCGCACCAACATAATAGAGACACAGAAACACCGTGGCCCCTTTCTTTGAGATAACTCTGCACTATTGCGAGCTGCAAATGCCACTTCCAGCTTAGCTGTGCAGAGGAAGAACAACAAGAAGAAGAAATATCTCGAAATATGTCCGTCAGGCCAGTTCCTTTGAGCTGAATCTGCAAATATCTCGGAAACGAAGCGAGCTATGGCAAAATGTTAAGAGACCTTTTTTGTAGAGAATTATGTTTCCTACAATTTACGTTCTATGATATTTTTTGATCAGAAGCGTACTTTTCGAGATATATCGAGATATTTAAAAGATCCGAAGCTGCACCAACATAATAGAGATACAGAAACACCGTGGCCCCTTTCTTTGAGATAACTCTGCACCATTGCGAGCTGCAAATGCCACTTCCAGCTTAGCTGTGCAGAAGAAGACCAACAAGAAGAAGAAATATCCCGAAATATGTCCGTCAGGCCCCTTCCCTTGAGATAAATCTGCATATATCTCGGAAACGAAGCGAGCTATGGCAAAATGTTAAGAGACCTTTTTGGTAGAGAATGAAGTTTCCTACTTTTTATGTTCTATGATATTTTTTGATCAGATGCGTAGTTCTCGAGATATATCAAGATATTTAAAAGTTCCGAAGCCGCACCAACATAATAGAGATACAGAAACACCGTGGCCCCTTCCTTTCAGATAACTCTGCACTATTGCGAGCTGTAAATGCCACTTCCAGCTTAGCTGTGCAGAAGAAGAACAACAAGAAGGAGAAATATCTCGAAATATGTCCGTCAGGCTCCTTCCCTTGAGATAAATCTGCAAATATCTCGGAAACGAAGCGAGCTATGGCAAAATGTTAAGAGACCTTTTTTGTAGAGAATTAAGTTTCCTACTTTTTATGTTCTATGATATTTTTTGATCAGATGCGTAGTGCTCGAGATATATCAAGATATCTAAAAGTTCCGAAGCCGCACCAACATAATAGAGATACAGAAACACCGTGGCCCCTTTCTTCGAGATAACTCTGCACTATTGCGAGCTGCAAATGCCACTTCCAGCTTAGCTGTGCAGAAGAAGAACAACAAGAAGAAGAAATATCTCGAAAAATGTCCGTCAGGCCCCGTCCCTTGAGATAAATCTGCAAATATCTCGGAAACGAAGCGAGCTATGGCAAAATGTTAAGAGACCTTATTTATAGAGAATTAAGTTTCCTACTTTTTATGTTCTATGATATTTTTTGATCAGATGCGTAGTTCTCGAGATATATCAAGATATATAAAAGTTCCGAAGCCGCACCAACATAATAGAGATACAGAAACACCGTGGCCCCTTTCTTTGAGATAACTCTGCGCTATTGCGAGCTGGAAATGCCACTTCCAGTTTAGCTGTGCAGAAGAAGAACAACAAGAAGAGGAAATATCTCGAAATATGTCCGTCAGGCCCCTTCCCTTGAGATAAATCTGCAAATATCTCGGAAACGAAACGAGCTATGGCAAAATGTTAAGAGACCTTTTTTGTAGAGAATTATGTTTCCTACAATTTATGTTCTATGATATTTTTTGATCAGAAGCGTAGTTTTCGAGATATATCGAGATATTTAAAAGATCCGAAGCTGCACCAACATAATAGAGATACAGAAACACCGTGGCCCCTTTCTTTGAGATAACTCTGCACCATTGCGAGCTGCAAATGCCACTTCCAGCTTAGCTGTGCAGAAGAAGACCAACAAGAAGAAGAAATATCTCGAAATATGTCCGTCAGGCCCCTTCCCTTGAGATAAATCTGCAAATATCTCGGAAACGAAGCGAGCTATGGCAAAATGTTAAGAGACCATATTTGTAGAGAATTAAGTTTCCTACTTTTTATGTTCTATGATATTATTTGATCAGATGCGTAGTTCTCGAGATATATCAAGATATTTAAAAGTTCCGAAGCCGCACCAACATAATAGAGATACAGAAACACCGTGGCCCCTTTCTTTCAGATAACTCTGCACTATTGCGAGCTGGAAATGCCACTTCCTGTTTAGCTGTGCAGAAGAAGAACAACAAGAAGAAGAAATATCCCGAAATATGTCCGTCAGGCCCCTTCCCTTGAGATAAATCTGCATATATCTCGGAAACGAAGCGAGCTATGGCAAAATGTTAAGAGACCTTTTTGGTAGAGAATGAAGTTTCCTACTTTTTATGTTCTATGATATTTTTTGATCAGATGCGTAGTTCTCGAGATATATCAAGATATTTAAAAGATCCGAAGCCGCACCAACATAATAGAGATACAGAAACACCGTGGCCCCTTTCTTTGAGATAACTATGCACTATTGCGAGCTGCAAATGCCACTTCCAGCTTAGCTGTGCAGAAGAAGAACAACAAGAAGAAGAAATATCTCGAAATATGTCCGTCAGGCCCCTTCCCTTGAGATAAATCTGCAAATATCTCGGAAACGAAGCGAGCTATGGCAAAATGTTAAGCGACTTTATTTGTAGAGAATTAAGTTTCCTACTTTTTACGTTCTATGATATTTTTTGATCAGATGCGTAGTTCTCGAGATATATCAAGATATTTTAAAGTTCCGAAGCCGCACCAACATAATAGAGATACAGAAACACCGTGGCCCCTTTCTTTGAGATAACTCTGCACTACTGCGAGCTGGAAATGCCACTTCCAGTTTAGCTGTGCAGAAGAAGAACAACAAGAAGAAGAAATATCTCGAAATATGTCCGTCAGGCCCCTTCCCTCGAGATAAATCTGCAAATATCTCGGAAACGAAGCGAGCTATGGCAAAATGTTAAGAGACCTTTTTTGTAGAGAATTAAGTTTCCTACTTTTTATGTTCTATGATATTTTTTGATCGGATGCGTACTTCTCGAGATATATCAAGATATTTAAAAGTTCCGAAGCCGCACCAACATAATAGAGATACAGAAACACCGTGGCCCCTTTCTTTGAGATAACTCTGCACTATTGCGAGCTGCAAATGCCACTTCCTGCTTAGCTGTGCAGAAGAAGAACAACAAGAAGAAGAGATATCTCGAAATATGTCCGTCAGACCCCTTCCCTTGAGATAAATCTGCAAATATCTCGGAAACGAAGCGAGCTATGGCAAAATGTTAAGAGACCTTTTTTGTAGAGAATTAAGTTTCCTACTTTTTATGTTCTACGATATTTTTTGATCAGATGCGTAGTTCTCGAGATATATCAAGATATCTAAAAGTTCCGAAGCCGCACCAACATAATAGAGATACAGAAACACCGTGGCCCCTTTCTTCGAGATAACTCTGCACTATTGCGAGCTGCAAATGCCACTTCCAGCTTAGCTGTGCAGAAGAGGACCAACAAGAAGAAGAAATATCTCGAAATATGTCCGTCAGGCCCCTTCCCTTGAGATAAATCTGCAAATATCTCGGAAACGAAGCGAGCTATGGCAAAATGTTAAGAGACCTTATTTGTGGAGAATTAAGTTTCCTACTTTTTATGTTCTATGATATTATTTGATCAGATGCGTAGTTCTCGAGATATATCAAGATATTTAAAAGTTCCGAAGCCGCACCAACATAATAGAGATACAGAAACACCGTGGCCCCTTTCTTTGAGATAACTCTGCACTATTGCGAGCTGCAAATGCCACTTCCAGCTTAGCTGTGCAGAAGAAGAACAACAAGAAGAAGAAATATCTCGAAAAATGTCCGTCAGGCCCCTTCCCTTGAGATAAATCTGCAAATATCTCGGAAACGAAGCGAGCTATGGCAAAATGTTAAGAGACCTTATGTGTAGAGAATTAAGTTTCCTACTTTTTATGTTCTATGATATTTTTTGATCAGATGCGTAGTTCTCGAGATATATCAAGATATTTAAAAGTTCCGAAGCCGCACCAACATAATAGAGATACAGAAACACCGTGGCCCCTTTCTTTCAGATAACTCTGCACTATTGCGAGCTGGAAATGCCACTTCCTGTTTAGCTGTGCAGAAGAAGAACAACAAGAAGAAGAAATATCCCGAAATATGTCCGTCAGGCCCCTTCCCTTGAGATAAATCTGCATATATCTCGGAAACGAAGCGAGCTATGGCAAAATGTTAAGAGACCTTTTTGGTAGAGAATGAAGTTTCCTACTTTTTATGTTCTATGATATTTTTTGATCAGATGCGTAGTTCTCGAGATATATCAAGATATTTAAAAGTTCCGAAGCCGCACCAACATAATAGAGATACAGAAACACCGTGGCCCCTTTCTTTGAGATAACTCTGCACTATTGCGAGCTGCAAATGCCACTTCCAGCTTAGCTGTGCAGAAGAAGAACAACAAGAAGAAGAAATATCTCGAAATATGTCCGTCAGGCCCCTTCCCTTGAGATAAATCTGCAAATATCTCGGAAACGAAGCGAACTATGGCAAAATGTTAAGAGACCTTTTTTGTTGAGAATTAAGTTTCCTACTTTTTATGTTCCGTGATATTTTTTGATCAGATGCGTAGTTCTCGAGATATATCAAGATATTTAAAAGTTCCGAAGCCGCACCAACATAATAGAGATACAGAAACACCGTGGCCCCTTTCTTTAAGATAACTCTGCACTATTGCGAGCTGTAAATGCCACGTCCAGCTTAGCTGTGCAGAAGAAGAACAACAAGAAGAAGAAATATCTCGAAATATGTCCGTCAGGCCCCTTCCCTCGAGATAAATCTGCAAATATCTCGGAAACGAAGCGAGCTATGGCAAAATGTTAAGAGACCTTTTTTGTAGAGAATTAAGTTTCCTACTTTTTATGTTCTATGATATTTTTTGATCGGATGCGTAGTTCTCGAGATATATCAAGATATTTAAAAGTTCCGAAGCCGCACCAACATAATAGAGATACAGAAATACCGTGGCCCCTTTCTTTGAGATAACTCTGCACTATTGCGAGCTGCAAATGCCACTTCCAGCTTAGCTGTGCAGAAGAAGAACAACAAGAAGAAGAGATATCTCGAAATATGTCCGTCAGACCCCTTCCCTTGAGATAAATCTGCATATATCTCGGAAACGAAGCGAGCTATGGCAAAATGTTAAGCGACTTTATTTGTAGAGAATTAAGTTTCCTACTTTTTACGTTCTATGATATTTTTTGCTCAGATGCGTAGTTCTCGAGATATATCAAGATATTTTAAAGTTCCGAAGCCGCACCAACATAATAGAGATACGGAAACACCGTGGCCCCTTTCTTTGAGATAACTCTGCACTACTGCGAGCTGGAAATGCCACTTCCAGTTTAGCTGTGCAGAAGAGGAACAACAAGAAGAAGAAATATCTCGAAATATGTCCGTCAGGCCCCTTCCCTTGAGATAAATCTGCAAATATCTCGGAAACGAAGCGAGCTATGGCAAAATGTTAAGAGACCTTTTTTGTAGAGAATTAAGTTTCCTACTTTTTATGTTCTATGATATTTTTTGATCAGATGCGTAGTTCTCGAGATATATCAAGATATCTAAAAGTTCCGAAGCCGCACCAACATAATAGAGATACAGAATAACCGTGGCCCCTTTCTTCGAGATAACTCTGCACTATTGCGAGCTGCAAATGCCACTTCCAGCTTGGCTGTGCAGAAGAAGAACAACAAGAAGAAGAAATATCTCGAAAAATGTCCGTCAGGCCCCTTCCCTTGAGATAAATCTGCAAATATCTCGGAAACGAAGCGAGCTATGGCAAAATGTTAAGAGACCTTATTTGTAGAGAATTAAGTTTCCTACTTTTTATGTTCTATGATATTTTTTGATCAGATGCGTAGTTCTCGAGATATATCAAGATATATAAAAGTTCCGAAGCCGCACCAACATAATAGAGATACAGAAACACCGTGGCCCCTTTCTTTGAGATAACTCTGCGCTATTGCGAGCTGGAAATGCCACTTCCAGTTTAGCTGTGCAGAAGAAGAACAACAAGAAGAGGAAATATCTCGAAACATGTCCGTCAGGCCCCTTCCCTTGAGATAAATCTGCAAATATCTCGGAAACGAAGCGAGCTATGGCAAAATGTTAAGAGACCTTATTTGTAGAGAATTAAGTTTCCTACTTTTTATGTTCTATGATATTATTTGATCAGATGCGTAGTTCTCGAGATATATCAAGATATTTAAAAGTTCCGAAGCCGCACCAACATAATAGAGATACAGAAACACCGTGGCCCCTTTCTTTCAGATAACTCTGCACTATTGCGAGCTGCAAATGCCACTTCCAGCTTAGCTGTGCAGAAGAAGAACAACAAGAAGAAGAAATATCTCGAAATATGTCCGTCAGGCCCCTTCCCTTGAGATAAATCTGCAAATATCTCGGAAAGGAAGCGAGCTATGGCAAAATGTTAAGCGACTTTATTTGTAGAGAATTAAGTTTCCTACTTTTTACGTTCTATGATATTTTTTGATCAGATGCGTAGTTCTCGAGATATATCAAGATATTTTAAAGTTCCGAAGCCGCACCAACATAATAGAGATACAGAAACACCGTGGCCCCTTTCTTTGAGATAACTGTGCACTAGTGCGAGCTGGAAATGCCACTTCCAGTTTAGCTGTGCAGAAGAAGAACAACAAGAAGAAGAAATATCTCGAAATATGTCCGTCAGGCCCCTTCCCTTGAGATAAATCTGCAAATATCTCGAAAACGAAGCGAGCTATGGCAAAATGTTAAGCGACTTTATTTGTAGAGAATTAAGTTTCCTACTTTTTACGTTCTATGATATTTTTTGCTCAGATGCGTAGTTCTCGAGATATATCAAGATATTTTAAAGTTCCGAAGCCGCACCAACATAATAGAGATACGGAAACACCGTGGCCCCTTTCTTTGAGATAACTCTGCACTACTGCGAGCTGGAAATGCCACTTCCAGTTTAGCTGTGCAGAAGAAGAACAACAAGAAGAAGAAATATCTCGAAATATGTCCGTCAGGCCCCTTCCCTTGAGATAAATCTGCAAATATCTCGGAAACGAAGCGAGCTATGGCAAAATGTTAAGAGACCTTTTTTGTTGGGAATTAAGTTTCCTACTTTTTATGTTGCATGATATTTTTTGATCAGATGCGTAGTTCTCGAGATATATCAAGATACTTAAAAGTTCCGAAGCCGCACCAACATAATAGAGATACAGAATCACCGTGGCCCCTTTTTTTGAGATAACTCTGCACTATTGCGAGCTGCAAATGCCACTTCCAGCTTAGCTGTGCAGAAGAAGAACAACAAGAAGAAGAAATATCTCGAAATATGTCCGTCAGGCCCCTTCCCTTGAGATAAATCTGCAAATATCTCGGAAACGAAGCGAGCTATGGCAAAATGTTAAGAGACCTTATTTGTGGAGAATTAAGTTTCCTACTTTTTATGTTCTATGATATTTTTTGATCAGATGCGTAGTTCTCGAGATATATCAAGATATTTAAAACTTCCGAAGCCGCACCAACATAATAGAGATACAGAAACACCGTGGCCCCTTTCTTTGAGATAACTCTGCGCTATTGCGAGCTGGAAATGCCACTTCCAGTTTAGCTGTGCAGAAGAAGAACAACAAAAAGAAGAAATATCTCGAAATATGTCCGTCAGGCCCCTTCCCTTGAGATAAATCTGCAAATATCTCGGAAACGAAGCGA
Source organism: Osmia lignaria lignaria (assembly GCF_051020975.1). NCBI lineage: Eukaryota > Metazoa > Arthropoda > Insecta > Hymenoptera > Megachilidae > Osmia > Osmia lignaria. The sequence continues at coordinate 4,948,289 of NW_027478164.1, forward strand.
GCTATGGCAAAATGTTAAGCGACTTTATTTGTAGAGAATTAAGTTTCCTACTTTTTACGTTCTATGATATTTTTTGCTCAGATGCGTAGTTCTCGAGATATATCAAGATATTTTAAAGTTCCGAAGCCGCACCAACATAATAGAGATACGGAAACACCGTGGCCCCTTTCTTTGAGATAACTCTGCACTACTGCGAGCTGGAAATGCCACTTCCAGTTTAGCTGTGCAGAAGAAGAACAACAAGAAGAAGAAATATCTCGAAATATGTCCGTCAGGCCCCTTCCCTTGAGATAAATCTGCAAATATCTCGGAAACGAAGCGAGCTATGGCAAAATGTTAAGAGACCTTTTTTGTAGAGAATTAAGTTTCCTACTTTTTATGTTCTATGATATTTTTTGATCAGATGCGTAGTTCTCGAGATATATCAAGATATCTAAAAGTTCCGAAGCCGCACCAACATAATAGAGATACAGAAACACCGTGGCCCCTTTCTTTGAGATAACTCTGCACTATTGCGAACTGCAAATGCCACTTCCAGCTTAGCTGTGCAGAAGAAGACCAACAAGAAGAAGAAATATCTCGAAATATGTCCGTCAGGCCCCTTCCCTTGAGATAAATCTGCAAATATCTCGGAAACGAAGCGAGCTATGGCAAAATGTTAAGAGACCTTTTTTGTAGAGAATTAAGTTTCCTACTTTTTATGTTCTATGATATTTTTTGATCAGATGCGTAGTTCTCGAGATATATCAAGATATCTAAAAGTTCCGAAGCCGCACCAACATAATAGAGATACAGAAACACCGTGGCCCCTTTCTTTGAGATAACTCTGCACTATTGCGAGCTGGAAATGCCACTTCCAGTTTAGCTGTGCAGAAGAAGAACAACAAGAAGAAGAAATATCTCGAAATATGTCCGTCAGGCCCCTTCCCTTGAGATAAATCTGCAAATATCTCGGAAACGAAGCGAGCTATGGCAAAATGTTAAGAGACCTTTTTTGTAGAGAATTAAGTTTCCTACTTTTTATGTTCTATGATATTTTTTGATCAGATGCGTAGTTCTCGAGATATATCAAGATATCTAAAAGTTCCGAAGCCGCACCAACATAATAGAGATACAGAAACACCGTGGCCCCTTTCTTTGAGATAACTCTGCACTATTGCGAGCTGCAAATGCCACTTCCAGCTTAGCTGTGCAGAAGAAGACCAACAAGAAGAAGAAATATCTCGAAATATGTCCGTCAGGCCCCTTCCCTTGAGATAAATCTGCAAATATCTCGGAAACGAAGCGAGCTATGGCAAAATGTTAAGAGACCTTATTTGTGGAGAATTAAGTTTCCTACTTTTTATGTTCTATGATATTATTTGATCAGATGCGTAGTTCTCGAGATATATCAAGATATTTAAAAGTTCCGAAGCCGCACCAACATAATAGAGATACAGAAACACCGTGGCCCCTTTCTTTGAGATAACTCTGCACTATTGCGAGCTGCAAATGCCACTTCCAGCTTAGCTGTGCAGAAGAAGAACAACAAGAAGAAGAAATATCTCGAAATATGTCCGTCAGGCCCCTTCCCTTGAGATAAATCTGCAAATATCTCGGAAAGGAAGCGAGCTATGGCAAAATGTTAAGCGACTTTATTTGTAGAGAATTAAGTTTCCTACTTTTTACGTTCTATGATATTTTTTGATCAGATGCGTAGTTCTCGAGATATATCAAGATATTTTAAAGTTCCGAAGCCGCACCAACATAATAGAGATACAGAAACACCGTGGCCCCTTTCTTTGAGATAACTGTGCACTAGTGCGAGCTGGAAATGCCACTTCCAGTTTAGCTGTGCAGAAGAAGAACAACAAGAAGAAGAAATATCTCGAAATATGTCCGTCAGGCCCCTTCCCTTGAGATAAATCTGCAAATATCTCGAAAACGAAGCGAGCTATGGCAAAATGTTAAGCGACTTTATTTGTAGAGAATTAAGTTTCCTACTTTTTACGTTCTATGATATTTTTTGCTCAGATGCGTAGTTCTCGAGATATATCAAGATATTTTAAAGTTCCGAAGCCGCACCAACATAATAGAGATACGGAAACACCGTGGCCCCTTTCTTTGAGATAACTCTGCACTACTGCGAGCTGGAAATGCCACTTCCAGTTTAGCTGTGCAGAAGAAGAACAACAAGAAGAAGAAATATCTCGAAATATGTCCGTCAGGCCCCTTCCCTTGAGATAAATCTGCAAATATCTCGGAAACGAAGCGAGCTATGGCAAAATGTTAAGAGACCTTTTTTGTTGGGAATTAAGTTTCCTACTTTTTATGTTGCATGATATTTTTTGATCAGATGCGTAGTTCTCGAGATATATCAAGATACTTAAAAGTTCCGAAGCCGCACCAACATAATAGAGATACAGAATCACCGTGGCCCCTTTTTTTGAGATAACTCTGCACTATTGCGAGCTGCAAATGCCACTTCCAGCTTAGCTGTGCAGAAGAAGAACAACAAGAAGAAGAAATATCTCGAAATATGTCCGTCAGGCCCCTTCCCTTGAGATAAATCTGCAAATATCTCGGAAACGAAGCGAGCTATGGCAAAATGTTAAGAGACCTTATTTGTGGAGAATTAAGTTTCCTACTTTTTATGTTCTATGATATTTTTTGATCAGATGCGTAGTTCTCGAGATATATCAAGATATTTAAAACTTCCGAAGCCGCACCAACATAATAGAGATACAGAAACACCGTGGCCCCTTTCTTTGAGATAACTCTGCGCTATTGCGAGCTGGAAATGCCACTTCCAGTTTAGCTGTGCAGAAGAAGAACAACAAAAAGAAGAAATATCTCGAAATATGTCCGTCAGGCCCCTTCCCTTGAGATAAATCTGCAAATATCTCGGAAACGAAGCGAGCTATGGCAAAATGTTAAGCGACTTTATTTGTAGAGAATTAAGTTTCCTACTTTTTACGTTCTATGATATTTTTTGCTCAGATGCGTAGTTCTCGAGATATATCAAGATATTTTAAAGTTCCGAAGCCGCACCAACATAATAGAGATACGGAAACACCGTGGCCCCTTTCTTTGAGATAACTCTGCACTACTGCGAGCTGGAAATGCCACTTCCAGTTTAGCTGTGCAGAAGAAGAACAACAAGAAGAAGAAATATCTCGAAATATGTCCGTCAGGCCCCTTCCCTTGAGATAAATCTGCAAATATCTCGGAAACGAAGCGAGCTATGGCAAAATGTTAAGAGACCTTTTTTGTAGAGAATTAAGTTTCCTACTTTTTATGTTCTATGATATTTTTTGATCAGATGCGTAGTTCTCGAGATATATCAAGATATCTAAAAGTTCCGAAGCCGCACCAACATAATAGAGATACAGAAACACCGTGGCCCCTTTCTTCGAGATAACTCTGCACTATTGCGAACTGCAAATGCCACTTCCAGCTTAGCTGTGCAGAAGAAGAACAACAAGAAGAAGAAATATCTCGAAAAATGTCCGTCAGGCCCCTTCCCTTGAGATAAATCTGCAAATATCTCGGAAACGAAGCGAGCTATGGCAAAATGTTAAGAGACCTTTTTTGTTGAGAATTAAGTTTCCTACTTTTTATGTTCCATGATATTTTTTGATCAGATGCGTAGTTCTCGAGATATATCAAGATATTTAAAAGTTCCGAAGCCGCACCAACATAATAGAGATACAGAAACACCGTGGCCCCTTTCTTTGAGATAACTCTGCACTATTGCGAGCTGTAAATGCCACGTCCAGCTTAGCTGTGCAGAAGAAGAATAACAAGAAGAAGAAATATCTCGAAATATGTCCGTCAGGCCCCTTCCCTCGAGATAAATCTGCAAATATCTCGGAAACGAAGCGAGCTATGGCAAAATGTTAAGAGACCTTTTTTGTAGAGAATTAAGTTTCCTACTTTTTATGTTCTATGATATTTTTTGATCGGATGCGTAGCTCTCGAGATATATCAAAATATTTAAAAGTTCCGAAGCCGCACCAACATAATAGAGATACAGAAACACCGTGGCCCCTTTCTTTGAGATAACTCTGCACTATTGCGAGCTGCAAATGCCACTTCCAGCTTAGCTGTGCAGAAGAAGACCAACAAGAAGAAGAAATATCTCGAAATATGTCCGTCAGGCCCCTTCCCTTGAGATAAATCTGCAAATATCTCGGAAACGAAGCGAGCTATGGCAAAATGTTAAGAGACCTTATTTGTGGAGAATTAAGTTTCCTACTTTTTATGTTCTATGATATTATTTGATCAGATGCGTAGTTCTCGAGATATATCAAGATATTTAAAAGTTCCGAAGCCGCACCAACATAATAGAGATACAGAAACACCGTGGCCCCTTTCTTCGAGATAACTCTGCACTATTACGAGCTGCAAATGCCACTTCCAGCTTAGCTGTGCAGAAGAAGACCAACAAGAAGAAGAAATATCTCGAAATATGTCCGTCAGGCCCCTTCCCTTGAGATAAATCTGCAAATATCTCGGAAACGAAGCGAGCTATGGCAAAATGTTAAGAGACCTTATTTGTGGAGAATTAAGTTTCCTACTTTTTATGTTCTATGATATTATTTGATCAGATGCGTAGTTCTCGAGATATATCAAGATATTTAAAAGTTCCGAAGCCGCACCAACATAATAGAGATACAGAAACACCGTGGCCCCTTTCTTTGAGATAACTCTGCACTATTGCGAGCTGCAAATGCCACTTCCAGCTTAGCTGTGCAGAAGAAGAACAACAAGAAGAAGAAATATCTCGAAATATGTCCGTCAGGCCTCTTCCCTTGAGATAAATCTGCAAATATCTCGGAAACGAAGCGAGCTATGGCAAAATGTTAAGAGACCTTATTTCTAGAGAATTAAGGTTCCTACTTTTTATGTTCTATGATATTTTTTGATCAGATGCGTAGTTCTCGAGATATATCAAGATATTTAAAACTTCCGAAGCCGCACCAACATAATAGAGATACAGAAACACCGTGGCCCCTTTCTTTGAGATAACTCTGCGCTATGGCGAGCTGGAAATGCCACTTCCAGTTTAGCTGTGCAGAAGAAGAACAACAAAAAGAAGAAATATCTCGAAATATGTCCGTCAGGCCCCTTCCCTTGAGATAAATCTGCAAATATCTCGGAAACGAAGCGAGCTATGGCAAAATGTTAAGAGACCTCTTTTGTAGAGAATTAAGTTTCCTACTTTTTATGTTCTATGATATTTTTCGATCAGATGCGTAGTTCTCGAGATATATCAAGATATTTAAAAGTTCCGAAGCCGCACCAACATAATAGAGATACAGACACACCGTGGCCCCTTTCTTTGAGATAACTCTGCACTATTGCGAGCTGCAAATGCCACTTCCAGCTTAGCTGTGCAGAAGAAGAACAACAAGAAGAAGAAATATCTCGAAATATGTCCGTCAGGCCCCTTCCCTTGAGATAAATCTGCAAATATCTCGGAAACGAAGCGAGCTATGGCAAAATGTTAAGAGACCTGTTTTGTAGAGAATTAAGTTTCCTACTTTTTATGTTCTATGATATTTTTCGATCAGATGCGTAGTTCTCGAGATATATCAAGATATTTAAAAGTTCCGAAGCCGCACCAACATAATAGAGATACAGAAACACCGTGGCCCCTTTCTTTGAGATAACTCTGCACTATTGCGAGCTGCAAATGCCACTTCCAGCTTAGCTGTGCAGAAGAAGAACAACAAGAAGAAGAAATATCTCGAAATATGTCCGTCAGACCCCTTCCCTTGAGATAAATCTGCAAATATCTCGGAAACGAAGCGAGCTACGGCAAAATGTTAAGAGACCTTTTTTGTAGAAAATTAGGTTTCCTACTTTTTATGTTCTATGATATTTTTTGATCAGATGCGTAGTTCTCGAGATATATCAAGATATTTAAAAGTTCCGAAGCCGCACCAACATAATAGAGATACAGAAACACCGTGGCCCCTTTCTTTGCGATAACTCTGCACTATTGCGAGCTGCAAATGCCACTTCCAGCTTAGCTGTGCAGAAGAAGAACAACAAGAAGAAGAAATATCTCGAAATATGTCCGTCAGGCCCCTTCCCTTGAGATAAATCTGCAAATATCTCGGAAACGAAGCGAGCTATGCCAAAATGTTAAGAGACCTTATTTGTAGAGAATTAAGTTTCCTACTTTTTATGTTCTATGATATTTTTTGATGAGATGCGTAGTTCTCGAGATATATCGAGATATTTAAAAGTTCCGAAGCCGCACCAACATAATAGAGATACAGAAACACCGTGGCCCCTTTCTTTGAGATAACTGTGCACTATTGCGAGCTGCAAATGCCACTTCCAGCTTAGCTGTGCAGAAGAAGAACAACAAGAAGAAGAAATATCTCGAAATATGTCCGTCAGGCCCCTTCCCTTGAGATAAATCTGCAAATATCTCGGAAACGAAGCGAGCTATGGCAAAATGTTAAGAGACCTTTTCTGTAGAGAATTATGTTTCCTACTTTTTATGTTCTATGATATTTTTTGATCAGATGCGTAGTTCTCGAGATATATCAAGATATTTAAAAGTTCTGAATCTGCACCAACATAATAGAGATACAGAAACACCGTGGCCCCTTTCTTTGAGATAACTCTGCACTAGTGCGAGCCGCAAACGCCGATTCCAGCTTAGCTGTGCAGAAGAAGAACAACAAGAAGAAGAAATATCTGGAAATATGTCCGTTAGGCCCCTTCCCTTGAGATAAATCTGCAAATATCTCGGAAACGAAGCGAGCTATGGCAAAATGTTGAGAGACCTTTTTTGTAGAGAATTAGGTTTCCTACTATTTATGTTCTATGATATTTTTGGATCAGTTGCGTAGTTCTCGAGATATATCAAGATATTTAAAAGTTCCGAAGCCGCACCAACATAATAGAGATACAGAAACACCGTGGCCCCTTTCTTTGAGATAACTCTGTACTATTGCGAGCTGGAAATGCCACTTCCAGTTTAGCTGTGCAGAAGAAGAACAACAAGAAGAAGAAATATCTCGAAATATGTCCGTTAGGCCCCTTCCCTTGAGATATATCTGCAAATATCTCGGAAACGAAGCGAGCTATGGCAAAATGTTAAGAGACGTTTTTTGTAGAGAATTATGTTTCCTACAATTTATGTTCTATGATATTTTTTGATCAGAAGCGTAGTTTTCGAGATATATCGAGATATTTAAAAGTTCCGAAGCAGCACCAACATAATAGAGATACAGAAATACCGTGGCCCCTCTCTTTGAGATAACTCTGCACTATTGCGAGCTGGAAATGCCACTTCCAGTTTAGCTGTGCAGAAGAAGAACAACAAGAAGAAGAAATATCTCGAAATGTGTCCGTCAGGCCCCTTCCCTTGATATAAATCTGCAAATATCTCGGAAACGAAGAGAGCTATGGCAAAATGTTAAGAGACCTTTTTTGTAGAGAATTAAGTTTCCTACTTTTTATGTTCCATGATATTTTTTGATCAGATGCGTAGTTCTCGAGATATATCAAGATATTTAAAAGTTCCGAAGCCGCACCAACATAATAGAGATACAGAAACACCGTGGCCCCTTTCTTTGAGATAACTCTGTACTATTGCGAGCTGGAAATGCCACTTCCAGTTTAGCTGTGAAGAAGAAGAACAACAAGAAGAAGAAATATCTCGAAATATGTCCGTTAGGCCCCTTCCCTTGAGATAAATCTGCAAATATCTCGGAAACGAAGCGAGCTATGGCAAAATGTTAAGAGACGTTTTTTGTAGAGAATTATGTTTCCTACAATTTATGTTCTATGATATTTTTTGATCAGATGCGTAGTTCTCGAGATATATCAAGATATTTAAAAGTTCCGAAGCCGCACCAACATAATAGAGATACAGAATCACCGTGGCCCCTCTCTTTGAGATAACTCTGCACTATTGCGAGCTGGAAATGCCACTTCCAGTTTAGCTGTGCAGAAGAAGAACAACAAGAAGAAGAAATATCTCGAAATATGTCCGTTAGGCCCCTTCCCTTGAGATAAATCTGCAAATATCTCGGAAACGAAGCGAGCTATGGCAAAATCTTACCAGACTTTTTTGTAGAGAATTAGGTTTCCTACTTTTTATGTTCTATGATATTTTTTGATCAGATGCGTAGTTCTCGAGATATATCAAGATATTTAAAAGTTCCGAAGCCGCACCAACATAATAGAGATACAGAAACACCGTGGCCCCTTTCTTTGAGATAACTGTGCACTAGTGCGAGCTGGAAATGCCACTTCCAGTTTAGCTGTGCAGAAGAAGAACAACAAGAAGAAGAAATATCTCGAAATATGTCCGTCAGGCCCCTTCCCTTGAGATAAATCTGCAAATATCTCGAAAACGAAGCGAGCTATGGCAAAATGTTAAGCGACTTTATTTGTAGAGAATTAAGTTTCCTACTTTTTACGTTCTATGATATTTTTTGCTCAGATGCGTAGTTCTCGAGATATATCAAGATATTTTAAAGTTCCGAAGCCGCACCAACATAATAGAGATACGGAAACACCGTGGCCCCTTTCTTTGAGATAACTCTGCACTACTGCGAGCTGGAAATGCCACTTCCAGTTTAGCTGTGCAGAAGAAGAACAACAAGAAGAAGAAATATCTCGAAATATGTCCGTCAGGCCCCTTCCCTTGAGATAAATCTGCAAATATCTCGGAAACGAAGCGAGCTATGGCAAAATCTTACCAGACTTTTTTGTAGAGAATTAAGTTTCCTACTTTTTATGTTCTATGATATTTTTTGATCAGATGCGTAGTTCTCGAGATATATCAAGATATTTAAAAGTTCCGAAGCCGCACCAACATAATAGAGATACAGAAACACCGTGGCCCCTTTCTTTGCGATAACTCTGCACTATTGCGAGCTGGAAATGCCACTTCCAGTTTAGCTGTGCAGAAGAAGAACAACAAGAAGAAGAAATATCTCGAAATATGTCCGTCAGGCCCCTTCCCTTGAGATAAATCTGCAAATATCTCGGAAACGAAGCGAGCTATGGCAAAATGTTAAGAGACCTTTTTTGTTGAGAATTAAGTTTCCTACTTTTTATGTTCCATGATATTTTTTGATCAGATGCGTAGTTCTCGAGCTATATCAAGATATTTAAAAGTTCCGAAGCCGCACCAACATAATAGAGATACAGAAACACCGTGGCCCCTTTCTTTGAGATAACTCTGCACTATTGCGAGCTGTAAATGCCACGTCCAGCTTAGCTGTGCAGAAGAAGAACAACAAGAAGAAGAAATATCTCGAAATATGTCCGTCAGGCCCCTTCCCTCGAGATAAATCTGCAAATATCTCGGAAACGAAGCGAGCTATGGCAAAATGTTAAGAGACCTTTTTTGTAGAGAATTAAGTTTCCTACTTTTTATGTTCTATGATATTTTTTGATCGGATGCGTAGCTCTCGAGATATATCAAAATATTTAAAAGTTCCGAAGCCGCACCAACATAATAGAGATACAGAAACACCGTGGCCCCTTTCTTTGAGATAACTCTGCACTATTGCGAGCTGCAAATGCCACTTCCAGCTTAGCTGTGCAGAAGAAGACCAACAAGAAGAAGAAATATCTCGAAATATGTCCGTCAGGCCCCTTCCCTTGAGATAAATCTGCAAATATCTCGGAAACGAAGCGAGCTATGGTAAAATGTTAAGAGACCTTATTTGTGGAGAATTAAGTTTCCTACTTTTTATGTTCTATGATATTATTTGATCAGATGCGTAGTTCTCGAGATATATCAAGATATTTAAAAGTTCCGAAGCCGCACCAACATAATAGAGATACAGAAACACCGTGGCCCCTTTCTTTGAGATAACTCTGCACTATTGCGAGCTGCAAATGCCACTTCCAGCTTAGCTGTGCAGAAGAAGAACAACAAGAAGAAGAAATATCTCGAAATATGTCCGTCAGGCCCCTTCCCTTGAGATAAATCTGCAAATATCTCGGAAACGAATCGAGCTATGGCAAAATGTTAAGAGACCTTATTTGTAGAGAATTAAGGTTCCTACTTTTTATGTTCTATGATATTTTTTGATCAGATACGTAGTTCTCGAGATATATCAAGATATTTAAAACTTCCGAAGCCGCACCAACATAATAGAGATACAGAAACACCGTGGCCCCTTTCTTTGAGATAACTCTGCGCTATTGCGAGCTGGAAATGCCACTTCCAGTTTAGCTGTGCAGAAGAAGAACAACAAAAAGAAGAAATATCTCGAAATATGTCCGTCAGGCCCCTTCCCTTGAGATAAATCTGCAAATATCTCGGAAACGAAGCGAGCTATGGCAAAATGTTAAGAGACCTCTTTTGTAGAGAATTAAGTTTCCTACTTTTTATGTTCTATGATATTTTTCGATCAGATGCGTAGTTCTCGAGATATATCAAGATATTTAAAAGTTCCGAAGCCGCACCAACATAATAGAGATACAGACACACCGTGGCCCCTTTCTTTGAGATAACTCTGCACTATTGCGAGCTGCAAATGCCACTTCCAGCTTAGCTGTGCAGAAGAAGAACAACAAGAAGAAGAAATATCTCGAAATATGTCCGTCAGGCCCCTTCCCTTGAGATAAATCTGCAAATATCTCGGAAACGAAGCGAGCTATGGCAAAATCTTAAGAGACCTGTTTTGTAGAGAATTAAGTTTCCTACTTTTTATGTTCTATGATATTTTTCGATCAGATGCGTAGTTCTCGAGATATATCAAGATATTTAAAAGTTCCGAAGCCGCACCAACATAATAGAGATACAGAAACACCGTGGCCCCTTTCTTTGAGATAACTCTGCACTATTGCGAGCTGCAAATGCCACTTCCAGCTTAGCTGTGCAGAAGAAGAACAACAAGAAGAAGAAATATCTCGAAATATGTCCGTCAGACCCCTTCCCTTGAGATAAATCTGCAAATATCTCGGAAACGAAGCGAGCTACGGCAAAATGTTAAGAGATCTTTTTTGTAGAAAATTAGGTTTCCTACTTTTTATGATCTATGATATTTTTTGATCAGATGCGTAGTTCTCGAGATATATCAAGATATTTAAAAGTTCCGAAGCCGCACCAACATAATAGAGATACAGAAACACCGTGGCCCCTTTCTTTGCGCTAACTCTGCACTATTGCGAGCTGCAAATGCCACTTCCAGCTTAGCTGTGCAGAAGAAGAACAACAAGAAGAAGAAATATCTCGAAATATGTCCGTCAGGCCCCTTCCCTCGAGATAAATCTGCAAATATCTCGGAAACGAAGCGAGCTATGGCAAAATGTTAAGAGACCTTTTTTGTAGAGAATTAAGTTTCCTACTTTTTATGTTCTATGATATTTTTTGATCGGATGCGTAGCTCTCGAGATATATCAAAATATTTAAAAGTTCCGAAGCCGCACCAACATAATAGAGATACAGAAACACCGTGGCCCCTTTCTTTGAGATAACTCTGCACTATTGCGAGCTGCAAATGCCACTTCCAGCTTAGCTGTGCAGAAGAAGACCAACAAGAAGAAGAAATATCTCGAAATATGTCCGTCAGGCCCCTTCCCTTGAGATAAATCTGCAAATATCTCGGAAACGAAGCGAGCTATGGTAAAATGTTAAGAGACCTTATTTGTGGAGAATTAAGTTTCCTACTTTTTATGTTCTATGATATTATTTGATCAGATGCGTAGTTCTCGAGATATATCAAGATATTTAAAAGTTCCGAAGCCGCACCAACATAATAGAGATACAGAAACACCGTGGCCCCTTTCTTTGAGATAACTCTGCACTATTGCGAGCTGCAAATGCCACTTCCAGCTTAGCTGTGCAGAAGAAGAACAACAAGAAGAAGAAATATCTCGAAATATGTCCGTCAGGCCCCTTCCCTTGAGATAAATCTGCAAATATCTCGGAAACGAATCGAGCTATGGCAAAATGTTAAGAGACCTTATTTGTAGAGAATTAAGGTTCCTACTTTTTATGTTCTATGATATTTTTTGATCAGATACGTAGTTCTCGAGATATATCAAGATATTTAAAACTTCCGAAGCCGCACCAACATAATAGAGATACAGAAACACCGTGGCCCCTTTCTTTGAGATAACTCTGCGCTATTGCGAGCTGGAAATGCCACTTCCAGTTTAGCTGTGCAGAAGAAGAACAACAAAAAGAAGAAATATCTCGAAATATGTCCGTCAGGCCCCTTCCCTTGAGATAAATCTGCAAATATCTCGGAAACGAAGCGAGCTATGGCAAAATGTTAAGAGACCTCTTTTGTAGAGAATTAAGTTTCCTACTTTTTATGTTCTATGATATTTTTCGATCAGATGCGTAGTTCTCGAGATATATCAAGATATTTAAAAGTTCCGAAGCCGCACCAACATAATAGAGATACAGACACACCGTGGCCCCTTTCTTTGAGATAACTCTGCACTATTGCGAGCTGCAAATGCCACTTCCAGCTTAGCTGTGCAGAAGAAGAACAACAAGAAGAAGAAATATCTCGAAATATGTCCGTCAGGCCCCTTCCCTTGAGATAAATCTGCAAATATCTCGGAAACGAAGCGAGCTATGGCAAAATCTTAAGAGACCTGTTTTGTAGAGAATTAAGTTTCCTACTTTTTATGTTCTATGATATTTTTCGATCAGATGCGTAGTTCTCGAGATATATCAAGATATTTAAAAGTTCCGAAGCCGCACCAACATAATAGAGATACAGAAACACCGTGGCCCCTTTCTTTGAGATAACTCTGCACTATTGCGAGCTGCAAATGCCACTTCCAGCTTAGCTGTGCAGAAGAAGAACAACAAGAAGAAGAAATATCTCGAAATATGTCCGTCAGACCCCTTCCCTTGAGATAAATCTGCAAATATCTCGGAAACGAAGCGAGCTACGGCAAAATGTTAAGAGATCTTTTTTGTAGAAAATTAGGTTTCCTACTTTTTATGATCTATGATATTTTTTGATCAGATGCGTAGTTCTCGAGATATATCAAGATATTTAAAAGTTCCGAAGCCGCACCAACATAATAGAGATACAGAAACACCGTGGCCCCTTTCTTTGCGCTAACTCTGCACTATTGCGAGCTGCAAATGCCACTTCCAGCTTAGCTGTGCAGAAGAAGAACAACAAGAAGAAGAAATATCCCGAAATATGTCCGTCAGGCCCCTTCCCTTGAGATAAATCTGCAAATATCTCGGAAACGAAGCGAGCTATGCCAAAATATTAAGAGACCTTATTTGTAGAGAATTAAGTTTCCTACTTTTTATGTTCTATGATATTTTTTGATGAGATGCGTAGTTCTCGAGATATATCGAGATATTCAAAAGTTCCGAAGCCGCACCAACATAATAGAGATACAGAAACACCGTGGCCCCTTTCTTTGAGATAACTGTGCACTATTGCGAGCTGCAAATGCCACTTCCAGCTTAGCTGTGCAGAAGAAGAACAACAAGAAGAAGAAATATCTCGAAATATGTCCGTCAGGCCCCTTCCCTTGAGATAAATCTGCAAATATCTCGGAAACGAAGCGAGCTATGGCAAAATGTTAAGAGACCTTTTTTGTAGAGAATTAAGTTTCCTACTTTTTATCTTCTATGATATTTTCTGATCAGATTCGTAGTTCTCGAGATATATCAAGATATTTAAAAGTTCCGAAGCCGCACCAACATAATAGAGATACAGGAACACCGTGGTCCCTCTCTTTGAGATAACTCTGCACAATTGCGAGCTGCAAATGCCACTTCCAGCTTAGCTGTGCAGAAGAAGAACAACAAGAAGAAGAAATATCTCGAAATATGTCCGTCAGGCCCCTTCCCTTGAGATAAATCGGCAAGTATCTCGGAAACGAAGCGAGCTATGGCAAAATGTTGAGAGACCTTTTTTGTAGAGAATTAAGTTTCCTACTTTTTATGTTCTATGATATTTTTTGATCAGATGCGTAGATCTCGAGATATATCAAGATATTTAAAAGTTCCGAAGCCGCACCAACATAATAGAGATACAGAAACACCGTGGCCCCTTTCTTTGAGATAACTCTGCACTATTGCGAGCTGCAAATGCCACTTCCAGCTTAGCTGTGCAGAAGAAGAACAACAAGAAGAAGAAATATCTCGAAATATGTCCGTCAGGCCCCTTCCCTTGAGATAAATCTGCAAATATCTCGGAAACGAAGCGAGCTATGGCAAAATGTTAAGAGACCTTTTCTGTAGAGAATTATGTTTCCTACTTTTTATGTTCTATGATATTTTTTGATCAGATGCGTAGTTCTCGAGATATATCAAGATATTTAAAAGTTCTGAATCTGCACCAACATAATAGAGATACAGAAACACCGTGGCCCCTTTCTTTGAGATAACTCTGCACTAGTGCGAGCCGCAAATGCCACTTCCAGCTTAGCTGTGCAGAAGAAGAACAACAAGAAGAAGAAATATCTGGAAATATGTCCGTTAGGCCCCTTCCCTTGAGATAAATCTGCAAATATCTCGGAAACGAAGCGAGCTATGGCAAAATGTTGAGAGACCTTTTTTGTAGAGAATTAGGTTTCCTACTATTTATGTTCTATGATATTTTTGGATCAGTTGCGTAGTTCTCGAGATATATCAAGATATTTAAAAGTTCCGAAGCCGCACCAACATAATAGAGATACAGAAACACCGTGGCCCCTTTCTTTGAGATAACTCTGCACTAGTGCGAGCCGCAAATGCCACTTCCAGCTTAGCTGTGCAGAAGAAGAACAACAAGAAGAAGAAATATCTCGAAATATGTCCGTCAGGCCACTTCCCTTGAGATAAATCTGCAAATATCTCGGAAACGAAGCGAGCTATGGCAAAATGTTAAGAGACCTTTTTTGTAGAGAATCAAGTTTCCTACTTTTTATGTTCTATGATATTTTTTGATCGGATGCGTAGCTCTCGAGATATATCAAAATATTTAAAAGTTCCGAAGCCGCACCAACATAATAGAGATACAGAAACACCGTGGCCCCTTTCTTTGAGATAACTCTGCACTATTGCGAGCTGCAAATGCCACTTCCAGCTTAACTGTGCAGAAGAAGAACAACAAGAAGAAGAAATATCTCGAAATATGTCCGTCAGGCCCCTTCCCTTGAGATAAATCTGCAAATATCTCGGAAACGAAGCGAGCTATGGCAAAATGTTAAGAGACCTTATTTGTAGAGAATTAAGGTTCCTACTTTTTATGTTCTATGATATTTTTTGATCAGATACGTAGTTCTCGAGATATATCAAGATATTTAAAACTTCCGAAGCCGCACCACCATAATAGATATACAGAAACACCGTGGCCCCTTTCTTTGAGATAACTCTGCGCTATTGCGAGCTGGAAATGCCACTTCCAGTTTAGCTGTGCAGAAGAAGAACAACAAAAAGAAGAAATATCTCGAAATATGTCCGTCAGGCCCCTTCCCTTGAGATAAATCTGCAAATATCTCGGAAACGAAGCGAGCTATGGCAAAATCTTAAGAGACCTGTTTTGTAGAGAATTAAGTTTCCTACTTTTTATGTTCTATGATATTTTTCGATCAGATGCGTAGTTCTCGAGATATATCAAGATATTTAAAAGTTCCGAAGCCGCACCAACATAATAGAGATACAGAAACACCGTGGCCCCTTTCTTTGAGATAACTCTGCACTATTGCGAGCTGCAAATGCCACTTCCAGCTTAGCTGTGCAGAAGAAGAACAACAAGAAGAAGAAATATCTCGAAATATGTCCGTCAGACCCCTTCCCTTGAGATAAATCTGCAAATATCTCGGAAACGAAGCGAGCTACGGCAAAATGTTAAGAGATCTTTTTTGTAGAAAATTAGGTTTCCTACTTTTTATGATCTATGATATTTTTTGATCAGATGCGTAGTTCTCGAGATATATCAAGATATTTAAAAGTTCCGAAGCCGCACCAACATAATAGAGATACAGAAACACCGTGGCCCCTTTCTTTGCGATAACTCTGCACTATTGCGAGCTGCAAATGCCACTTCCAGCTTAGCTGTGCAGAAGAAGAACAACAAGAAGAAGAAATATCTCGAAATATGTCCGTCAGGCCCCTTCCCTTGAGATAAATCTGCAAATATCTCGGAAACGAAGCGAGCTATGCCAAAATATTAAGAGACCTTATTTGTAGAGAATTAAGTTTCCTACTTTTTATGTTCTATGATATTTTTTGATGAGATGCGTAGTTCTCGAGATATATCGAGATATTCAAAAGTTCCGAAGCCGCACCAACATAATAGAGATACAGAAACACCGTGGCCCCTTTCTTTGAGATAACTGTGCACTATTGCGAGCTGCAAATGCCACTTCCAGCTTAGCTGTGCAGAAGAAGAACAACAAGAAGAAGAAATATCTCGAAATATGTCCGTCAGGCCCCTTCCCTTGAGATAAATCTGCAAATATCTCGGAAACGAAGCGAGCTATGGCAAAATGTTAAGAGACCTTTTTTGTAGAGAATTAAGTTTCCTACTTTTTATCTTCTATGATATTTTCTGATCAGATTCGTAGTTCTCGAGATATATCAAGATATTTAAAAGTTCCGAAGCCGCACCAACATAATAGAGATACAGAAACACCGTGGCCCCTCTCTTTGAGATAACCCTGCACAATTGCGAGCTGCAAATGCCACTTCCAGCTTAGCTGTGCAGAAGAAGAACAACAAGAAGAAGAAATATCTCGAAATATGTCCGTCAGGCCCCTTCCCTTGAGATAAATCGGCAAGTATCTCGGAAACGAAGCGAGCTATGGCAAAATGTTGAGAGACCATTTTGTAGAGAATTAAGTTTCCTACTTTTTATGTTCTATGATATTTTTTGATCAGATGCGTAGATCTCGAGATATATCAAGATATTTAAAAGTTCCGAAGCCGCACCAACATAATAGAGATACAGAAACACCGTGGCCCCCTTCTTTGAGATAACTCTGCACTATTGCGAGCTGCAAATGCCACTTCCAGCTTAGCTGTGCAGAAGAAGAACAACAAGAAGAAGAAATATCTCGAAATATGTCCGTCAGGCCCCTTCCCTTGAGATAAATCTGCAAATATCTCGGAAACGAAGCGAGCTATGGCAAAATGTTAAGAGACCTTTTCTGTAGAGAATTATGTTTCCTACTTTTTATGTTCTATGATATTTTTTGATCAGATGCGTAGTTCTCGAGATATATCAAGATATTTAAAAGTTCTGAATCTGCACCAACATAATAGAGATACAGAAACACCGTGGCCCCTTTCTTTGAGATAACTCTGCACTAGTGCGAGCCGCAAATGCCACTTCCAGCTTAGCTGTGCAGAAGAAGAACAACAAGAAGAAGAAATATCTGGAAATATGTCCGTTAGGCCCCTTCCCTTGAGATAAATCTGCAAATATCTCGGAAACGAAGCGAGCTATGGCAAAATGTTGAGAGACCTTTTTTGTAGAGAATTAGGTTTCCTACTATTTATGTTCTATGATATTTTTGGATCAGTTGCGTAGTTCTCGAGATATATCAAGATATTTAAAAGTTCCGAAGCCGCACCAACATAATAGAGATACAGAAACACCGTGGCCCCTTTCTTTGAGATAACTCTGCACTAGTGCGAGCCGCAAATGCCACTTCCAGCTTAGCTGTGCAGAAGAAGAACAACAAGAAGAAGAAATATCTCGAAATATGTCCGTCAGGCCACTTCCCTTGAGATAAATCTGCAAATATCTCGGAAACGAAGCGAGCTATGGCAAAATGTTAAGAGACCTTTTTTGTATGGAATTATGTTTCCTACTTTTTATGTTCTATGATATTTTTTGATCAGATGCGTAGTTCTCGAGATATATCAAGATATTTAAAAGTTCCGAAGCCGCACCAACATAATAGAGATACAGAAACACCGTGGCCCCTTTCTTTGAGATAACTCTGCACTATTGCGAGCTGCAAATGCCACTTCCAGCATAGCGTGCAGAAGAAGAACAACAAGAAGAAGAAATATCTCGAAATGTGTCCGTCAGGCCCCTTCCCTTGAGATAAATCTGCAAATATCTCGGAAACGAAGAGAGCTATGGCAAAATGTTAAGAGACCTTTTTTGTAGAGAATTAAGTTTCCTACTTTTTTTGTTCTATGATATTTTTTGATCAGATGCGTAGTTCTCGAGATATATCAAGATATTTAAAAGTTCCGAAGCCGCACCAACATAATAGAGATACAGAAACACCGTGGCCCCTTTCTTTGAGATAACTCTGTACTATTGCGAGCTGGAAATGCCACTTCCAGTTTAGCTGTGCAGAAGAAGAACAACAAGAAGAAGAAATATCTCGAAATGTGTCCGTCAGGCCCCTTCCCTTGATATAAATCTGCAAATATCTCGGAAACGAAGAGAGCTATGGCAAAATGTTAAGAGACCTTTTTTGTAGAGAATTAAGTTTCCTACTTTTTATGTTCTATGATATTTTTTGATCAGATGCGTAGTTCTCGAGATATATCAAGATATTTAAAAGTTCCGAAGCCGCACCAACATAATAGAGATACAGAAACACCGTGGCCCCTTTCTTTGAGATAACTCTGTACTATTGCGAGCTGGAAATGCCACTTCCAGTTTAGCTGTGCAGAAGAAGAACAACAAGAAGAAGAAATATCTCGAAATATGTCCGTTAGGCCCCTTCCCTTGAGATAAATCTGCAAATATCTCGGAAACGAAGCGAGCTATGGCAAAATATTAAGAGACGTTTTTTGTAGAGAATTATGTTTCCTACAATTTATGTTCTATGATATTTTTTGATCAGATGCGTAGTTCTCGAGATATATCAAGATATTTAAAAGTTCCGAAGCCGCACCAACATAATAGAGATACAGAAACACCGTGGCCCCTTTCTTTGAGATAACTCTGCACTATTGCGAGCTGCAAATGCCACTTCCAGCTTAGCTGTGCAGAAGAAGAACAACAAGAAGAAGAAATATCTCGAAATATGTCCGTCAGGCCCCTTCCCTTGAGATAAATCTGCAAATATCTCGGAAACCAAGCGAGCTATGGCAAAATGTTAAGAGACCTTTTCTGTAGAGAATTATGTTTCCTACTTTTTATGTTCTATGATATTTTTTGATCAGATGCGTAGTTCTCGAGATATATCAAGATATTTAAAAGTTCTGAATCTGCACCAACATAATAGTGATACAGAAACACCGTGGCCCCTTTCTTTGAGATAACTCTGCACTATTGCGAGCTGTAAATGCCACGTCCAGCTTAGCTGTGCAGAAGAAGAACAACAAGAAGAAGAAATATCTCGAAATATGTCCGTCAGGCCCCTTCCCTCGAGATAAATCTGCAAATATCTCGGAAACGAAGCGAGCTATGGCAAAATGTTAAGACACCTTTTTTGTAGAGAATTAAGTTTCCTACTTTTTATGTTCTATGATATTTTTTGATCGGATGCGTAGCTCTCGAGATATATCAAAATATTTAAAAGTTCCGAAGCCGCACCAACATAATAGAGATACAGAAACACCGTGGCCCCTTTCTTTGAGATAACTCTGCACTATTGCGAGCTGCAAATGCCACTTCCAGCTTAGCTGTGCAGAAGAAGACCAACAAGAAGAAGAAATATCTCGAAATATGTCCGTCAGGCCCCTTCCCTTGAGATAAATCTGCAAATATCTCGGAAACGAAGCGAGCTATGGCAAAATGTTAAGAGACCTTATTTGTGGAGAATTAAGTTTCCTACTTTTTATGTTCTATGATATTTTTTGATCAGATGCGTAGTTCTCGAGATATATCAAGATATTTAAAAGTTCCGAAGCCGCACCAACATAATAGAGATACAGAAACACCGTGGCCCCTTTCTTTGAGATAACTCTGCACTATTGCGAGCTGCAAATGCCACTTCCAGCTTAGCTGTGCAGAAGAAGAACAACAAGAAGAAGAAATATCTCGAAATATGTTTGTCAGGCCCCTTCCCTTGAGATACATCTGCAAATATCTCGGAAACGAAGCGAGCTATGGCAAAATGTTAAGAGACCTTATTTGTAGAGAATTAAGGTTCCTACTTTTTATGTTCTATGATATTTTTTGATCAGATACGTAGTTCTCGAGATATATCAAGATATTTAAAACTTCCGAAGCCGCACCAACATAATAGAGATACAGAAACACCGTGGCCCCTTTCTTTGAGATAACTCTGCGCTATTGCGAGCTGGAAATGCCACTTCCAGTTTAGCTGTGCAGAAGAAGAACAACAAAAAGAAGAAATATCTCGAAATATGTCCGTCAGGCCCCTTCCCTTGAGATAAATCTGCAAATGTCTCGGAAACGAAGCGAGCTATGGCAAAATGTTAAGAGACCTCTTTTGTAGAGAATTAAGTTTCCTACTTTTTATGTTCTATGATATTTTTCGATCAGATGCGTAGTTCTCGAGATATATCAAGATATTTAAAAGTTCCGAAGCCGCACCAACATAATAGAGATACAGACACACCGTGGCCCCTTTCTTTGAGATAACTCTGCACTATTGCGAGCTGCAACTGCCACTTCCAGCTTAGCTGTGCAGAAGAAGAACAACAAGAAGAAGAAATATCTCGAAATATGTCCGTCAGGCCCCTTCCCTTGAGATAAATCTGCAAATATCTCGGAAACGAAGCGAGCTATGGCAAAATCTTAAGAGACCTGTTTTGTAGAGAATTAAGTTTCCTACTTTTTATGTTCTATGATATTTTTCGATCAGATGCGTAGTTCTCGAGATATATCAAGATATTTAAAAGTTCCGAAGCCGCACCAACATAATAGAGATACAGAAACACCGTGGCCCCTTTCTTTGAGATAACTCTGCACTATTGCGAGCTGCAAATGCCACTTCCAGCTTAGCTGTGCAGAAGAAGAACAACAAGAAGAAGAAATATCTCGAAATATGTCCGTCAGACCCCTTCCCTTGAGATAAATCTGCAAATATCTCGGAAACGAAGCGAGCTACGGCAAAATGTTAAGAGATCTTTTTTGTAGAAAATTAGGTTTCCTACTTTTTATGATCTATGATATTTTTTGATCAGATGCGTAGTTCTCGAGATATATCAAGATATTTAAAAGTTCCGAAGCCGCACCAACATAATAGAGATACAGAAACACCGTGGCCCCTTTCTTTGCGATAACTCTGCACTATTGCGAGCTGCAAATGCCACTTCCAGCTTAGCTGTGCAGAAGAAGAACAACAAGAAGAAGAAATATCTCGAAATATGTCCGTCAGGCCCCTTCCCTTGAGATAAATCTGCAAATATCTCGGAAACGAAGCGAGCTATGCCAAAATATTAAGAGACCTTATTTGTAGAGAATTAAGTTTCCTACTTTTTATGTTCTATGATATTTTTTGATGAGATGCGTAGTTCTCGAGATATATCGAGATATTCAAAAGTTCCGAAGCCGCACCAACATAATAGAGATACAGAAACACCGTGGCCCCTTTCTTTGAGATAACTGTGCACTATTGCGAGCTGCAAATGCCACTTCCAGCTTAGCTGTGCAGAAGAAGAACAACAAGAAGAAGAAATATCTCGAAATATGTCCGTCAGGCCCCTTCCCTTGAGATAAATCTGCAAATATCTCGGAAACGAAGCGAGCTGTGGCAAAATGTTAAGAGACCTTTTTTGTAGAGAATTAAGTTTCCTACTTTTTATCTTCTATGATATTTTCTGATCAGATTCGTAGTTCTCGAGATATATCAAGATATTTAAAAGTTCCGAAGCCGCACCAACATAATAGAGATACAGAAACACCGTGGCCCCTCTCTTTGAGATAACTCTGCACAATTGCGAGCTGCAAATGCCACTTCCAGCTTAGCTGTGCAGAAGAAGAACAACAAGAAGAAGAAATATCTCGAAATATGTCCGTCAGGCCCCTTCCCTTGAGATAAATCGGCAAGTATCTCGGAAACGAAGCGAGCTATGGCAAAATGTTGAGAGACCTTTTTTGTAGAGAATTAAGTTTCCTACTTTTTATGTTCTATGATATTTTTTGATCAGATGCGTAGATCTCGAGATATATCAAGATATTTAAAAGTTCCGAAGCCGCACCAACATAATAGAGATACAGAAACACCGTGGCCCCTTTCTTTGAGATAACTCTGCACTATTGCGAGCTGCAAATGCCACTTCCAGCTTAGCTGTGCAGAAGAAGAACAACAAGAAGAAGAAATATCTCGAAATATGTCCGTCAGGCCCCTTCCCTTGAGATAAATCTGCAAATATCTCGGAAACGAAGCGAGCTATGGCAAAATGTTAAGAGACCTTTTCTGTAGAGAATTATGTTTCCTACTTTTTATGTTCTATGATATTTTTTGATCAGATGCGTAGTTCTCGAGATATATCAAGATATTTAAAAGTTCTGAATCTGCACCAACATAATAGAGATACAGAAACACCGTGGCCCCTTTCTTTGAGATAACTCTGCACTAGTGCGAGCCGCAAATGCCACTTCCAGCTTAGCTGTGCAGAAGAAGAACAACAAGAAGAAGAAATATCTGGAAATATGTCCGTTAGGCCCCTTCCCTTGAGATAAATCTGCAAATATCTCGGAAACGAAGCGAGCTATGGCAAAATGTTGAGAGACCTTTTTTGTAGAGAATTAGGTTTCCTACTATTTATGTTCTATGATATTTTTGGATCAGTTGCGTAGTTCTCGAGATATATCAAGATATTTAAAAGTTCCGAAGCCGCACCAACATAATAGAGATACAGAAACACCGTGGCCCCTTTCTTTGAGATAACTCTGCACTAGTGCGAGCCGCAAATGCCACTTCCAGCTTAGCTGTGCAGAAGAAGAACAACAAGAAGAAGAAATATCTCGAAATATGTCCGTCAGGCCACTTCCCTTGAGATAAATCTGCAAATATCTCGGAAACGAAGCGAGCTATGGCAAAATGTTAAGAGACCTTTTTTGTATGGAATTATGTTTCCTACTTTTTATGTTCTATGATATTTTTTGATCAGATGCGTAGTTCTCGAGATATATCAAGATATTTAAAAGTTCCGAAGCCGCACCAACATAATAGAGATACAGAAACACCGTGGCCCCTTTCTTTGAGATAACTCTGCACTATTGCGAGCTGCAAATGCCACTTCCAGCATAGCGTGCAGAAGAAGAACAACAAGAAGAAGAAATATCTCGAAATGTGTCCGTCAGGCCCCTTCCCTTGAGATAAATCTGCAAATATCTCGGAAACGAAGAGAGCTATGGCAAAATGTTAAGAGACCTTTTTTGTAGAGAATTAAGTTTCCTACTTTTTTTGTTCTATGATATTTTTTGATCAGATGCGTAGTTCTCGAGATATATCAAGATATTTAAAAGTTCCGAAGCCGCACCAACATAATAGAGATACAGAAACACCGTGGCCCCTTTCTTTGAGATAACTCTGTACTATTGCGAGCTGGAAATGCCACTTCCAGTTTAGCTGTGCAGAAGAAGAACAACAAGAAGAAGAAATATCTCGAAATATGTCCGTTAGGCCCCTTCCCTTGAGATAAATCTGCAAATATCTCGGAAACGAAGCGAGCTATGGCAAAATGTTAAGAGACGTTTTTTGTAGAGAATTATGTTTCCTACAATTTATGTTCTATGATATTTTTTGATCAGATGCGTAGTTCTCGAGATATATCAAGATATTTAAAAGTTCCGAAGCCGCACCAACATAATAGAGATACAGAAACACCGTGGCCCCTTTCTTTGAGATAACTCTGCACTATTGCGAGCTGCAAATGCCACTTCCAGCTTAGCTGTGCAGAAGAAGAACAACAAGAAGAAGAAATATCTCGAAATATGTCCGTCAGGCCCCTTCCCTTGAGATAAATCTGCAAATATCTCGGAAACGAAGCGAGCTATGGCAAAATGTTAAGAGACCTTTTCTGTAGAGAATTATGTTTCCTACTTTTTATGTTCTATGATATTTTTTGATCAGATGCGTAGTTCTCGAGATATATCAAGATATTTAAAAGTTCTGAATCTGCACCAACATAATAGAGATACAGAAACACCGTGGCCCCTTTCTTTGAGATAACTCTGCACTAGTGCGAGCCGCAAATGCCACTTCCAGCTTAGCTGTGCAGAAGAAGAACAACAAGAAGAAGAAATATCTGGAAATATGTCCGTTAGGCCCCTTCCCTTGAGATAAATCTGCAAATATCTCGGAAACGAAGCGAGCTATGGCAAAATGTTGAGAGACCTTTTTTGTAGAGAATTAGGTTTCCTACTATTTATGTTCTATGATATTTTTGGATCAGTTGCGTAGTTCTCGAGATATATCAAGATATTTAAAAGTTCCGAAGCCGCACCAACATAATAGAGATACAGAAACACCGTGGCCCCTTTCTTTGAGATAACTCTGCACTAGTGCGAGCCGCAAATGCCACTTCCAGCTTAGCTGTGCAGAAGAAGAACAACAAGAAGAAGAAATATCTCGAAATATGTCCGTCAGGCCACTTCCCTTGAGATAAATCTGCAAATATCTCGGAAACGAAGCGAGCTATGGCAAAATGTTAAGAGACCTTTTTTGTATGGAATTATGTTTCCTACTTTTTATGTTCTATGATATTTTTTGATCAGCTGCGTAGTTCTCGAGATATATCAAGATATTTAAAAGTTCCGAAGCCGCACCAACATAATAGAGATACAGAAACACCGTGGCCCCTTTCTTTGAGATAACTCTGTACTATTGCGAGCTGGAAATGCCACTTCCAGTTTAGCTGTGCAGAAGAAGAACAACAAGAAGAAGAAATATCTCGAAATGTGTCCGTCAGGCCCCTTCCCTTGATATAAATCTGCAAATATCTCGGAAACGAAGAGAGCTATGGCAAAATGTTAAGAGACCTTTTTTGTAGAGAATTAAGTTTCCTACTTTTTATGTTCTATGATATTTTTTGATCAGATGCGTAGTTCTCGAGATATATCAAGATATTTAAAAGTTCCGAAGCCGCACCAACATAATAGAGATACAGAAACACCGTGGCCCCTTTCTTTGAGATAACTCTGTACTATTGCGAGCTGGAAATGCCACTTCCAGTTTAGCTGTGCAGAAGAAGAACAACAAGAAGAAGAAATATCTCGAAATATGTCCGTTAGGCCCCTTCCCTTGAGATAAATCTGCAAATATCTCGGAAACGAAGCGAGCTATGGCAAAATGTTAAGAGACGTTTTTTGTAGAGAATTATGTTTCCTACAATTTATGTTCTATGATATTTTTTGATCAGATGCGTAGTTCTCGAGATATATCAAGATATTTAAAAGTTCCGAAGCCGCACCAACATAATAGAGATACAGAAACACCGTGGCCCCTTTCTTTCAGATAACTATGCACTATTGCGAGCTGTAAATGCCACTTCCAGCTTAGCTGTGCAGAAGAAGAACAACAAGAAGAAGAAATATCTCGAAATATGTCCGTCAGGCCCCTTACCTTGAGATAAATCTGCAAATATCTCGGAAACGAAGCGAGCTATGGCAAAATCTTACGAGACTTTTTTGTAGAGAATTAAGTTTCCTACTTTTTATGTTCTATGATATTTTTTGATCAGATGCGTAGTTCTCGAGATATATCAAGATATTTAAAAGTTCCGAAGCCGCACCAACATAATAGAGATACAGAAACACCGTGGCCCCTTTCTTTGAGATAACTCTGTACTGTTGCGAGCTGGAAATGCCACTTCCAGTTTAGCTGTGCAGAAGAAGAACAACAAGAAGAAGAAATATCTCGAAATATGTCCGTTAGGCCCCTTCCCTTGAGATGAATCTGCAAATATCTCGGAAACGAAGCGAGCTATGGCAAAATGTTAAGAGACGTTTTTTGTAGAGAATTATGTTTCCTACAATTTATGTTCTATGATATTTTTTGATCAGAAGCGTAGTTTTCGAGATATATCGAGATATTTAAAAGTTCCGAAGCAGCACCAACATAATAGAGATACAGAAACACCGTGGCCCCTTTCTTTGAGATAACTCTGCACTATTGCGAGCTGCAAATGCCACTTCCAGCTTAGCTGTGCAGAAGAAGAACAACAAGAAGAAGAAATATCTCGAAATGTGTCCGTCAGGCCCCTTCCCTTGAGATAAATCTGCAAATATCTCGGAAACGAAGAGAGCTATGGCAAAATGTTAAGAAACCTTTTTTGTAGAGAATTAAGTTTCCTACTTTTTATGTTCTATGATATTTTTTGATCAGATGCGTAGTTCTCGAGATATATCAAGATATTTAAAAGTTCCGAAGCCGCACCAACATAATAGAGATACAGAAACACCGTGGCCCCTTTCTTTGAGATAACTCTGTACTATTGCGAGCTGGAAATGCCACTTCCAGTTTAGCTGTGCAGAAGAAGAACAACAAGAAGAAGAAATATCTCGAAATATGTCCGTCAGGCCAGTTCCTTTGAGCTGAATCTGCAAATATCTCGGAAACGAAGCGAGCTATGGCAAAATGTTAAGAGACGTTTTTTGTAGAGAATTGTGTTTCCTACAATTTATGTTCTATGATATTTTTTGATCAGAAGCGTAGTTTTAGAGATATATCGAGATATTTAAAAGTTCCGAAGCCGCACCAACATAATAGGGATACAGAAACACCGTGGCCCCTTTCTTTGAGATAACTCTGTACTATTGCGAGCTGGACATGCCACTTCCAGTTTAGCTGTGCAGAAGAAGAACAACAAGAAGAAGAAATATCTCGAAATATGTCCGTCAGGCCCCTTCCCTTGAGATAAATCTGCAAATATCTCGGAAACGAAGCGAGCTATGGCAAAATGTTAAGAGACGTTTTTTGTAGAGAATTATGTTTCCTACAATTTATGTTCTATGATATTTTTTGATCAGAAGCGTAGTTTTCGAGATATATCGAGATATTTAAAAGTTCCGAAGCAGCACCAACATAATAGAGATACAGAAACACCGTGGCCCCTTTCTTTGAGATAACTCTGTACTATTGCGAGCTGGAAATGCCACTTCCAGTTTAGCTGTGCAGAAGAAGAACAACAAGAAGAAGAAATATCTCGAAATATGTCCGTTAGGCCCCTTCCCTTGAGATAAATCTGCAAATATCTCGGAAACGAAGCGAGCTATGGCAAAATGTTAAGAGACGTTTTTTGTAGAGAATTATGTTTCCTACAATTTATGTTCTATGATATTTTTTGATCAGATGCGTAGTTCTCGAGATATATCAAGATATTTAAAAGTTCCGAAGCCGCACCAACATAATAGAGATACAGAAACACCGTGGCCCCTTTCTTTCAGATAACTATGCACTATTGCGAGCTGTAAATGCCACTTCCAGCTTAGCTGTGCAGAAGAAGAACAACAAGAAGAAGAAATATCTCGAAATATGTCCGTCAGGCCCCTTACCTTGAGATAAATCTGCAAATATCTCGGAAACGAAGCGAGCTATGGCAAAATCTTACGAGACTTTTTTGTAGAGAATTAAGTTTCCTACTTTTTATGTTCTATGATATTTTTTGATCAGATGCGTAGTTCTCGAGATATATCAAGATATTTAAAAGTTCCGAAGCCGCACCAACATAATAGAGATACAGAAACACCGTGGCCCCTTTCTTTGAGATAACTCTGTACTGTTGCGAGCTGGAAATGCCACTTCCAGTTTAGCTGTGCAGAAGAAGAACAACAAGAAGAAGAAATATCTCGAAATATGTCCGTTAGGCCCCTTCCCTTGAGATGAATCTGCAAATATCTCGGAAACGAAGCGAGCTATGGCAAAATGTTAAGAGACGTTTTTTGTAGAGAATTATGTTTCCTACAATTTATGTTCTATGATATTTTTTGATCAGAAGCGTAGTTTTCGAGATATATCGAGATATTTAAAAGTTCCGAAGCAGCACCAACATAATAGAGATACAGAAACACCGTGGCCCCTTTCTTTGAGATAACTCTGCACTATTGCGAGCTGCAAATGCCACTTCCAGCTTAGCTGTGCAGAAGAAGAACAACAAGAAGAAGAAATATCTCGAAATGTGTCCGTCAGGCCCCTTCCCTTGAGATAAATCTGCAAATATCTCGGAAACGAAGAGAGCTATGGCAAAATGTTAAGAAACCTTTTTTGTAGAGAATTAAGTTTCCTACTTTTTATGTTCTATGATATTTTTTGATCAGATGCGTAGTTCTCGAGATATATCAAGATATTTAAAAGTTCCGAAGCCGCACCAACATAATAGAGATACAGAAACACCGTGGCCCCTTTCTTTGAGATAACTCTGTACTATTGCGAGCTGGAAATGCCACTTCCAGTTTAGCTGTGCAGAAGAAGAACAACAAGAAGAAGAAATATCTCGAAATATGTCCGTCAGGCCAGTTCCTTTGAGCTGAATCTGCAAATATCTCGGAAACGAAGCGAGCTATGGCAAAATGTTAAGAGACGTTTTTTGTAGAGAATTGTGTTTCCTACAATTTATGTTCTATGATATTTTTTGATCAGAAGCGTAGTTTTAGAGATATATCGAGATATTTAAAAGTTCCGAAGCCGCACCAACATAATAGGGATACAGAAACACCGTGGCCCCTTTCTTTGAGATAACTCTGTACTATTGCGAGCTGGACATGCCACTTCCAGTTTAGCTGTGCAGAAGAAGAACAACAAGAAGAAGAAATATCTCGAAATATGTCCGTCAGGCCCCTTCCCTTGAGATAAATCTGCAAATATCTCGGAAACGAAGCGAGCTATGGCAAAATGTTAAGAGACGTTTTTTGTAGAGAATTATGTTTCCTACAATTTATGTTCTATGATATTTTTTGATCAGAAGCGTAGTTTTCGAGATATATCGAGATATTTAAAAGTTCCGAAGCAGCACCAACATAATAGAGATACAGAAACACCGTGGCCCCTTTCTTTGAGATAACGCTGCACTATTGCGAGCTGCAAATGCCACTTCCAGCTTAGCTGTGCAGAAGAAGAACAACAAGAAGAAGAAATATCTCGAAATGTGTCCGTCAGGCCCCTTCCCTTGAGATAAATCTGCAAATATCTCGGAAACGAAGAGAGCTATGGCAAAATGTTAAGAGACCTTTTTTGTAGAGAATTATGTTTCCTACTTTTTATGTTCTATGATATTTTTTGATCAGACGAGTAGCTCCCGAGATATATCAAGATATTTAAAAGTTCCGAAGCCGCACCAACATAATAGAGATACAGAAACACCGTGGCCCCTCTCTTTGAGATAACTCTACACTATTGCGAGCTGGAAATGCCACTTCCAGTGTAGCTGTGCAGAAGAAGAACAACAAGAAGAAGAAATATCTCGAAATATGTCCGTTAGGCCCCTTCCCTTGAGATAAATCTGCAAATATCTCGGAAACGAAGCGAGCTATGGCAAAATGTTAAGAGACCTTTTTTGTAGAGAATTATGTTTCCTACAATTTATGTTCTATGATATTTTTTGATCAGAAGCGTAGTTTTCGAGATATATCGAGATATTTAAAAGTTCCGAAGCCGCACCAACATAATAGAGATACAGAAACACCGTGGCCCCGTTCTTTGAGATAACTCTGCACTAGTGCGAGCCGCAAATGCCACTTCCAGCTTAGCTGTGCAGCAGAAGAACAACAAGAAGAAGAAATATCTCGAAATATGTCCGTCAGGCCACTTCCCTTGAGATAAATCTGCAAATATCTCGGAAACGAAGCGAGCTATGGCAAAATGTTAAGAGACCTTTTTTGTAGAGAATTATGTTTCCTACTTTTTATGTTCTATGATATTTTTTGATCAGACGCGTAGCTCTCGAGATATATCAAGATATTTAAAAGTTCCGAAGCCGCACCAACATAATAGAGATACAGATACACCGTGGCCCCTCTCTTTGAGATAACTCTGCACTATTGCGAGCTGGAAATGCCACTTCCAGTTTAGCTGTGCAGAAGAAGAACAACAAGAAGAAGAAATATCTCGAAATATGTCCGTTAGGCCCCTTCCCTTGAGATAAATCTGCAAATATCTCAGAAACGAAGCGAGCTATGGCAAAATGTTAAGAGACCTTTTTTGTAGAGAATTATGTTTCCTACAATTTATGTTCTATGATATTTTTTGATCAGAAGCGTAGTTTTCGAGATATATCGAGATATTTAAAAGTTCCGAAGCCGCACCAACATAATAGGGATACAGAAACACCGTGGCCCCTTTCTTTGAGATAACTCTGCACTAGTGCGAGCCGCAAATGCCACTTCCAGCTTAGCTGTGCAGAAGAAGTACAACAAGACGAAGAAATATCTCGAAATATGTCCGTCAGGCCCCTTCCCTTGAGATAAATCTGCAAATATCTCGGAAACGAAGCGAGCTATGGCAAAATGTCAGGAGACCTTTTTTGTAGAGAATTAAGTTTCCTACTTTTTATGTTCTATGATATTTTTTGATCAGATGCGTAGTTCTCGAGATATATCAAGATATTTAAAAGTTCCGAAGCCGCACCAACATAATAGAGATACAGAAACACCGTGGCCCCTCTCTTTGATATAACTCTGCACTATTGCGAGCTGGAAATGCCACTTCCAGTTTAGCTGTGCAGAAGAAGAACAACAAGAAGAAGAAATATCTCGAAATATGTCCGTTAGGCCCCTTCCCTTGAGATAAATCTGCAAATATCTCGGAAACGAAGCGAGCTATGGCAAAATGTTAAGAGACCTTTTTTGTAGAGAATTAAGTTTCCTACTTTTTATGTTCTATGATATTTTTTGATCAGATGCGTAGTTCTCGAGATATATCAAGATATTTAAAAGTTCCGAAGCCGCACCAACATAATAGAGATACAGAAACACCGTGGCCCCTTTCTTTGAGATAACTCTGCACTATTGCGAGCTGTAAATGCCACTTCCAGCTTAGCTGTGCAAAAGAAGAACAACAAGAAGAAGAAATATCTCGAAATATGTCCGTCAGGCCCCTTCCCTTGAGATAAATCTGCAAATATCTCGGAAACGAAGCGAGCTATGGCAAAATGTTGAGAGACCTTTTTTGTAGAGAATTAAGTTTCCTACTTTTTATGTTCTATGATATTTTTTGATCAGATGCGTAGTTTTCGAGATATATCGAGATTTTTAAAAGTTCCGAAGCCGCACCAACATAATAGAGATACAGAAACACCGTGGCCCCTTTCTTTGAGATAACTCTGCACTAGTGCGAGCCGCAAATGCCACTTCCAGCTTAGCTGTGCAGAAGAAGAACAACAAGAAGAAGAAATATCTCGAAATATGTCCGTCAGGCCAGTTCCTTTGAGCTGAATCTGCAAATATCTCGGAAACGAAGCGAGCTATGGCAAAATGTTAAGAGACGTTTTTTGTAGAGAATTATGTTTCGTACAATTTATGTTCTATGATATTTTTTGATCAGAAGCGTAGTTTTCGAGATATATCGAGATATTTGAAAGTTCCGAAGCCGCACCAACATAATAGGGATACAGAAACACCGTGGCCCCTTTCTTTGAGATAACTCTGCACTAGTGCGAGCCGCAAATGCCACTTCCAGCTTAGCTGTGCAGAAGAAGAACAACAAGAAGAAGAAATATCTCGAAATATGTCCGTCAGGCCCCTTCCCTTGAGATAAATCTGCAAATATCTCGGAAACGAAGCGAGCTATGGCAAAATGTTAAGAGACCTTTTTTGTAGAGAATTAAGTTTCCTACTTTTTATGTTCTATGATATTTTTTGATCAGATGCGTAGTTCTCGAGATATATCAAGATATTTAAAAGTTCCGAAGCCGCACCAACATAATAGAGATACAGAAACACCGTGGCCCCTCTCTTTGAGATAACTCTGCACTATTGCGAGCTGGAAATGCCACTTCCAGTTTAGCTGTGCAGAAGAAGAACAACAAGAAGAAGAAATATCTCGAAATATGTCCGTTAGGCCCCTTCCCTTGAGATAAATCTGCAAATATCTCGGAAACGAAGCGAGCTATGGCAAAATGTTAAGAGACCTTTTTTGTAGAGAATTAAGTTTCCTACTTTTTATGTTCTATGATATTTTTTGATCAGATGCGTAGTTCTCGAGATATATCAAGATATTCAAAAGTTCCGAAGCCGCACCAACATAATAGAGATACAGAAACACCGTGGCCCCTTTCTTTGAGATAACTCTGCACTAGTGCGAGCCGCAAATGCCACTTCCAGCTTAGCTGTGCAGAAGAAGAACAACAAGAAGAAGAAATATCTCGAAATATGTCCGTCAGGCCAGTTCCTTTGAGCTGAATCTGCAAATATCTCGGAAACGAAGCGAGCTATGGCAAAATGTTAAGAGACGTTTTTTGTAGAGAATTATGTTTCCTACAATTTATGTTCTATGATATTTTTTGATCAGAAGCGTAGTTTTCGAGATATATCGAGATATTTGAAAGTTCCGAAGCCGCACCAACATAATAGAGATACAGAAACACCGTGGCCCCTCTCTTTGAGATAACTCTGCACTATTGCGAGCTGGAAATGCCACTTCCAGTTTAGCTGTGCAGAAGAAGAACAACAAGAAGAAGAAATATCTCGAAATATGTCCGTCAGGCCCCTTCCCTTGAGATAAATCTGCAAATATCTCGGAAACGAAGCGAGCTATGGCAAAATGTTAAGAGACCTTTTTTGTAGAGAATTGTGTTTCCTACAATTTATGTTCTATGATATTTTTTGATCAGAAGCGTAGTTTTCGAGATATATCGAGATATTTAAAAGTTCCGAAGCCGCACCAACATAATAGAGATACAGAAACACCGTGGCCCCTTTCTTTGAGATAACTCTGCACTAGTGCGAGCCGCAAATGCCACTTCCAGCTTAGCTGTGCAGAAGAAGAACAACAAGAAGAAGAAATATCTCGAAATATGTCCGTCAGGCCAGTTCCTTTGAGCTGAATCTGCAAATATCTCGGAAACGAAGCGAGCTATGGCAAAATGTTAAGAGACGTTTTTTGTAGAGAATTATGTTTCCTACAATTTATGTTCTATGATATTTTTTGATCAGAAGCGTAGTTTTCCAGATATATCGAGATATTTGAAAGTTCCGAAGCCGCACCAACATAATAGGGATACAGAAACACCGTGGCCCCTTTCTTTGAGATAACTCTGCACTAGTGCGAGCCGCAAATGCCACTTCCAGCTTAGCTGTGCAGAAGAAGAACAACAAGAAGAAGAAATATCTCGAAATATGTCCGTCAGGCCCCTTCCCTTGAGATAAATCTGCAAATATCTCGGAAACGAAGCGAGCTATGGCAAAATGTTAAGAGACCTTTTTTGTAGAGAATTAAGTTTCCTACTTTTTATGTTCTATGATATTTTTTGATCAGATGCGTAGTTCTCGAGATATATCAAGATATTTAAAAGTTCCGAAGCCGCACCAACATAATAGAGATACAGAAACACCGTGGCCCCTCTCTTTGAGATAACTCTGCACTATTGCGAGCTGGAAATGCCACTTCCAGTTTAGCTGTGCAGAAGAAGAACAACAAGAAGAAGAAATATCTCGAAATATGTCCGTTAGGCCCCTTCCCTTGAGATAAATCTGCAAATATCTCGGAAACGAAGCGAGCTATGGCAAAATGTTAAGAGACCTTTTTTGTAGAGAATTAAGTTTCCTACTTTTTATGTTCTATGATATTTTTTGATCAGATGCGTAGTTCTCGAGATATATCAAGATATTCAAAAGTTCCGAAGCCGCACCAACATAATAGAGATACAGAAACACCGTGGCCCCTTTCTTTGAGATAACTCTGCACTAGTGCGAGCCGCAAATGCCACTTCCAGCTTAGCTGTGCAGAAGAAGAACAACAAGAAGAAGAAATATCTCGAAATATGTCCGTCAGGCCAGTTCCTTTGAGCTGAATCTGCAAATATCTCGGAAACGAAGCGAGCTATGGCAAAATGTTAAGAGACGTTTTTTGTAGAGAATTATGTTTCCTACAATTTATGTTCTATGATATTTTTTGATCAGAAGCGTAGTTTTCGAGATATATCGAGATATTTGAAAGTTCCGAAGCCGCACCAACATAATAGGGATACAGAAACACCGTGGCCCCTTTCTTTGAGATAACTCTGCACTAGTGCGAGCCGCAAATGCCACTTCCAGCTTAGCTGTGCAGAAGAAGAACAACAAGAAGCAGAAATATCTCGAAATATGTCCGTCAGGCCCCTTCCCTTGAGATAAATCTGCAAATATCTCGGAAACGAAGCGAGCTATGGCAAAATGTTAAGAGACCTTTTTTGTAGAGAATTAAGTTTCCTACTTTTTATGTTCTATGATATTTTTTGATCAGATGCGTAGTTCTCGAGATATATCAAGATATTTAAAAGTTCCGAAGCCGCACCAACATAATAGAGATACAGAAACACCGTGGCCCCTCTCTTTGAGATAACTCTGCACTATTGCGAGCTGGAAATGCCACTTCCAGTTTAGCTGTGCAGAAGAAGAACAACAAGAAGAAGAAATATCTCGAAATATGTCCGTTAGGCCCCTTCCCTTGAGATAAATCTGCAAATATCTCGGAAACGAAGCGAGCTATGGCAAAATGTTAAGAGACCTTTTTTGTAGAGAATTAAGTTTCCTACTTTTTATGTTCTATGATATTTTTTGATCAGATGCGTAGTTCTCGAGATATATCAAGATATTCAAAAGTTCCGAAGCCGCACCAACATAATAGAGATACAGAAACACCGTGGCCCCTTTCTTTGAGATAACTCTGCACTATTGCGAGCTGCAAATGCCACTTCCAGCTT